>NC_054062.1:51980214-52283070 GCF_017639655.2 Falco naumanni | reverse complement strand
ACCACGTAAGAAAAAATTCTAAATACCCACATGGCATCAAGGAACTAACAGTATTTTCTCATACCTACATGTTTTAATTACTTTTTATGTACACTATAGAGGCAAGAAGTGAATTATTTTTTTGTTAGTATTGCTAATCTTTCAGAGATTATTTACTGCACTAGACCACCAAAGAATCCGTTTCTAATTTTTTTAATGTAGAGTTTGTTACATAGTTTATGCTCTGCATAAACGGCTTTTAAAGTACATAAAGAAATCTTATGTACATAGCACATATGTACAAAGTACATAAATTGCTTATTGCTGTGATTCAACAAAGATGGCAATTGGCTGGCAGTTTCTTAATCGAGCGACATCTCTATTTGAACTGAACTATCAAACCTTCACTCACAGACAATGAAATATGTATCATTTGGTAATATACGATCGCTTCTAATGTAGACAGATTCACAGAACAAAATAATGTGCTATAAGCCAGGTCGCTCAAATTGAAGATAATCATCTACCAGGTTGATCAACCATGGACTGTCCTCTCTTTGCAATGGTGTTGATAAAATATTTCTGAAAAAGGTCTAATAGGTTGAGGTCACAGAAGAAACTCCACAAAGCCGTCATGCTAGTTTTGGTCTTTTACCAGGCAGCTTTTGGAAAGTAGGTGCTCCTGGGGTCTACAGCCTGTCCATTTAGCATCCCTCATCAGTGGCTAATCCCACCCCTCACAGTCGTGCAGGACTAACTGGTTACCTGGGAAAACCAGTGGGAGCTTCTGGTGCTCACACCAAGAGCTGTGCTGTAGCTGAGGAGCATGGACGTAAGACTGAGAGGGTCAGGGTGCACCTAAGGAGCTGAACACCTCCAAAGCCTTGGCTTTGTCCTAGTCCTTGTCCAGCCAGGGAGGAACAGGGCTGGCATGTGGCCATGCAGCATCCCAGTGCAACGAGGGATGGGAAGGGACACTCATCCCTGCTGGCAATGCAGATGTTTCCTATTCATCTTACTGCTTCAGGACCTCGTCCTGGGTAAATTATAGAGAAAACGCATACCAAAGGTTTTCATCTAATTTTTGAAAACTAATGAGGTTCCAGCGGCAGATTTGTAGCAAAGCAATTAGTTGTTCTTATCAATTTTCACCACATGCTGCATCAACTGTTAAATAGGACTACCATCATCCCAAAGAAGAAACGTTTCTTTGCCACATTACCACACTACCTCACTAGCAAAAAGCCTGCTGGTTTCCACTGCTGAGTTTACAGCATTTCACTGACCAAACTAGCCGCAAAGAGCATCGTTATCCACTCCTTTGCTGCTGAAGGAATGATGTGCCATTACATGATTTCCCATTATGCCATAACGAAGGAGGCAATTTGCGCTTTCGCTCACATGCTTCGCTTACGTGAGCCTTTGGTTTCACTTGAAAGTAATTTGGAGAAAACTTGTATCAGGCATAATGTTCTTCCAGATAATAAATTAAGCTCCCAAATTAGCATGTCTCTATAGAAACAGCTGAAAGAGAAATATTAAATTAAAAAAGCAATTTTCTTTATGATGTGATGATTTAACAAAGATTTCATTCTACTGTATGAATTATAGCCTGCTGCTTGTTCAGGTTATCATAATAAATATTTGAAAATCATCCTTTTGATCTGTATTTCTCAAACCGGTTGGCTGACCATTGTTAGAAATAATCATCAAGTGATTTGTGTTCTCTCATCCCTGAGAGAAAGGTTTGGCACAGAGTTCGAAAACTTAATTAGAAACGTTACTGACTTCCATATTTTATAGCATTAGATACAGAACAGAGCAAAGGTCTATCTGAAGGGAGAAAAAAAATAAAATCTAGTTTTAGAAACTAGCCTTGAAATGGGGGTGGAGTCTTTGTTTTAAAGAAGGCTGAAAAACCTATGAGGTAGAAAACATTTCAAGTTTCCCCCGCATTTATTTCATTTATAGTTACTTTGAATTAATTGCAAGCTGTTGGACCTTACGCTGGCTCAGCACTGTGCTCCTACTCGCTCCTCAGCCTGCAGCATCTTTCCTGATACCTGCTGCTTAATTCCAAACTTGAGCGATCATCTTCCTGAAGTTGCCTTGGCAACTTGTCAAGGGTTTGATGGGTTTTTCCCCTTTCCTTTTTCTTTCCCTCATTTCAAGCTTTCGCCTTAATTTCCATAAGCCAAGTGTAAACATTGAAATTACAGGGCAGAGGAAGGAACTGTTTTAAAGGCGTGTTAAGGACTCACATTTGGGAGCGAGCTGCAGTGTGTGGGTGGGAGGGATGCGCAGAGCAGCTGGTCTGTGCAGAGGGACATGCTGGGAAGAGCTAGAGGAGTGAGGAAAACAGAGGTGGATGGTCTGGTGTCACTGCCTGCGGGTTTCATGAAGAAATCACCCCTCCTCTTTACAGTTTACAAGGGCAGGACTGTAAAAGCATGTAATATTTGATAGTTTCAATCCCCTCTTCTTGTTCTGACCACCTTAAATTAGAGCAGCTTTTGCTACCACGTTTGCCTCTTGCAGGAGGGCAAGGGAAGGGAAGCACTGTTATCCCCAAGGGTAATGATGGCAAAGGACAAACTGCAAAAGAGCAGCTGGTAAATCAAACCTCTCCCTGGTCACAGCACGCAAGAAACAGAAATTAATCTAGCAACAGATTTCTTACATTTACAAAACACGTACAGAAGGGAGAAATCATCTTGTGCTCAGCAGTAACACTTCCATGGAGCAGCATCTATTAGATGGTCTCGAACGCCTAAAAAGATGCATACAAATGAAATAGAAACAACTCTCCACTGCAGTAGGAACACCTTCTGCAGAGACACAAACGCATCCCTGATAATGCCAGGCCCTGCCCCTGGGCAGGTGATGTGCCCCTGAGGCCCTGCATGAACTATCTTCCAGCTTTTCATAACTCATGATACCTCCAGAGCTCAGAAATGCCATTGCCTCATGCTCCCTCCTTCACAAACCACTCTGCCTCTCTCCGCCTATGTCTGCATTCCCTGCTTCCCCCAGTCCCACCTCCCAGCTCTTTTCCTTCCCCTTTAGCTTCCAACTCCTTTTTCATTCTTCCTCTCCAGCCCGCTCTGTGTGTCAGTCCCTTTTTTTCCCCCATCCACAAATAAATAGCACCAGACCCTCCCAAGCTGCTTTAAAAAAGTAGAATTTTGTTATATATGAACTATTTTTCACCTTTTTAAGCTGTAACTCAATTTTCTGCCCCTGGTAGCTTCTTCTTAGTAAAATATTTCACGTAGAAGTTGCTCTCATTGTCTCAGCTTCCTGTGCTATATTTCTTATCAATTAGATAATAAATTACGTCTCTGGCAGTGTTACTTAAATGGAGTTCATGCTCACAGTGACTCCAGAAGAATCAAACAAAAGTTAATCCATCCTGGGAAGTCCTGTTTACTCCCTTTAGCTGGAAGACCAAGGGACTGGCATTTTTTAATACTTGGAATTTCTGATTATATCCCAAGGGGAAAACGTGGAAAAGAGGGGAAAGGATAAAATTAGGATCTTGCTTAATAGAAACTTCTTTAAAAAAAAGGTCTGAGATCTGCCTCAAGATTAATCACAGCATCTTCACAGTCTTCTTCCTAAAAAACTCATTTTTCCTGTTGGCAGCCAAGCCAAAGTCTTTTAAAGTGAAATAAAAAGCAATTGTGTTAGAAAGGTGATGTCACCACATCCATTGTGAAAGACTAATGTTACCCATATTTCTTCCTGACTATTTTTTTTCTTTTCTTTCAGAGAAGTTGCACCCGCAGTCGGTCAGATGTACATTTGCTAAATTTATGCACCTGTACTTTTTTCCACCTTCTATCTGCAATGGTTTCCTTGCTCTCAGGTTGTAAATATCTGTGACAGCCGCTGAACCTTGCAGTAGCAAAGCTCTTGATATAGTGAAACATTCTCAGGACTAAAAGCCATTTACTACAGAAATTCAGAAATCCCCCCCCCCCCCCTCCTTTTCAGGGGACAAGATTTTTTCTTTCTGCCTCCTCATCCTGTAAGAGAGAATTGCATTGCGATGTTCTGCCTCTACGGTCCATCAGGCTGGGCAGCCAGGGCTAATTTCCACTGAAGAAATTAAAATTTCTAGAGCAAATTTTCTAGAGCAAATGTAATCATTTTCATATGGAAAACTCTTGTTATATGTGAAGATCTGGGAACAGGAGGAGGTAAGCAGGGTGAGCCAGCAGGGGAACACCGGCAATGGCAAAGGTGCTGTAAAAACTCCAACATATATTCTAATATGAAATAACTTGTAGAAAAGAGAAGCTTGTTCTAGCAAAAGACATTCCCTAGCTGATGATGCTGAGACTCAGGTTTAAAGTGTTATCCTCTCTGACTTATCTTTGGATGTTGCTCTTACACAACTGCTTTCCCATGAAGAACGAGGTCTGTGTAAGGGCGGCCGGGTCAGGCCGGGGTGGCCCACAGGCGTTACCCCTGCCGTTGTACCTGGGCGAGGCGGCTGGCAGCAAAACCAGTTTACCAAGCTGGTTTAAGAGGGTTGCGTGGCAGAATATAAACGGCCGTACCGCAGCAACTAAACTCAGTATGCTCTTGAGCACTGAGCAGACCTAAGGTAGCTTCTCTCCATCCGCAGAAGACAAAGCGGTGAGTCTGGCACACAACCACGGGGCACAGTTTCTCACTGTGTAATGAACTTCACCTCTGCTCGGCAGACCCCAGGGCTTGGCCGTAATGTGCAATGCACATGATGGATTGGTGTGATATCTGACCTGTGGATATAAACACAGGGCTTCATGCCACAGCACTTTTTGCCCTTAATCTTCATAGGCAGAAAAATGATCACCTCATTTGGAGAAAATAAAGGCTATCTCTGGGCTTTAAAAAAAAAAAAAAACAAACACCAACAAAGCACCCCACCTTGACATATTCAGAACATACTACATTGCACTGAAAATATCCCTTAAAAGAAAATGAGTTTAGTAAAAGCAATATATAAAGTTAATGAATGACTATCAGAACAACTGACATAAAATATCACCTAAAGGAAGAAAAATCTTTATCGGCATCTTAGTGGTTTTATTCACTGGAATCATACAACTGTTAAAATGCCCATAAGAAATAATTTTGTTTACCTCAGGGCAATTTTTTACTACACAGCTCTTGCCCTCAAAGAAATTCTGTATTTGCTGTATCAGGCCCCTACTTAACCACGTACTTAAGCACCAGCCAGGCTCCATCAAGTGTGTAAGTACTTCCAGGGAGCCTTCAGCGCAATCACTCGTGTTGCTTGAGCTGGGGTGATGCAGAAGCAATGTCAAAATACATCCTTGCAATGCACACAGCAGAGATGGTCCTGCTCTAAAGTTTCCTGTTGGTGTCTTGAATTCCCTCCTGATGATATGGCCACACTATGAATGAAACTTTGCAGCCCTTATTGCCACCTGCCCTTCCCTGCTGATCTCACATTTCTCTTAAGTCAAAAGAACCCCAAACCAACCAACCAACCAACCAACGGAAACACCCAAAAAGGCTTCAGTGGAGAAGGAGCATCCTTCACAATGAAGGAGGCAATCTGCACAGAACCCTTCCTGAGCAAGCAGACCACGCTCCCTGGGCAGGGGTGAGTTAGGCTTCTGGGGATGGGTCTCCTGGGGGTTTCCATGCTTCTGGAGACCAAATGCTTCATCCAGGCTTCATTAGCACAGAAAAACATTAAAATAGGAATGAAATCTCAGTGCTGACATGTTTTATTCCTTACTGTTTTGACTTTGCAACGCAAGCCATTTGTTATTGATCAGGTTTCTTTTCAGCTGTTAAAAATTCACAGAAATTCCATCCTGAAGGTGAGACGTGCACATACATACCTACACATATATGTACATGCACACATATATGTAAACACATACACCCATACACACAAACACCTCGATAGTCCTGATGTCTCTACATGCATACACACACCCCGGTGAGTCAGCACAAAATCTACAGTCATCACGTGGACCAACATCACTGTGCCCTCATTAATGCAGTCATCAGTGCAAAAGCAGCAAAACTTGGCAATGGGATCACATCTGGTAGAAGGGGAGTGACGGAGCTCAGCAACCCTCTATTCCAGTCACATACCTGGGGGAATCCCTCCTGGAAACTGCAAAAACATTGAGAAGAGGCTATTTTCTCTGTTGTTTCTGCTGCAGATTGGTGCAGCCTGTGTTTTTCCTTCCAAGCCTTTGCTGCTTCCTCTTTGGGAGAGGGGCGCATGAAGAAGGAGAGGTATCAAAAGAAGACAATTATTTCCTGCATTTCCTCTTACCTGTTACTGAGGCAATTCCAACTCAGTCCCAGGTGTGCACATCACCTGAAGCGTGAATTCTTATTTGAAACATATGAAAAGCAGTAGAGAAAAAAAGCACCTAAAACCATAAAAAAAAGTAGTAGGAAAAAAATACATAAGAAGAAAAAAACAACCTGCAGCAGGAAGCATACTGACCTCCCAGAGCCTCATATCCAAAAAAATACTTATCCATAGCAAAATACCAGTATTGTACTAATTAGACAGGAAAACATTCTATCATACTGCAAACATGCCCTCTGCTTTTCCATGCATACATGACATGTAAATCAATGTCCTTTCTGCTCGTTGCAAACATGCTGTGACATTCACCATCAGCTGGTGGCATCCTGCCAACCCAGCCACCGGGCACTGCAACCAAGCCACACCGACACATGGGGGGGGGGGGGTGGGGGTGGGGGTGGTGGGGGTGTAGAAATAGGGGGAAAAGGCCGAGGTGCAGACTGGCCTCATCAGGGAGGACTGGCTCCCGTGAGGTCTGGGCAGCTCCAGGTAACCAGGCTGATGGAAAACTGACTGTGTGAACGGAGAACGGCCACGGCAGCTTTACCTTGTTTTCTGCTTCTGCTGCGAGCAGGTCGTGTCCTACAACAAACTTCCAGACGCTGTTACCATGTCCTTTGCTTGTTTTGCATTATTATTTTGGTATTTAAGGTGCTGGTTTTTTCCTGCAATCAAAAGCTCCTATCTCTCAGTTATCAGCAGTCTGACAAAGTGGAATAACACTTAACGTTTTCTGAATCTAATTAGTCCACCCAAACACAGTGGTTCAGCACTATGGTAACACTTCTTTCATATTGGTTGGACACAGAGTCACAAAGCAGGTCAGGCCAGAAGGGGTTTCAGGAGGTTTTGGGTCAACTCCAGGCAGGGTCACCATCATGCAGGGCACTCAGGGTTGCCCTCACAGTCTCTGGGTCAGGGATCCACACCCTCAGAGCTCATCACACAGGCATCCGAATTTGCCCTAATACATTTAATATTACAAGAAATTCTTTCGAGGACTTAACTTCCAAGAACTTACGGTTTCAAGGAAACAAGCTTTCCTTGCACGTTCTTTTCACTATATGACAGTTCCCTGGAAAATCGGAATTCTAAAAATGAGAAAATACCTTATTTTTTAAAGTAATTTGTATGTGTTTTTCTGCAAGTATCTTATTTGGAAAGCCATTCAAAGGAAGCCTAATGAGTTGGAAAAAAAAATCACATATCAGAAGTCTCTTATTCGCCAAGACAACCTATGTGCAAGCTGAACCAAACCCCACATTTGGCCAAGCAAACGAAACTGATTGACTTGCCACACCTAATGAAGTGGCACCCATACCAGCCATTTCAGCTGGAGTTGGGAAGACCTGTGTAATGAAATATGAATAAAGATACCATGTGCCAGATTTCAGACACATCAATATTATAGCCCACACAGATCTGGAAGAGGTTGTTAATCAATGAAGTCAAATGCCCTTGATGCTCATGGCAGCAATTCCAAGCTCGGCCTTGCTTGGAGGCAATCCACCAAGGGTAAAGAGTTTGACCCAACCTTTGTCACCGCAGCCACACTGGATCTTCACTCTTCATACAATTCCAGCAGGTTCGCAGTGTTCTATTGCCATTTCCCAGTAACACAGACCTTTCTAATGATACTGTGCCCTTCCTGCCACCATCTCATGCCTTTTCAATTACTGTGCCCATCCAGCCAGAAACTTCTATAGCGATAACTTTATACCACATGACTTACAAAACTATCTCTGCTTCTGGGCTCGGTGGGGTCTTTTCAATAGTGTTTTTTCCCCTAACAAATACTCAGTTAATAACCGGGCCTTATTTAAAAACTGAAGAAATAGTAAAACCTATAGACATCGGCCACCCAAGGCAATTAAATGTCTGCCACTAAAAAGAAGTAAAGAAACAAGCTTACGAGAGAAATTAGTCCCACTGTTTAAATGGAAGGTTTTCAGATACTGCAATGACAAGAAAAATATGAGAGGAATTATATAAAGACTTGAGAACAAAACAATGAAAGGATCATTTGCTTAATTCCATCATTACCAGAGGCAGGTGTCCTCAGGTTTAATCAGAATATCAATTTGTGGGGGTTTGAGGATTGTTTTTCCATTGCAAGTGGAAAAAAAGATGATAATAAATTGAACACCTTTTCTGTGCTTTTATATTTTTAACCACCATTACTGGTTTTCTTTCTAGCACCCAGTATTAGTAACTCTGATTGTACTGGCAGCTGAAGCACCCACCCCTGTTCCGCCCATGGGGTTTCTGCAGGCTCAGGAAACTACTAACATTTGTTCTTGACACTTTTGGTTGGCGTGGTTCAGGTCCCTGACGGGTTATTTTTCTTTGTGGCTCACGTTTTCCAAGTTTGCACTCATTTCTTGACTTTGAAGGTTTGCAGCACTGAGTTCTAGAAAATTTTTATGAACAAACACTGTGACTGATGAAATCCTGGATCCTTGTTGGGAGAAAAACACAAGCATACAGGTCAACTAAAGAAGTTTGTGCCAGGGTTATTGCCTTAAAAATTTGGAATAACCTTCTGTTTTGAAGACTTTCCTTCCATAAAACCAAGGATTCGTGTTTGAATTGGCCCTTGCATGCATTTAACAACAACTTTCTCTAGTGTGGTGGTTGTAGTCCTTTGTCAAAGAATTCATTCAAGGGAATGAATTGAATTGATGAAAACCTGGTGATTTGTCAGTCACCATGCAGCAGTGACAAATCAACCCTGAGGTGTGTCGGGGCTGCAGTTTTGTGAAGTGCATTGTTCCAAGGTAAACTGAGCAGAAAAAAAGAAACTTAAAACTATGAGTTGTGTGAGTGAAGTCTTTCTGTCCAATTTTCTGCCTGTTGGCACTGAGTTTTGATAATACACCTTATAGAAATTATCTGCATCACTGTGGAACTTCAAATAAAAGGTTTTCCAGACGTGATCAGGCACCATAACAGAATATTAAGAAGATTAAGAAAATATTGCCTTAATATCTAATCTCCCATTTACTTCGGTGTTGGCTTTCCCATGCCAGCTCTTTCAGTGAGGGAAAAAGCTGGAACGATGCTGACATTTTCTTTAGACTACAACTGTAAGAATTAAATTTAGTGCAAATATTAATAGCTCATCCACCCTCTGCAAGTGTCTCTGGTTCCCAGCAGGAGAATTCAAGATGTTGTAAGGCCCATTAGCTGCAGCTACACACTAATTTTCAATTTTTTTTATGTTGCCAACCACTTTGAAAAGATGACTTTTTTTGAGGCTTTTCTTTTCAGCTTCCACAGAGGTCATAAACAGCCATTTGCCTAGCTCTGCTAGTAGAACAAACCAGCTTCTCTACAGAAGAAAGAAAGAAATCAGATAATTAAGTCCTTTTTCACCATAGGATAGAGGAGTAGTTTCTGTTACTGCCAACGCAAGACTCCAGAGAACAAGCTGTTTTCATCACAGTTTAACTCTTTAGAGTTTGTACCAGAAAACCTCTCCACATCCCTCACATTCAAGTTTGGGGGTTCCCCTCCTCTTGTTTCTGGTAAGTCTCCCCAGCATCACTAGCAGATTAAATGTTCAACAGAGGGATAATATGTGTGGGATAAGATGTCTCATATTATTAGGTCTGTATCAAACCTATTAATTAACAAGATTATAAGATCAACACTGGAAAACATTGCCTTTCAGAGACCCGGCTGGGACGCTGTGCTCATCGATAGGGGAGTGAATACAAACTTTATCCCAACTCAGGAACGCCGGAGTGCTAACATTAAAAAAAAAAAAAAAAACAAACAAAAAAAAAAAAAACCAAATTTTGGAACTCCTTAAAAGATACATGATACTGCTCCTGACACAGTTTCATTCTTACAGCCTCGATATTTAAGGCTCCACTAAGCTGCTGTAGCATAATATCAAGGTACATCACCACATCAAATTTCTCTCAACCTCTCCACCAGAGGAATTGTTCACTCTTGCATATGAACAATAATTTAAATCCAACAGAGCAGTGTAAATAATAGTGTTAGCAACATATACAAAAAGTAAGAGTCATAAGTAAGACAGGCACAACTCATTTCAAGCTCTGCAATTAGAGAGAAACATGAATTACTGGCTGTCGTTTAGATCGCCCTACGCAGATTCATGGTCTCTGCAACTCAAACCCATAGCCCCTTGAGAAACTTTCTGGATTTCTTTTTATCTTTTAATACACTTCCTGATGGTATTCTATGAAATGAACCATCTGTCAATGACAGATATAAGCAGTTTATGTTTCTATACTGTGCGCTAACAGCTCAACGTACTGTACCAGCTCACCACAGTGCTCAGGCACGGTCAAATTAAGTTGATGGAATCATTCTTTGAAACAGTTACTTTCAAACACTTCTGGCACTTCTACAACATAATTTCTCTTTACTTCTGATTTGCATAACTAAGAAATCTGTTTGGACTGAGATTTTAAAGCTCCATCATAGAGGTTATTTTTCTACCCAACTCGCAAGCCCTTGGAAATAACAGGTGAGTAACTGCTGACATGAACTTCACCTGCAGTGATTTGAACAGCTCTGATGTGCAGTAATTTTTAGCACTGTGATTTTATTTCCTCTTTAAAAAAAAATAGTGTCCCTCAGGGGGTCACAGGATCAAGCCCTCAAGACAGTACTTGGAAATTTTTTTTTGTGGCAGTTAATATTGCCCTGGAACTTACAGGCTCTGCTTCACCACTTTGTTAAATTTAAAACCCACGTTTAAGGCAGCCCATGCACGCGTGCTTTCCTGAAACACCGTCATTCTAAAAGAAGCTAGAAACAGCCAAGAAAGAAATGAGGGACAAAAAGAAAGGTTCCCGGGGAAAGGATATGCCTTTTCATGTTAGACGAAAGGTATTTTCAGTTCTACTCTTACTTCACTTAGAGATTAATAGATAAATAATGCATATGTTTTTCTTATGCACTTTACATACTTACCATGCTCTCGGTATCATTGCTCTCCTCTTCCTACCTGACACTTGAACAAATCCAGCTGACATGTTTTCATGCTGTGCTATTAGGATGACATATCAATTCCTAATGCTCTGACATGCGAAAGCGTGACAAGCCCAATGCTACGTGCCAGGGAGAGCTCACAGGTTATGGAGCACACATCACTCGTCAGCATGACAGCCACCTGCCACCACACTTGAGTGACATCCCAGCAAATGAGGTAGAGAGGTCACTGTGAAGATTACATATAAACTTGATGAGGATTTGATTTTGACAGAGTATCTTTGTTTAGTATTGGCACGTTACAGAAACCTGTGTCAGAAATACGATTTTTGTGACAACCTTTTCCATACCAGCATTTGGAAAGTGCTAGCATCTTCCTGATGCATCCATCAGGTGAGGTTTCTGCAGATGGGACACTGGTGCCACAAGTGTGGTTTCACTAGAAAAAGGCAATTACAGAGGGCTGTTAATGTCACGCTACTCTTTAACTCACTGTTTTCTCACGTTAAAAAAAGTTCAGATTTCGCTTCAGCTGCCACATTGCAAAATCCTCAATAACCACATAACCCCTTGAATCTATTTATACTCAACTCTGCACACTGTTCAGTCCAACCTTTTGGATGAGCGCCTTGCTCAGCCTTCAGCTGTCTGATGTCCATGAAGGGCTGGCACTTTGAGCCCTGATTTTTTTTTTATTTTGAAGCAACCACGCAGTGCAATGTGAGTTCCTCTGAAAGCGGGTACCTGAACCACCTGAACCACCAAGCACTCCAGACTGAAACAGTCCCTCCATGAGCTTTGATACGTTTCCCCCCACCCCCCCCCACAGCACCTTTCTCCCTAAAGAAGCTGGGACAACAGGTTTTAACCCAGTCCACCAGCTGCCACATCACGAGGATGACTGTCAGTGCGTTGCATGCCACGGGTCAGACAGGTGCCAGTTTTTCTGTCTCTCTTCACCCAGTAAGATACGTAGCAAGAATAGATTAATCAATATTTCTATAACACTCTGAAGATGTGGATTTCTGTACAAGTGTAAAGCAGATAAGGTTGGTATTTTTTATAGCTCAGAGTCAAATTAAAAAGTAGAGCTAAAGGAAAAGGCAGACAACAGTCTGGGAAAGAAATCACGAAAGGTTATTTCAGCAGAGAAGTTATCACAGGCTGCCCTCTTTGCTCAAAAGCTGCATTTGATCATATATTCTTCTGAATTACCCACTGCATTGCTTGAATGCTAAAGGCAGAAATAAATAAAGGATAAATATTAGAGGGTTCATTTCAGATTGCACTGATGCTTGAAGCTTGCAGTCTGTAATGCCAGCTTTCTCAGTTAGAATTAATTATTCAGTGTTACAGGAAAAATTAATACAGGTCACTCAGAAAGTGTGTATGAACAAAAGGTAGAATATTATTTTTTAAAAAGTATATCTCTAGTATATTTTGCCTACAAATAGCTTGTCAGGGTTCTTTTGCTTGTCTACAAAATTTATAGTTTTGGCTGTCTCTTGCTTATGAGGCAGAAACGCTTGTGTGTCACATGCTTGAGAGGGCTGCTTCTTCCCATCATCTGCCTCAGACGTGAACTCCCAGCTCCACTAAAGCCTGACTTTTTAAATGCAATAACAGTTTATCTAGATGTGGCTTGTGAATCCTAAACATGGGAGGAGTTACATACCCGCTCAGGGGGAGACCTGTTCTTGTGGGAGCTGCAGAGGGTCCTGCCCAGGGTTTGTCTGGGCTCCTTCCTGGTTCTGCAGACTGATGGAAATCCTCACCTCTTTTTTTTTCTTTTTCTTTTTCTTTTTCTTTTAATTAATTTATTTAATTAAATAAATTTCTTTGAGAAACGCCTTTCTTCAGTTGCTTTTCACAAAAGCAGGGTCTGGAGGCAATGCACACTGCTGCAAGTAGCATCTCTCCATCACCCGCCTCGCAGGCTGCCCGGTAGCTTCCATGGGGAGCTGGGCTGGACCAGGGCAAGGCAGCAGCGTGGCTTTCCCCTCTGCCAGGACAGCCCTGCCTGCACGGACTGGCAGGGCACACATCTTGCTCAGCAGACATATTTAATTCCCAGGGAATTAGAGTTGCTCATAATTCCTCAGTAACTGCCACGTTCTTATAAAGAATGACCACATTTATCCCTCACGATAAGAACAAATTTCCTCTTAAATTACTAACCAGTCCACCTCAGCCAGAGGATCAGTCTCTCCAGCGTCTATGAGATTCATAGAAATAAAATAATAAAATAATCATAAGACCCCTGTCAGGACCAGGAAAAATCTATATATATGCTGTATATTTTCCATCTTCTCTCCTCAGCATTCTTTTATCCCCACTGTGATCACCCTGAGAAGCTGTGAAAGCATCTGACAGCCTCTCCATAGTGTGAGCATTGCCCAGGAAATATTCCAACATCACTACAAGTTAAAGAAAACATGTGGTTTCTAAACCATATTTCAATATATAAAACCTGGTTGAAGAAAGACAAAAAATTCTTAACATGAAATATTTCTATTAGACGGTCTCCACATATTTACATTGTTCTTCGAACCATAAAACAAGTTCTTTGCTATTTTCCCCATAACGTTGCATGCAGAGCAAGAAAATCCTGCTCTGCCTTAGCCACAGCTCCTCTGGGCACAGTAAAGAGCAAGCTCGGTGCAGCTACCACAAACAGAAAAAAAAAAAAAAAAAAAAAAAAAAGAAAAAAAGGAAGACTAAAATGTTCATATAAAGCTAGAATAAAAATAAACATATATAATAAATATAAACATAAGCAAGCTCAATGAAATAGAAAAATACACTGATACTTTGTTTCTTCAAATTCCTAAGACATTTACAGCCTGATCATTGTACTGAGAGAAAACACAGAAAATTCATCATCTGCTTTCCTCTTAGCCAAAGTAACAGGAGTGAAGACATTAATACACTCAACATTACTTATTTCAAGTTTTAGTGATAATTTTTCTGAACAATTTCTTCATTGCTTACATTGGTATATTTGACTGGCTGTTTATAAGCAAGCACCACATTAAATAAAAGTCAATTACCTTAACTGTATAATAATTATAGTGTATTCCTGTCAGGATCTGAAAGAAACCCTGAAAATTAACTTTGCTCTGGCATATCTTAATTAGAGCAGTCTCTTGGTATTCTTCCTTCAGCTCACATGCAGTAAAGGAGTTTACAGCAAATGGAATACCAGATGAAAGAGTAGTTTGCTCTCATGAGAGATAAACCAGTGCAGTTTCTGCAGAAACTAGGCAATTAACTGAAATGGAAATAAAAAAACTCCTACCTTGGGCTTTCTTGTGCAGTTTTTCAGATAGGGCACTTGTAAATGTACAGCTGTAGATAGAGCAGTTTGCTTGAGCTGGCTGTGAGCTTACCTATAATTTCTTACCAGTCATTTTTTCTGAGATAACATTTTTATAAATGTTTTAGATTTTCATAAACACAGTCATTAATATTTTTTTTCCCTCAGCTCATTTATATACACCGTTACTGTAGAACCTCCATCATCAGCCAAGGTCAGAAGTTCTGCATGTCCCCAGCAGCACTAAGATCCACCCATCGCTGCTCAGCCTGGTGCTCCCCAGGTCGTTCCCTCAGCTCTCAGGTGTTGCTCTTCCTTACGTCAGGTCTGATGGACACAACATGAGCCACAGGGCAAGAACCTCTCATTTCTGACTGCCTTTAAAGTGCTGCTACTAAGTTAACACATCCACCATGATTTACAAACCAACAGCTCCAAGGTAAAACCCTAAAGAAAGATAACAAAAATCATCAATAGAAAAATCTGAAAAGAAAATCTTCATATGCAAGAAGCCAATATCTAAAGAATTCTTCTCATGGGACCGTAGTCACAGCAAATCAAACTGTTTGATGCATGTGAGCTGAGAGAGGGGAGATGCAGATGAGCTGTGAGGCAGAAATTGTTCCCCGTGAGGGCGGCGAGGCGCTGGCCCGGGCTGCCCAGAGCAGCTGTGGGTGCCCCATCCCTGGCAGTGCTCAAGGCCAGGCTGGATGGGGCTGGGGGCAGCCTGGGATGGGGGGAGGGGGCCCTGCACAGGGCACGGGGTGGGACTGGGTGGTCTCTAAGGTCCCCTCCAACCCAAACCGTTCTGTGATTCTGTGATACAATGAGGTATGGCATGCCCCTCAAAACTGGTGGTATTGGGAATTATCCCCATACACAGCTGCTGAAGCTGATGCTACCCCTCACCCACTACCAAAAGAGCCCTGTCCCCCTGTTTTACCCATGTAGGGATTCAGCTGAAAGGAAGAAACCTGAGGTCCCCAATGATGGTTTGTATTGTCATTTCACACTCAAAGACATCTCAGGAACAGACCATTCAGGCAACCCTAGTGGTTAGCTACTGTGTCAACTGCAGGAAATGATTGCTAGACAAGGAGGTTAACACCCACTTGAAGTCTATGCAATTTGAGTAAAAAGAATTACTAGCAATTAGTATGTCAATTAGTAACGAATATAAACATTAACCTAATTTAGATCTTTCATCATGCAAGAGCTCAGAAGCACTGGTGGTATTGTTCAGCCACTAAGGATTTTTTCCCCCTCAGACACACTCACAAATCATTTGTTAACTGTTTTCTTCTTCCAGAAAGGTGAGAACCTTTAAATTTTATTACAGAGGCACCCAAAGGTGCCACGGCAACTGCAAGAATTGCTTGACTGGGACATGGCCACAGTCTGCAAGAAAAAGGGAAGGAGAACCAAATTGGTCTTTATCGTAATTCACAGACTAGTACTTCTACATTTTTACATTAAGAATACGTGGAAACAAATACTGTGGGGTTACATGAGTCAGAGCCATAATCTAACAACTATAATCTAATGATGTCTAATGAGAAATTGGAGGGAGCTTGCGAGACAGCTGGGGAGAAAGGTGAAATCCCATGGTTGCTGTTAAAATTAAAAACCCCAACTCTTTGACCAGCTCCTCTGCTTATTTCTGAAAATGCTGTTAAATTGCTGGATTAACTCTGAATTTGCCAGGGAAAAAAAGCATCTAGAGAGCTGTGTTCCTGAGCTTGCAGCAAGCTTAATTGGTTAAATACTAATTATCCTCCAACTCTTCAGCATGAATCTGAGGTACTGCAGCACTAAGACTGATTAACACATGTACTGACAGTGAGAGACAATCATTTAAACTGGAAAAAAAATAGTTACTAGAAGAAAACAACTTTTTTTTTTTTTTTTTTTTTTATTAGATGAGAAAGTAAACTAAGAAACCACATGTACTTACCTCTGCTCCCTGACTCACAGGTATGGTCCAGAGGAGGCTCAGGGAGGTCCTTAGCTAAGCACGGATTGTATTTGATGGAGGGAATTGGTGTGTAAGGCTGAACCTCAGGCTCTCTCAGGCTACGTTCCTAGTATGAGAGCCCAAAGGTATGCTCCACTGGGAACTAATATGAACATGTCCCATTCTAAATGTACAACAATGAATTTCTTTACCTTCATTTATTTAAAAAAATTACACTTGTATCCACACGTAATGGCAGCCAAGGATTACTAAGCAGTTAAACACAGTTTTGGAGCAGCCTACAAAATCCGGTAAGTCTCAGCTGAGAATGGCATCACAACAGCTGAAAACTTGCCTTGCCATGTATATTTTTTTTTTCCTATTAAAAACTTTTAAAATCAAACTGGGAAAAGGACTCTCATGGCAAGAAAGGCCAGTGACAAACCTAGGATTACCGCGTTACCTGAGGATCCAGTTTAAAGCATGGCATATATTGCTGGATTAACTGAATTTGCCAGGGAAAAAAGCATCTAGAGAGCTGTGTTCACGTGAAAAAATATACATTTTTTCAGTCTCTACAGATACCAGTGATAGTTGAAACTACTTCTGCCTCTGTTGACACCATGCTACCTCTCAAGAACTCAGAGAAAAAAATGCTGCCAGGAAAAATTTGGTATTTACACTCTGAGGTCAGCCAGAAACACCTGGAGAGCTCAGCCTGGTGTGTCTTTACAAAGTATTGGGGCCTTCCAATTATGCTGTTCAACTACTATTCTCACAGATTTGGTAAAATTAACATTATCCCTTTTTCCTCAAAACTGATTTCAACTGCTCCTCAGCAAACATTTTATACTATTAAGCAGTCATTCATTACTGCTGTTGTTTCGCACCTTCAAGAAACAGAACGCGAGTTTATCAATTACCATTAGGGCCAGCAGCCTTTTCGCTTCTTTTTCTCAGAGGCATATCTTAATTAAATCACAGAACTGAGGACCTCGTGCCGTATTTTCATAACCTTTGTGTCTTCATATGCATAACAAGCACACTACTGATTTAAGTAGCCTTTTTTTTTTCTTCTTTACAGAAAGACAAAAGCAAATTCCATTAATCCTTCATTATATGCACTTTCAGTACTTTGGAGCACAGAGCAATTTGAAATTAATTTCGTCATCTCCCTGACCATTACTCACTAACTCAGCCAATATCACTTTGGTTTGGAGCTTTATTTCTCTGAGTTTGTTTTGCATTAGGGTTTGGTATTTTGTAAAAATTTTTGAAAAAAAAAAACTTTTTTACCTGAATCATTCTACATTTCCTTATGTACTATGTAGTAAAGCAGCCAACAATATTAGAAGCAGCTAGATTTATATCTGTGATCCCTTGCACAGAAAAATCCTGAAGAATCAAGGGACAATTTCCCATCCCAAAAAACAAGTCCATGCACATTCCCTAAATATTTGATATAAATTCCATGGTTCGTTCCAGGAAAGGCCCTCAGATTATAGTTACATTTTCTTTTTTTATTTCCACGAAGACTTGTAAATGGATAAATCTTTGGAATTCTGCAGCACCAGACCCAAGAGGACCCTGGGAACCGTAGCAGTGAGCACCTGTCCTACAGCCCAGCACCAGCAGGGTCAAGCCCCCAGACCTGCAATAGCCAAATATAACAGAGTCAGGAAATATCACCTCAATAGCAGTGGTTTCTGGGCATTACACCAAGCAGGTCTGCGCAGCAGAGGTACAAGTTTAGACCAAAAAAACCCTGAAATAAAACCATAAAATAATGCCACACTTTTCCTTTTTTAGGAAAAATTGAAAATATATAAGTTGCTGTTCTATAACCTAGAAAATATAGGCAAATGCCATCAGCAGTTAAGACTGGGCAATGACGAGATGGGCATGGCTTTCCGCACATGTCATTTAAAACATATAAATAATATTTCCAGTATCAAGTGGGGAAACATTAGCAGCTGTGCATCCATTTCTTCCACCCTTTTGCTGTCAGCCTGACAAACCGCACACCAGGAGGCCGGTCTGCTTTACGGCACGTGCTCACCTCCGGTCCCCAGTGGCCCCGCGAGCGGCACTGGTGGCACTGGGCTGCTCCTTCCAGGGCCCCGGCCCCAACACCTGCCGAGGCAGGAGGCAGTGGCCTGGAGAGTGCCCGGGACCGGGGCAGCACTTGGAGATCCCGCAGCGTGAGAAAAGGTTTTCAATTACTGTTTTTCTCGGGAATGTCACCGATTACTCCCCGCCTACCTGAAGCCCCTTTCCCTTTATTATACCCAAAGCTGTCATTCTCACCGAATAGGGGGAAGATGAAAGGAGGCAGAAACCACTGACAAGCTGCTGTACAGCTTTTTTCGTGCCGCTGGACAGCCATATAGGTTAGCAGAGAGATGAGCAAAGAGACTCCCAAACGCAGCTGTAGTGCTGGGGTACTCTCCAGAACAGAATAACCCCCTATAAATAAATATCCTATACAAAAGTCATCACTAACTCCTGCAAAATAACATCCTCAAGGCAGAGGTAGAGCTGGAGCTCAGGAAACCTCTCATTGCTCTCCCTCTGCCCGCTTTCTTCCACATCTTATCCCCTCATCTCAGCCAACATTAAAACAGAAAAAGATCAGACTACAGGGTTATCAGTTTCCTCTCTGCTAATGAGGTTTTATAATACATTTTCTTCAGTTTGAGTAATTGGGACTGTCAGTGGGGTAGGTCATCAGATCTCCCATCCACCTTAGAAGGTTCCCTGTAACTGCCCCAAGTCATATCTGTTAAAAAGTTAATCAAGCTGAAATGTCATGGAATTTAATAACTACCACAGAAGAGGTTTTAAGTTCAATATATGACTAATTATGTTATTTTCCAACAGGAAATATGTCTTATGGTAATTAGACCAAGTACTGTTTTCAGCTGTACATTGCTATTTATTATTGTTTATCCCAGTTTTGCTCCTTTCCCAGGCTTAGAACAGCTCTAAAATTAAGCAGGCCCTTATAGTTAATCTAATTATATCTAGGCATGGTTTTGCCTCAGGTGTTTACTTGTTTCCTTACTCTCCCCAATTCCCCCTTCATTACGAGACTACTTCAACCCTCCCCAAAATGTCCTGTGGGTGGAATCTCTTACCTTTCAACAAGACATCTGAGAGAGATGACTAATGGCAGCCACTGGCATTTGTAAGTATTTACAATAAATATATTTGAATAAAATCAAAAGCACAAGCACAAAGATGGACAGACTGCAGGGTCTTTAACGTGGCAGATATCATGAATTATCATTTCCAACATCACACGATAGCGGGCATGAATGGTTTCTGGCGGCTTTAAAACACCAGAGGAGCATTTCACGATGAACCTACTTTCAACAGCAACCAGCTACTCACAGGCAATTGTGAATCCTGTGTGGCTTTGTGAATTTTAAATTACTACCTCTGATGTTGGGAGCAGAGTCAGAGCCAACGCTAAGCATGTGCAGTGTAGGTACGAAATAAAGGGCAAGAAAGAACACAAAATCTATATCCCATTGATTGGAGTTTCTGTGTTAAACACATTCTTCTACAATGCAGCACAACAAAGTTGTACCTTTCTTTTCTAAAAAAAAAGCAACCTTCAATGTAAAGCAGAGCATCCAGTTTAAACAGACAAGTAAAGCCTTACAGTGCTGACTGCAGAAAAATAATAAATTATCTCATAGGGGCTACCAGTGTTTTAATTAGGCAAGAAGTACAACATAGAGGAGAAACTCCAAGGCAATAAACATTTTTCACCTCTCCAACCAGTCTGACAGCAAAGCAGCCCTTTGTGCCACCACCACGGGAGAGCTACGGGAATGCGATGTGAGCGGCGAGGGGCAGCCTTCAGCCTCAGTACCGGTGGTGGGTGGTTTCTTAAGAGGATTTTTCCCTGCTACTTTTGGTTCTAAACACAGGTCTCCAACAAATGACCCCCAGGCTCTGTTCTACAGCAGTTCAGCTTTTGCCTAAATCTTCCTTTTTTTCACCTCATTACAGACGGTATGTCCTTTTAATTCTAAATCTTCTCTGCCTTTTTTTTTTTTTTTTTCTTTTTCTTTTTATCACTGTTGCACCCTGCTTCTCGTCCATCAAGTATCTGCTGTTAGGATCCGTATTTCATGTGAACAGTTGAGAGAAATACCTGCAGAGGAAAGTCATGGTCCCAAGTACATGTGTGTGCCTTTGCAAGCAGCAGCACGCCAGCTGGGAAATGAGAAACAACCAAAATAAGCTTAATCAAATCAGCCAGGTTTTCCCCTGTGACAAAACAAAAGCTCTTGTAGATGGGAAGAAGACAGCAAGTCTCCGTGCTTTGACTCCAGGGAGATTTCTGACACTGCCCCACTCCTCAGGAACAGGCCAGGGAAACGCAGCCTGGGTTACCTGACCAAGGAGAGGGCTAAAGCAGACTGAGAATTGGAATTATTTTAAATTGGGGAATGGCATTAAGCTGGGAAGAACCGCAGGCAAATCATGTTGTCCACCAAACCCATGACATTCCCAGATTCCCTGGTTATGCTTCCTTTATTTTTCTAAACTCTGTCTCTTTTTATTCCTTTACCTGTACTGGCAGGCTGCCTGCCGGCTCGCTCCTCAGTAGCACCGAGCAGACTGTGTGCTCTTCGTTCCGTCTTCCAGAGCACAAACATGAACCAGATAAGAGCAGGCAGCACAGTGGGGCTGGTATTTTCTCCCAGATTCTTGCATCCCTCATTCCATCACTGCTGTAGTCACGAATGAGCACAGCAGCAAGTGCTCCTGGTGCAGCTGGGTGCACGGGCTGTGCGAGGAGACGTGCGATACACAGTCAGCAGCTAAACACTCTGCGTTGTAGCAATAAATTATGAGGTTTGTCAGTTTGGTTGAAAGCAGCAGCAATTGCATTCACCATATCTGACCATGGAGAGAGGGGAAGGGCCTAGGCATCCACATGAATTTGTCCTGCAAACTGCTACCGGTATAATTCACCTCCCACCTGCCTTACTACCAAACCTTAATTCTCCTATTTTTTTCTCCTTTTTCTCTTCTTTTCGTAAATCTTGTGAATTTTCTCTTTGCTGTGCCCATGTATCTCAGGTGAGAGTTGAAATTGTTCTGTGTTTGTGTTTTGCCAAAGCCTAAACTTTCCATGGAGAGAGTTCTCACCTGCTCTAGTGATGCTGAGAAGAAAAAAGCCTTTCAAAAATCCCCTTTGCCCAGTGCTCAGCACACCACTGGTGACTGGCCTCCAGTTCCCACCCAGTGGGACTCCCACCCAGTAAAAATTCAGAAAAACCTCCCAGCTTTGGAGCAAAGCCACCAGGAGCAAAGGACAGCAGAAGAAGAGTTCCCTTCTCATATTTCCATCAGCTGTGAGAATCACGTGTATCACTGTTACATGCATAAATCCGAGGGCGTGCTTTGGTCCTGCTGGCAGATCACCTTTAGTTTTAATTTAAAAAGGCAAAAAGAAAACAGCCAGGTTAAGACCTGGGAAGCTAGCCTAGGCGAATCTGAATTTGTCCAACCATTACCCAGTGGGCAAAAGTCTCTCACCATTGCATCAAACGGGCAGGACCGCACAGCTAAGCAGGGTTTGCATCCTCTGGGCTCCTTTTCAGGATCAATGCATTATGGAAGACAAACCTTAGGATACATCTAAGGTACCTTGAAGCAATATAGGAAGAACGTTCCTCAAGATTTTAGGAGTTGCCAACATCTTTAAGAGGTTTTCTATAACTTAATTTGCATTATGGGAATTAATTAAAAAAAAAAAAATGTGGAAATACCCACTCCAAAGAAATCAGCAAGAGAATGCTACCGCTTAGCACAGCTGAAAATCGTGGTTCAAGAGTCAAGTGATGAATCAATAGGATGGTCATGAGCTGTGCTCTCCCAGTAATTGCCAGGTGAGAACAAACCTGACACAAGCCCGAACGCTAGCCAAGGCCTAGCCACCTCTCAAAGCTGCCGGCAACAACTTTTCACTGTTATAGAGTTTACAGAGCTGCTTACTTCCAGCATAAAGCAGTTTTGCAAACATGCTTCTGTGGAGATCCACACTGATATACTGCTTCCTCTGAAGGAAATCACCACTCTTCCCCTCCAGAGTTCAGTGAACATTACCGTAAGCACCAAAGAAATTCTTAAGGAACAGTTTATGAACATTTCAAGAAAATTAATGAAATAATTTACAGCACAAATGAAAATCCTTTGGCAAAGAATGAACTGTTTTAAAAACCAAAAAGTTTATTTTTTTCCTTTAATAAACATATTAACTTATATTCAAATTAGCTACAACACTGGGAATCATAGCAAGCGTTGATTGCCAAAATTCCCAGGGCTGCTGCTAACTCATCGAACAAGGCTTTTTTTTTTTTTTTTTGTAATGTATATATAGATACAGGAATGCCAAACTACAACAAATTAACAGATCTTTGTGGATTATATATACGTTCTGACAAATCTAGGGCTGATAAATAATCAAGGCTGCTGCACAATGTGCATATAACACAGTATATTAAAGGTAGGCAACTATAACAGCATTTATCTTGTGGTCTCCATGCTAAAGGACAATATACTCCAGCCTTACCAGGACTTCCCTCAGTTTCTTGGTGCACCAGCTTTTCTTTTTTCTCCTACTGACTATCCAGATGCACAAGGATGAACCAGCAGCAAGTCCGTAAAGAGAAAAGGGGATTAAAATAAAGTGATGGATGACCAACTCTACGAAGAGAGAGTTGAGGGAAACTGGAGAGCCTGGCTGAGTGTCTGCTGAACCCAGCTGCAGCCTTCCCTTTGGCTTCAGGAGGGTTTTACATCACCTCTGAAGTGCCTCATGTCAGAGGTTATTTCACTGCTCGCAAACTCTAATAAAGATTTACGTTAAGCTGTAAAGCAAAAAAATGTTAGTATGTGATTATTATTCCCTTTACACAGTGTCTGACAGGAGACTATAAATCCAAAATTTACATTGGAAAAATTGATGAAAATGGAAATCAATAAAATCCTAAACATCTTCATAATCAGGTCAACTTCATGTGCAGGAATCCCAGGTGTATTTTTAAGGGGAAAGGGTGAATCTGTATATTTGCAAGGAAAAAGTACTAAGAATATCACTGCTTCTTTTAAGAGCATTTTAAACTGCAGACAAGGATTTATTCACACACTTTTAAGCTCAGATTTTGGCTTAAGTTTCAAGGTTAAACAGTCTCATTATTCCTTGTGTGCCCTACTCTATATGCTTAGCATAGACCTGTTCGACTGGCACCTGCAGAAGTGCAGAAGAGCTTCCACATACAGCAAGCCCGGGCATCGAAGCCAGGGGACTCGGCAGCTCTTTTTCCAGGGACAAAATTATAGTAAAACTGTGTTCACTGGGCTAACATGGACTCTGACATTTCCACCAGCTGAGGGAGGCAGAAACTCACCTGAAAAAAAAGTAACTCCCTTTGACTTCTGCGTGGAGGCTGAGGTTGGTGTCTCGCGTAGGAGGGTGCTGGGTGCAAGGACCTTTCCCTTCGTGCCTGGGGGGGTAACAGTTCAATGCCAGGACAAAACCCCTAGTTCTCCTCTTAGTGCCAAAGGAATAGCTACATCCATACAGAAGACAGCAGCAACTGTTCTGCATTAAATTTAACTGGGAAATTGTTTCCTACAGTATTATTTCCTATTTTTTCTGCAGCACCTCCCTTGTTAATGTGTGGATGAGGCAGTTGTGCTGTATCGGGTGCTGGACAGAGCCAAGGCATGGGAGAGCAGGCTTCGGGAGAACCAGGGCAGGAGTCCAACACCAGTGTCCCTCGGCAGACTGGGACCTGAAGCCACCAATGGCCACACAACAGCATCACCCAGTAGCTTATGGTTTCTGAAGTATGAAAGACCTGCCAAGTGGTAGACGGGTATTAACTGGCTTTAGGAAAAAGGCTGTCTGCATGAATTTGAAGAACAGGTAGGTGTGACCACGTCACTCTTAACCGCAACCACGAGAACTGCCCCAAGCTCCATTTCGCCATCTGCTTCCATGAATGGCACTAATACAATAAGACCATTCCAGAAGATGCAGCACATCTCTGCTGTCCTATGAAAAGGGGAAAAAAATAAATTAAAAAATAGGAAAAAAAGGGACCAAGGTGTCAAGGTGTTGCAGAAAAAAAGACCTTTTTTTACACCTAATCAGTTTTAGCATTTTTTCAGTAGTATTTATTAAGGAGACCGTTTCATGACAGAGCTGCTGAGGCACCACCAGCTTGGTACCACAAACTGCCACTGCACAGCATGGAAATATTGTGCAGTGGGCTAAGGGAGTAGGGCCGGAGCTGTCAAGTGGCGACACAGAGACTTTCAGACAATTTTGAGCAGCCGAAAGAGATCTTTGTTCTCTAAAAGGAGAGGCATTTAATCCCCAAACTTAAATTTCAGTGAATATTTGTCTGTGTCCTCTTTACTCTTCTGCACATTTGTCATGTATATGTTATGAATACTTCATTAGTCAGGGAGATTTTCCCCACTGTGATTTGAAATATTCCGTGCTTGGTTTTATGTAGTGTAACAAAAACTTAAGTATTGAGACCGTGGTTTTAAGATTAGAAACTGCATTTTTAATGGAACTTTTCTTAGATGTGTGACATTCACTCACATGCAATTTTTTAAATTTTATTTTCAGTTCTGAGATATTTTAATGCCTTCTTTAACATGCAGTAGTGTCGGTATGATATGTGTTTTTTTTCTCCATAGAAGTCTGCATGATGCTGCCAGGACGACCTACTGATTAGTAGGATTTTACTGGAATTATGGGTACTTTTAGAAATGTTTTCTTCAAACTTTTATGAATATTTTCATGAACATCTCTGAAAGTATCTTGGAATGTTTCATTACTATTTTAGTGCATTAAATGCAAAGATAGCATTTCCAAGGTCTAGTAACATGTTTAGTAACTTTTTTAAATGGAAGTTACATTCAGTTTTTATGAAAATTCACATAATGGGATTTCAAAGTACGTTTTGCCCCAAAAGGAAAAAAATGTCTCATATGACTCTACTTCTGTCCTTGCCTGTTCATCTGTTATTTGGGGTTTAATATCTGAGATCTCAAAAAGTCTCCCTTTGAGGGAGAAAAGGAGAGGTATGCTGCCTTGACTCGCTAAATCTTAACTGGCTACTAAAATTCAGAGGCAAAATCCATTTGTGATCCACCTATTCAGCCATTTCACAGTAACACTGGGAGTTGTTCAAGCATATCTGTCTTTCCTATTCACATCTCAATTGTTCAAGTTTGAACCTCCATGGGAACTGGGAAGATATTTGTAAAGGATGAGCAAAGGAAAATGATGGGCACGGATTCTCTTCCCGGCTGCCAGAGCATCTGGGCAGGCAGAGGTTTAGCAGCGGGACTCTAGGGAAGGGGTGAGCGATTGCATCTGACCTGCTAAAGCCACTGCCTATGGCGTTATTAAATTTCATGGGAATTATTTTCACAAGAAGGAGGATACTTGGGTACTACAAACCTTCTGTCAGTGCTGCCATGGTAGAAGACTGGGGACTGCATCTCATTTGCAAGCGTACTTTACAGAGTTAGGAAACGCTGGGCTATCAATGCTGCGAAAAGGGTGGCCTCGAGCAGGGCACCGATCAAACTGGAGATAATTTAACTCAAACACAGCCTGTTGTTACACTGCTCAAACTCAGGAAAGAGCTAATTTTTGAAAAGGAAAAGAAAAGGACATATCTTTGGTGGTTTGTGGAGAACCTCTCAGTTCTTACCAAGCCAGCACTTCAGATGGTTGCCCACCTTTACTCCAGTGGTATGAACAGCACCTGGAGGATGCAAAAAGAAGACCCTATGCCTATGCAAAGGTTCATCCACAATCACCAACGCTGTTCTCAGGAACTTGCTTTGTCTCAAAACACTCTTGCAAGCCATGGTTGCTTGTCAGTGAATGTGCACAACAAATCACATCATGGGGACGTAGGTCCACACACCAGCTGCACACTGCTGACCATACCACCACAGATGACGACTCTATATATAGACTCAATGCCTAGCATAATGAAGCCTCAAATTCTGCTGGGGCCTCCAAAATCTATTATTTTTCATTTCCATAATGCATTAGCATATTGGCTCCGTGCTGCCAACAAGAGAAAGAGAAGTGCAATCCAATTTGACCGTGCACATATCTGTAACGCTATGCAAGCCACAATAACCTTCACAGTTACAATCTGGTAAGGGAGAGCCCTTCTAAGTTTTCGTGTAATGCAGATATGATTCCTTTTTCTACATATTGAATTTGCATAATTTGGTTGATGTTGCAGCCTCTTCATGGTTTATATATTAAAACAACATTTTCTCTTTAATATAACCCCAATGTAGTATCAATGCCCGTGAATTCTATTGAATTAGACAGATCTTTTTCTCACACTAATAAGTATGAGAAGCAGTCCAATTTTTATGACATACTGAAGTTTAGATTTTAAATTTTAAACAACTGAACACTGAATTAAATTTTGCATTTAGCAAAGATACAAATCCCATAACCAGTAGTATTAAATCTACAGAGGTTTCACTATATTGCTTTAAAGAACCAAAAGACAATTATTGGCAAAAAGTCATTTTAGCTTTAGTGTTCCCTGGTTACACAGGGCTGTGTTATAAAAGAGACTGGGGTGTGTTTATTATTTTTCTCTTACCCTGATGCCAAGCCTATTGAAATTCTCTATAGCCATGCATTTTATGACATAATGTTTAATATCTAACAGAGACACTAAACAAAATAATTTAAAGAGGTGATATGATACTTCATTCTGTTTCTTCCTCCATTAACACAGCAAGGCTTGCTCGTAATAGAAACCATCATCATCAGGCAATAAAGACATTGCTCTGACTCCCTGGAGAACCTTAGCATTAAAGTTAACTTAGACTTTGAGAAGTAGTGGAGTAACAGCCCTGGTGAAGAGGCATTCACCACAGAACACTGCAGCCTTCCCTGCCATGGTCCTTCCTTCCCTTTGGAGCAGGAGGAAAATGGACCAAGGACACAGGTCACATGAGGCACCGTGCAATGAATCTGCTTCCTTGATAGGTTTCAGTCCATGGCACCGCTGACTTTCTCCTCCTCACCTTTAGCCAAGAGCACCACATCGATCAAATTTACTTCAACAAAACTGGTTAGCAAAAATCCCCCTGTAAGATATAAAATTCTCCAACCACATAGCTGAATCACTGCAACACTAATACATTATTTTTTTCTTTATGACATGAATTATAATTAACAATAATAATATTCTAAATAGTATATATTACTATCTATGACAAAGAAATCTACAGCGTCACTGGCAAATTTTTACAGCAACTGCTTGAACAGGAAAAAAAAAAACCAAACAGATTTCTTACAATGTCAGTAGCAGTTTTCAGGATGACTGCATGCAGAGTCCCAGTACTGAGCTGGTGCAGCTTGCTGCAAGGTCACAGCACCCCACGGCACTGCCGAGCCAGGCAGCAGGCAGCGGGACCCAGACCTCTCAGCTTCACGAGGAGCTGAGTGTTTACACCCCGGGGAAGAACTGGTCCTTTAGAGGGAAAAAAAAAAAAAAAAAGTAATCTAACAAAATTTCTGATTTATCTAAGTAATAGATGATTTCCAGTTAACCTCACTTTTTTTTCAGCTAAATGGAGATGGATTCAAACCCACTAATGAGGACGTGCCTTTGAACTGCTAAAGAGAAATAAACTCAGGGTGCAAGCCTGGGTGCAGGTTTTATTAGAGCCCCATTTCTAGCTCTAAACCCCTTCTTCAGCACTGTCCCAAGAGCTGACATAGCGTGCAGGGCTGCCTGGCAGAGACACTTACTTTATGAGGATGGACAAAACAAAGACAGACTAAGGATAAACTTAAAATACATTTTCAAATGATGTTTTGCCTCCTTCTTCACTCTTTGTAGTAACATCCTATGACTCCGGCAGAGGTGCACTGTTAAACAATAACAAAAGAAGAAAACTTCCAGATAGATTCCTGTAACTATGGTCAAAATCAACGAAGCATGAAGAAACCCAAAACAGCAACATCCACGGCAGGGACAGAAAAACCCCAGTTCAGGGACCTCTACCCCTGCCTTCCCTGCGCCAGTGTGAGATCGTCACGATTCCCATGCAGCAGCCATATACAGCCAATGGATTTATAAATTTTTAATAATAGAGATGGCGACATTTATACCAACCTCAACATTTTTTGATAGAAACCAGTTCCTCACAACCCTGAAAATTCAGTTTTAAAGCCCTCAGTAATTTGTAGTGGAGGGTGACTTGTTAAAGTATCTGTTACATTGCAATTTGAATGCATTCAAGAAAATTCTCTGTAATAAAGCAGGTTGTGTGGAACATGTTAATATTGAAGGTGAAATGAAAAAATAGCAATGAACGTGAAATATTCTGACATGGCTGAAAATAAATGCTTTGCAGAAATGTCAGTTTCAGCAAACTTTAAATATATTTTTCACTCGGATTGTATTTCAGAGAGCACTTTGATTAACATGCCATTGCATACGGTAGACCTGTCAGTGCATGCAGATACAAATCAGGAGTTTTGCTGGTTGTGAGGAAGCGAGGTCTCTGGTTGCCTCTAGCAGATGCTGGCTTTTCCTACACCAGGGAAGCTCCGAGTGGCTTGTTAGCTTCAACTGCTACCACATTTTGCTATGTGCTGTGTATCCTACAGAGCTGTTTAGCTGCACGTTCAGTAAGAATTTCCAGCAGTCATCAGGAACCATGAAATCCCAGCCTGTGGCACCGCAAAACCAGCCCTGCTTGGTCCTAGGGAACCCGGGAAGCATGCCACCACCTTTCTTGCACTTTGTGCTACCTACCAGAGCTCAAGGCAAGAGGAAAGCTGCTGCCGATAGACCTGAAAGGATTTTTACTCCTCCTTAGTAGCCAGGCACGGAGCTGGGCTGCCCCTAGCCCATGTCCTGCACCCATGGGAGCTTTGTGGTCCCTCAGCTGCCCCTTGCACCATGCCAAAGTCCTGGTTCCTTCTTCCCCACAACCCCCAAGGATCCTACATCCTACGTCAACCCACGCATCTTTATTTGGAGCATGTCAGAGCTGATAACCCTGAAAGGTTCTTGCAATGGTGTCTCGAAACACCATTTAGAAATGTGACAGCATTGCAATGTTTCCTACAGAAAAATACTTCTTGTTTATTGCAGCAGGTCAGAGGTTAGCTGCTGGGCCTCACTTCAGCTGTTGAAGTTTTTACCAAAATGGGAATGCGCCAACATCCAGCTTCACTAGAAGCTCACAAAGACATGCAGGACAGTTGTCATTAAAAACACAAGAACACTGTGCCCAGGCTTTCAAGGATGCTTCATCACCTCATTCACCCATGGTGCTGAGATACTTAAAGAGAAGATATTTTCAAAGGATCTTTGTGATATTTCTAATCAGATTGTTGAGACCAGAAGGATTAACAGGATCATCTTTTCCTCTGGAAAGCACAGGTCTGTTAATCTCTGTACCAGCTCTCTACAAAATACTCTGCAGAACCTACAGAATAAAATGTAGGGAAAGAAAAATGCAAAATAAAATGCACTGAGGTAAATCCAAACAACTGGAGCACTCAGCTGAGCAAGCCTGCTCAATGAGGAAATAGCATTTTTCTACAGTCACTATTGTAACTATAATCACCTTAAGGGAACATAGATCCTTTCCACGTGGCTAGACCCAGGGAAGCTTGAAGCAGAGCACAGAAGTGATAGCTTATTACTGCTATTACTGCTAAGGCAAATGAAATCCTGCTTGCTCTCTCTCCAGTCATGGCCTCACCCCATCCTCACTTCCCATGAAGGAAGTGCTCCCATGCAGAATGACTGGGAGATGCTCTTGGTGCTTGTGGAGCCAGACTCTGCAATGACTGTGAACAAGGTTCACTCCTGGGAGCAGCACAGCTTACCTGTTCTTCACTGGCACCTGCTCTAAGCAGCAGATGCTTTCGTCGGAGCTCGTCTGCAGTCGGGAAAATGTACTGTACTGTGAGAGATCCTCAATGCAGCCTGGACACGAGCATCTCCTGCTGGGGTTGACCACGGTCAGCCAACACAATCTTAACAGTGGTTTCCTGGCCCAACATAATTAACACTGCTTTCATTAAAGGGGTGACAAGGCTCCAAATGCAAAATTCACAAAATGCATTCAAAAAATCCCACCGCCATGAGGTAATGCACCATTGCTTCTTTAGTAGGCACAGCATAAAATTCCCATGCCGACATAACACTGTCCTTCAGCCACCTCCGCTCTCTCCATCCCTGTTGTTGGAAGACGATCTTAGGAAGTGTACATGGGAATCCCCTCTGCCACCGAGCACGGGGCTGGTGGGACTGTCCACGATGCTTCCACCCTGCACTGCTTACCCATACTATCAACTACCCTAAACAATAAAGACTTTTATTTAGCAACTGATGTCTTTATAAGGGCTACAGAAAATCTTGCTGAATAAGTTGAAGTGCAATGCATCTGCTCTGTAACCATAAATGCCTGCCACCTTGTAGATGATAAACATTTTTTTTTCCAGGCAAGCTTCAGCACCAATTTTCACTGAACCCAAATTAAATGTATTTTAGTCAATATTCTAAATTTTAGACAGGCACATCAGCAGCTATTCTCAGCTGGTTTAAATGTTGATTCCTTTGTCTGAGCTGTTCATTCTTGTTGCAGCTTTTACAGTTTTGAACAATTAGAAAAGCAAGGCATTCTCGATGAAATTTGAAGCAAGAAGTATTGTGAGATGTTTCCTCTTTCCCACTTGTACAACCTTTGATCCCACAACCTGTAGGCAATACTTTCTATTTAAAAATGCCTTCATAAACTGAGAGCTTTCATGCTTCTGACACGGGGCTACAAGCAAGGTTTTATTCCCCAGATCGCTACGCGCAGCACTGTGGATCCCCAGCTCTCAACACAACCCAACTCATGTCCCCAAATCTAACATCTCAATATGCAGTACAATCCCACAGGCCGAGAGGAAAACTCATCTCCATCTGCTCCAGAGGGGACAAACCCTGAGCAGTGCATTGGATAGGATTTTGTACCTCTTTGTCCCTGTTGTCCCACTCTTCTACCCACAGACTGACACCAGGACCAGGCAGGGTGGCTGCGCCCCCACTCCCGCTGTCAGCCATCAAAAGGATTGATAATATTCTCCACTTTTAAAAAGGCAAAAAAGAAAGATCTGGGGAACTACAGGCCAGTCAGTTTCACTTCTGTGCCTGGCAAGATCGAGAAGCAGATCCTCCTGGAAACTGTGCTAAGGCACATGGAAAATAAGGGGGTCATTGGTGACAGCCAACAGGGCCTCACTAATGGAAAATTGTGCCTGAAAACTTTGGTGGCCTTCTACGATGGGGTTACAGCACTGGTGGGTGAGGGAAGAGCAACTGATGTCATCTACCTGGACTTGTGCAAAGCAATTGACATCATCCCACATGACATCCTCGTCTCTGAATTGGAGAGACATGGGTTGATGGATGGGCCACTGGGTGGATAATGAACTGCCCAGATGGTTGCACTCAAAGAGTTGTGGTCAACAGCTCAATGTCTGGGTGGACACCAGTGACAAGTGACATTCCTCAGGGCTCCGTACTGGGACCACAATTGTTTAACATTGTCAGGGATATGGACAGTGGGATCGAACACACCCTCAGCAAGTTTGCCGATGACACCAAGCTGTGTGGTGGGTCAACACGCTGGGGGGAAGGGATGCCATCCAGAGGGACCTGGACAGGTGTGAGAGGTGGGCTCGTGTGAACCTCATGAAGTTCCACATGGCCAAGTGCAAGGTCCTGCACATGGGTTGGGGCAATCCCAGGTGCAGTTACAGGGTGGGTGGGGAATGGGTTGGGAGCAGCCCCGAGGGGAAGGACTTGGGGGTGTTGGTGGACGAGAAGCTCCATGTGACCCGGCAATGTGCGCTCGCAGCCCAGAGAGCCCCCCGTGCCCTGGGCTGCATCCCCAGCAGCGTGGCCAGCAGGGCGGGGGAGGGGATTCTGCCCCTCTGCTCCGCTCCCGTGAGACCCCCCTGCAGCGCTGCGACCAGCTCTGGGGCCCCCAGCACGAGAAGGACACGGACCTGTTGGGGCGAGCCCAGAGGAGGCCACGGAGGTGGTCAGGGGGCTGGAGCCCCTCTGCTGTGGCGCCGGGCTGGGAGAGCTGGGGCTGCTCAGCCTGGGGAGGAGAAGGCTCCGGGGAGACCTTAGAGCAGCTCCCAGCACCTACAGGGGCCGGCAAGAAGCTGGAGAGGGGCTTTGTACGTGGGCACGTGGTGACAGGCCAAGGGGGAATGGCCTTAAGCTGGGAGAGGGGAGATGTAGATGAGCTGTGAGGCAGAAATTGTTCCCCGTGAGGGTGGCGAGGCGCTGGCCCGGGCTGCCCAGAGCAGCTGTGGGTGCCCCATCCCTGGCAGTGCTCAAGGCCAGGCTGGATGGGGCTGGAGCAACCTGGTTGCTGACAGAGAGTTGGAACTAGATGGTTTTCAAGGTCCCTTCCAATCAAAACCATTCTATGACATTATTTTATGAAAATGCTGGCACCTTTCAGTTTCAAGACAGGCGTTCACTGTTTCCCTGCACTACAAGATTATTTACATAGGAGATGGCAGATAAGCTTGTCCCATTTTTCTGGAGTGGGAGGATGGATAAGCCTTCGGCTCTACAGGCTGGTACTGAAGGATGTGCTTGTGCATAGCTCAGAGTGGATGGGTGAAAGCACAGGGATATTTCTCAAGCTGCAGGTCATTACATGCAGCATTTCAAACCTAAACCAAATATGAAGGATATTTGAAAAAGCAGAAGGTAATTTTTCACTAGTTTTCAAAATGCAGGTACTTTTACCAAGCTGTTTATTTTTTTATATTTAGGCAGATACTGTTCTGAAAATGCGTTATAGACCCTGTGGCAATACATATATACCATCTACCTCCTGTAAGGATAAAGCCAAATCAGACTCTACCCTCCACGTTCACCCCAGGCCCAGTCATACCTGTTACAGCTGAAGTCTTAACACAATCACACTGTTAAATGTTATTATTTAGCCCCATATTTGAGGGACCTGAGGTACTACTCACCAGTCAGGGAACATCTACGGAAGATGAAACGTCTGGTCTGGGGTTTGCACAGCCCACTGCTTCCTGCTGAGCTTTTTGGAATGATTAATGCACAGTGTGCCCTTTCAAAACCCACCTTCAGCTGTGCATGTTGGATACCTAGGCACAGGATTTTTCTTTTGGGAAAAAATTTCTCCCCAGTCTTGTATTAGCAGTGGTGAACACAAGCAATTATTTAGAGCTTTGATGCCTTTCTGAAAAATCTTCTGCTCAGAGAATGTCAGTTATATACAAACAAAAATGGATGTGTCTGCCTGTCACACTAAGGAATTAATATTGCTATCTTTAGATAATGTTTGAGTAAATATTTTCCTCCCGTGAAAATAAGATCAATTTTTAATTTTCTTAGTATATTTTACAAGGAAATTTACAGTGTTCACAAGTCTTAGGACTCATTTATCACTTCAACACAAGAGTAAATCGCCTGCAGCCCCTTATCAGCACCTTGAGGGGAAGCTGGACTGCCATGGTACAGAGTGGGACAACACTATCACCAATAATGCTGTCTTAGAAGTGTCTAGATGAAGGTACATAGTGATGGAAGCACACTGCTATAAGCACTCTGTCACAGCAACATTTTGCAATGCTGTGGGCAGTTGGTACCATATTAAAAACATGCACTAAATTCTATGATGTGGCAGTTTATTTAGAAATGTGCAGCTTACAAACATGGCATGCTTGTAATTCATTAGGACAAACATGGGGCAGGCAGGGGGAAAGCTCTTACTTTGTAATTGTGCTATAAAGACAAAACCCAAAAATCCTCACAGAAAATAAAGCACTTCACCCCTACTCCCAATCAGATTTTCTCAAGCCTGGGGAAAACTTTGATCCAGGCAAAAAATCTACAAAGGACTGGGAAGCCTTCCCGTCTGATGCTATCATTAAGACTCCTGTTCTGCAAGTAACTTTACAACAACCTACTGAAAGCACAAGCAGCATTTTTCTCCCAGCTAGGTTTTCACAAGAAATTGGAGATCTGGGCTCATTTACAGGCTGCCTTGTTTGACCAGGTGGTGGAAGCTGAGATGGAAGTGAACAGGTAAGAGCTACTGAGAAGGAAGACTTATGAAAGAGTCCAAAAAGTACCTTTTCTAAAAAAATAATCTGCTGCTGCTCTGGGTTTCTCTCTGGTTTTCTTCAACATTTTTCCCATTATTGATTCCAACAGACCTAGTGCCAGTAGAGCCCGGTCCCACTGCCCCGGTCTCTCCACCCAGCCATGCACCTTCACTTTGGGGTCACAACAAATGCACTGCAGAGCTGGACCTGATGGTCTCCTGGTAAAAAAAAAAAAAAAACAAAAAAAAAAAAACAAAAACAACAAAAAAAAAAAAACAAAACAACAAAAAAAAAAACACCACGGTATGATAATTTGTTAACTACTCCTCCCCAGTTAATAAAAAATAAATGCTGTTATCCAAAGTAATAAAGTAATTGCCTTTCTTTTGTCCCTCTTACTCAACTGTAAATTGCACTGATCTGTTTCTACAGAAAAGGCACTCTGAAGGCACAGTGCTTTGTATGAATTTGGTGACCCATCAAGCATTTCAATTATATGACACTTGTCGCACTGAAAGTCATGAATAAACATGTCTTAACATTTTGGTACTATCCTGCTCAAGCAGTGCTAGCATTTCGCATCATTTTTCTTTTGGTGCTTACTTTCAATACATCCTGCGGTGGAGCTGCAGCAGAATGAAGCGCAGTTTAAGTCACTTAGCCACAGTGCTTTACTTTCAATTTATGTTGTACCTCTTTGACCCCAAACTGATTGCTGTAGCAAATAAGACCATGTAATTGGAATAAGTGTTTGTCTTGTTCACGATTTGGCAAATACTACAGTTCACCAACTGTCCAAATTAAATGTAGGTATTTTGGCAAATCACTGTCTAACAGAGGTTCTGCCCAGCATTATGAAGTCTCAATATTGATATGCATTAAAAATGCTTCAGTTTTTTTCTGCTTTAATTAAAGCACCAGGACTCATCTTGAATTTCACAAAACTGCTACAACTGTGCACAGAGCTGCAGACAACTCAATAACAGCCTTGAATCCTATTTACTATTACCCCTGGAAACAAGAAGTCATCGCTTCCATTTGTTAAGGTCAAGGAACTCCAGGATGCTAAAACAGTCAATTCATAAAAGACATATGAAAAGCTCAGTTACCAGGGCAGTACTTCAGCGATAATAGATAAGGAGCTGAGAAACAGGGCCGTTGGCTCTGAAATTTCAGAGATCTGCTGTGAGGGTGGTTTATACAACCTGTATGCTGCTGCAGCCCTCACCGGGACAGGGACCAGGTATGGACGTGTCTTTCTCCCTTCAACACCTCTCTTCTGGTGCCAATCTGTAACAGGATCTGCACTGACAGCTTCACAGGAGGCAGTGGGGACCACTGGAAGAGAACACCTGTAACCTGTAACCCCTCGATATTCAAAGCCCCTGGTCCCCCAGCCCCACAAACACACTTCCCAGCAGCTCGTGACCTCGTTTTCCCTGAGTTCATCCTCTGCACAGCAAAGCCAAGCATCCCGCGGGACACCATGGAGCCCTGTCCCCCCGCCCCTCGCACTGCTGGCACCGCCAGAGACACGTATTCCCTCAGGAATTGACAACATTTTTACTGCTGGATCAGTTTTATTGCACAGAAATGGCTCATGGTCAGAGTGGACCACGTGGTTTTTTTTAACCGCTGCTTCAGCCTACAAACATCCATTAGAAAACAAGAAATGGCAAAAAATCTACAATCTGCAAGATATTAGAGATACACACACTGAAATAGCCATTTGATAATGCATTGGAGCTTTTGTTTGTAAACACTTGCTGTTTAACTCAGTCAAGGGAACAGCCCTGGGGCAGGTCAGTACCTGTGCAAGGAAAGCTGTGTGAAGCTCTGCCTGGCTTTTTGGGGTGTGCAAGGAGCTGTACACCTCCATAAGCCCACAGGCTGTGTCCAGCCTCAGAAAACATCAAGCCTCTTCCTCCTTAGGGATCCTGCTTTCTTGAAAGAGTCAAGACTGTGCCAGGGAAAAAAAAAAAAAAAAAAAAAGAAAAAAAAATCAAATTCATCTTTTTTCCAGCATAATTGCAGTCCTTTCATAACTCCTCATGTGAAGTACCAGAGTCAAACTCTGATTCTCGCAATATCACTCTGGTCTGAGAGCACCAGCTTCTTCCCTCTCAAATCCACCTTGTCATTTTCTGGTGTGATCGATCACCTTTTTGAAAGACAAAATAGATCGATGCAGGGATGGAGAACATAGCCACACTCTGTGTCTAGATCTATGCACAGATTTGTAGCACTGCCAGCTGCAGAGAAAAGGATTTTCACATTTATATGCTGAAATGTTTGTACAATTTGGTCTTGTCTTCTCTGGCCACAGAAAAAGGAATTTTCACAGGCAAAAGAAACCAAGTGTATGACCCTACTTACCAGGCCTCTGGGAAACAAGAACCCATGAAAACCTGAATATGCCAGAACCAAAATTGCCTCTGACGTTTGGTTTCTTCCCTTGGAGATTTAGAGCAGCAGCATCCCGTGTGCTCAGCGTGGGAGCTGGGGCAGAGCCCCGTGCAGGCTGCAGCTCTCCCACACCCCACCCCAGAAACACACGTGCAGAAACAACTCTGGGTTTTTACCAGTTTCAACCTTTTCTCGCTCTTTCTGAAGGAGAGAATGACTCTCAAGAGCACATAATGTGTGATCACATGATGGCACATCAGGGAAGAAGAGTTCAGTTTTCTCAACTGAAGTATTACTACACAATAAAGAAAAAGGTAAGAAGAACACTCTTTACTAATTTTAAATTCATGCAAAGACACAAGATTACAGACAAAAAGCAAAACACGTAAGACAGAATACAGTGTAAAGACACCGTTTGATACCCTTCACACTGTACAAGAAGCAAGACTGGGTCCATAATTAGAAGTCCTGTAAATTATGCTGTATCAAATTAAACAAAACTGTCCAGAGTTGAGGTGAACCTCAACTAAACCCCACTCAGCACCCTGAACTTTGGCATCCCCAGAGCCCATCGCACATGCTGGAGATTTCACAGCGAGCTGGGGTGAGATTTGCAAAACCAGAAAAAGGCTTTGGATGGCAACTTGTCATTAAATTTAATGGAGACTTGATCCATCAAGAAGCTTAAGAAGACTCACCCCTGACATCATCAAGCTTTCTCTATGCTTAGAGGGGCAAGATGGTTCACCATACTTTGCACCAAATTGCTGGCCAGCTTAGTCACTGCCCACTTCATCTGGAGCTTCATCCAGCAGCACATGAAGCTCTGTAATAACCCTGGTAACCAGAGAAAAAAGCCGACTTTCTGAGAGCTTTACGTGAGTTCCTCCCAGGCAATTTCACCCCCATGTCACAACAGCACTGCTCACAAGCACTCATCTTCCCACTGCATGAAAATCCACAGATTTTATGTAGAGTCAACGTTGATATTTCCCCTCGCTTTTGATATTTGTCATTGCAAACCATGCCTTCTGGGGTCTTCTCTGCACAAATCAAAAACATATATATGTTTGAGATCAAGTACTGTCCCCATGCATGACGCAATGTGCCTTCAGGCCAACATCTTTACAAGCGGTCACTGGTTTAGGTGTTTTCCTTTCTAACATTTAGCAGCGTACACCTGCCAAACAGCCAGTACCACTTAGAGGATTCCCTGTGAGAATCTGTGGGGCTCATCATGCCCTACTGCTGGTTTTGAGGATTTGTTCTCCTATCTGTGTGCGGCTTGTCTGTCCCTTCCCGAGGTGGCTGTTGCAACCTATGCTGCAGGGCTCCTGCCCAGAAATAGCCCTGGAAATGCTCTTGGGATGCAAGAAAAACAGCTTGTCTCTGTAGAAAAAAATGTATTTTCTTCCACTGCTTTCCCCCCGTGAGGTATCAGAGAAGCAAGAACAGGGAAAGCCAGAAAACTCTCACAAAACTACAGATATCCATCCAAGGCTGTGTAAAGCGTGGGGTGGTGAGGTCTACTCGGGGTGGAGAAAAAACGAGTTTATCCTAAGGACAGTGCTTGTTGGTGGCATCCTCATTACAGTCTAGGTCTCACAGCAATACTAGACAAAAGTAGAGTGTTGTTAGCCACATCAGTGTGTTATGAACGTATTTGTGAGTAAATGTTTAATAACACTTAAGAGAAGCAAGCTATAAAGCCACGGCTATACTCGTAACTAAATAGGCCACGGTCTCTTTGCACCTTATGGCAAGTGATACCACTCAGATACACCTGGCTGCCCCCACACCCCATTCTCTTCCCAAATGGGTTGTTCTCACCCAACTGCACTTACTAACAACCCCAGGTGCATGCATCTCCTGAACTACAGCAGGAATTGGGACTGAAACCCACGGGACGTAGTGTGGGAAGACATTGGTTGGAAGAAGCCAAAGCTGCACCAGGGAGGGTGCTGGGACTGCTGTCCCGCGCTGGAGCAGGTGAGCTTCTCGTGTTTGACTTGCTGTTAGACACACAGCTCACATGGCAAACACGCTGGCCTGCTACGCTGAAACTGGAAATCTAATATTTGGAGATTGTCCAGAAAACCTTTACCGCTAGGGATTCAGAGTTCACACTAGAAGAGCTAACATCTGCAAAATACCAAGCAACCTAAAATGTGTATCTCAGGTTAGCTTTTCTTTAGCAATTTGATAAACAACCTGTCCTAAAAATAACCTGACAAGGAAAGGTCAAATGGAGTACAGCCATCATCTACCCCAAAATCAATACTACTAAAATGTAGAACAATTCAAAATACATCACCTAAGTCTTGCTCCTCTTTATCCATCATCAAACTAACATAACATTGATAATCCTACCGTTGCAGAAGACAAACACAGTAAGCACTTTTGAGTTATGGAACAACAGGAGATAAAAAAGGCTGGGGCTGAATAAACACACTGCTGTTGAGCTAAAAGATACAGAGGGGGGGGGGTGTGGGGTGTGTGTCTGTGTGTCTGTCTGTGCCTGTGTGTCTGTCTGTGCCTGTGTCTGTGTGTTACCTCCCTTTTAGCCCCTGCAATTAAAATTTGAATTCAGTTTAATAATGACCTGACTATGTGGCCCCAACCCCTGACATTTGTCACTTCCACGGACAGAAACCCTGTCACCGAAGCAGACTCAGAACTCAAAATGCAGATTTGGGTTCTGCTGAGATCCCTCATGCTCCTCTGTCTGCTTCTCTGTACTGTAAGGACCATTTTACTTGTGTTCATTTTTTACCTTGCAGGAAATCATTCCAATTTCAGGGACATTTCTCTTTCTCCGAGCACATACACCCATAAATGAATATATTATAAGGATTACAATAAATACAATGGGTATCAATAAAATCTCACAGAAGCATAAAATATTACTTCCTGTAAAAAGTGCAATATTTGGAAGGGCCATTTCTAGTGCTGTTATCTCCTAAGACCTTCAATTAAGGTTGCTTGTTTCTGTCTTCTTCAGGCACTAATAAATCTCTGAAAGAAGAAATGAAACAGGCATTCTATTGTATTGCAATATATATAACTTACATAAAATACCTGTTTATCCACTAGCCAACACATAATTTTCCAGCCACTCTATAAACCAATTTGTTGCTATGCCCCATCCATGCTGCAAAATTCCCCTCTCATGAACTATTTTCCTGTCTCCATAGTAACAAAAACACTTAAAAAGGACAGAATGAATAGGGTGATGTACAAAAACGGGTGACAATACAGTCAAAATAAGGAGCACATTTAAAGCTGGAACGACCACAGATAGCTCATGTTGTCAGGCAGACCTGCAGAGCTCGTGCTCAGGAATGTTCTCACATCAGCGGGAAAATGGCCACAGCAATATGCTCTGGTATCCTTGCTTCCCACTATTTTTCCCTGGTTTAATCACAGTAACAAGTACTTGTACTGCACTTAGCACCACCGTATCAAGACATGATATTGGAATAAGAAATGAAATCATTGCTACTACTGAGGTCCACATCCACAGCCCTCAAATTTCAAATGCTCGTTGAATAAACAGCACAAATTCTGCAGCAGAACTAATCACAGGCACCACACATGGATCAAAATACTTTACTGATCTTGATGCATAATAATACTGGCGTGGTAAAAACATTTCCATAAAACACGAGAACAAATTCTGCCTGTGCAGAAAAATAAAATTAAAGAAGGATTATTATAAAGTTTAACAAATCCTAGGTACAGCTGCATAAACAGAGCTCATGTTACCCGGCAAAACACAGCACTGAAAGATTTTCACCAGCTTTTTGTACCAGCAGCCACTGAGAGATGCACACCTGTCCTTGTGGCTGTTGAGGCTCTGTACCTCGAACCAGGCTGTTGCCACGTGTCATAATAATTTCCCCTCTTTGAAAAATGGCTCAGGAAATAGAAATTACTCAGGTACGTAAAATAAATGTGTCTGTAGATCTCTGCATGACTCTGGTTTTAGTATCTAGTCTTGCAACTTGGTTGTGCTACTTTGCGATTTGTGAATCATTTTACATTCTTACTGAAAACAGAGTAATGTGGTACAAACGATGTCCACCTTTATAACTGAGGAGTCAGGAAATATTCCCAAAACATCCTTTTACAATCCCTTTTCTTAACGTTTAAGGGAATTTGAGGCAACAGAAGAAGATACATTCTTATCTGCTATACAGACAAGCTTTTTTCTTCTGAATACTCGGGGTATCTCAGTATCTGAAGTATTTTTGTTCAACAGGGAAGAAAAAACGTTTTTCCTTGAAGATGTTAGTGTGACACCCAATCAGAAAACCAAGTCCAAAGACACGACTTGAGGAAATCCAAGACTTCTTTGGATCCACACTAAGAGAAAAAATAATGCTCTTATCTAAGACCAGTTGGTTTCGCTCGTACCTGGAAGGCAGACGTCTCCTCCCCTGCCATCATTAGTGCAGGCTGGTTAATGAGCTTCTGTGCTGCCTCCAGTATCACTGACTGAGCTGGGCTGTCATGCCTGACACCGCCGTCATGGCAAAATGCACACAGCACCTGTTACGAGGAGCAATGGCATTCACACCTTGATGTTATCAAGCAATGGTTGAGCTGTCAATATGGTCATCAGAACACATTCAGGGTAAAGTTTCCAAAGCAAGGCTTCGTGAGCTTGTAACTGGTGGAAATCTGAATGTAAGAGATAATGAATCAAGAACACAAGCCTGGGGCTTGTGGGGCTGAGCTGGGACACCAGCCAGGAGCAGAGGGGGATGAACAGGAAAGAAGCCTGAGCTGCCACTGAATCCAGTGCCTGCGTTCATAGCAGTAGGAGGAAGTGCTAAAGTCCCACCACCCACCCCCCCCACCCCCCCCAAAAAAAAAAAAATATCACGTCAGCCGTTTCTTAGAGGTTATTGCACTGGTAGCAGGAACAAGGTGAACACATGATCTCATCTGCCAAACACAGTGGCAGGGAAGCGAGCAGAGGTGTTCTCCCTCGGGCTGGGAAGCGCCGTTGAATACCCCCACTGACCGAGAAACAGGCCAGAAAACTGGGAGGTAAAACCTAGGATTCGTTATATTGCATCCCACAATGCATTATATTTCTGTATAGCAAAAGCAGGAGTTAAATTCAAACCAGCCCTTAGGCTGAACAGTAATCGCCACTATCATAAAAACCTTGTCATTCAGGAAATATACTTTCATATTGCCAGTCTCTTTGAAAAGACGCTTTCCCACTCTGGCTTGACTGAAGTTAGTCTTTAAATATCTATTCAAGGCTGGAAAGGAAACTGATATTTTACATTTATTGAACTTGGCGTTGCAAGAATCACTTATTCTTCGGTTTCTGACAGAAAACAATCCAAATGCAAAACCAGGCAGTATTTAAGGAGAAAGGAAAACGTCAGCTCCCTGGTCCTGACATGCCCCACTCCTCCCACCTCTGCAGCACAGCAGTGCCCATAAATCAGTGCCGTCCCTCGCAAGGGTACAGGCTGTGCTGGGGAGGTAAACATGCTTTTTTCCCCCTCCGGTAGTAATGAATTTCTTAAGAGTCTTCCCAGACAGAGCACACGACCATGAAGCCTGCCAAACTCCCTGACCAGAGAGAGCACTCAAACCTGAGCCAAACCTCCTCTTGCTTTTTCAAACCATCTGCTATTTCCCTCGGGGAAAATATAGGAAGCACAAAACAAAACCACAGATCTGCCCCTTACTGGAAAAACAAGCCACTTATTATGTTTTCTCTTTTTTTCTGGAAGGGGACAGACTGCCATTTACCCACTCTTGATCCTCCATACTGCAGCAAAAGACTCGCCTATCTGGCCACCATGAAATTGTATGAGCTGACTTGATTTAAAAGTTGAACTGTGTTATATCCATGAACAAAAAATGCTTAGGATGAGCTAACAGTGTCTATTTCTTCTGCTGCAATATAACCTTTTTGTTGATTTTATTTTTTTCTTGTTGCTGTTATTTTTCCCTTAAAAGAAACTATACACTGAGCAGTTCATCTATTTTGCTTTCCAGAAAGACTCACTGTGCAAAAGATGAAACATCACCTACACTAATAAAAAGTACTTTACTGAATAACCCATCAGAATTACTTCCTAAAGAGTCTTCTGTAAGTGAAATAAGCTCTTTGGTTTGGACACCATGTACCGTGCAAGCTCTGACAGCTACAAAAGGAATAGTTAAGTTTTTTAGTGTGTGAGGGTTGCTGAAACACTGTTCCTTCAGAGAGAAACCTGAACTACCAACACAACACACACCCCATTCAAATATCCAAAAAGCTCAAAACATTCAAAAGCCAAAAGAACATCTTTGCTACCGCTTGAAATTGGAAATATTTGTAGGGAATTAAAGAGCAGAGCACTGTAAAAGCCTGTCTTTATGCACCTACAAGTGCCCAGGCCAGGTGTGTATCTCCTCCCACATGGTGCAGTGTTAGGTATCTCACACCTGGTTCAGCTGAAAAATTCCCTGTAGCTGTTGGCAACGGCTGTGCCGTGGTTTAACCCCAGCCGGCAACCCAGCCCCACGCAGCCGCTCGCTCACTGCCCCTCACCCAGAGGGATGGGGAGGAGGATCTGAAAGGAATGTGAAACTCAAGGGTTGAGATAAGAAACATTTAATAGGTAAAGCAAAAACCCCACACACAAAGCAAAGCAAACCCAGGAATTCATCCCCCACTGCCCACGGGCAGGCGGGGGGTCGTCCATCCCCAGGGCAGCCGGGCTCCATCGCACGTAACGGCTACTCGGGAAGACAAACGCCACAATGCCAAATGTCCCCCCTTCCTTCTTCTTGCCCCAGTTTATATACTCAGCATGATGCCATATGGTATGGAATGTCCCTTTGGCCAGTTGGGGTCACCTGTCCTGGCTGTGTCCCCTCCCAGCTTCCCGTGCCCCTCCAGCCCTCCCGCTGGCAGGGCCCAGGAAGCCGAAAAGTCCTTGATTTAGTATAAACATCACCCAGCAACAACTAACATCAGTGTGCTATCAACGTTGCTCTCACATCAGAGCCAAAACACAGCCCTGCGCCAGCTACCAAGAAGGAAACCAACTCTATCCCAGCTGAAACTGGGACAGGCTGCCATCATGACCAAAACACTGGGGACCAAATCAGGAATCCCCAGGAGAGAAAGCTTACGCACTCAGCACGGTGGTTTACCCATAGCATATGGAGGCAACACCGCAGGCACTGGAGTAGCAATATATACTTCTGTTTACATCACTAAAGCTGCTCCATTTGGTTTTAATTCATTGATTAAATATTATTTCTGCATACTACAGTCCCAAACGTTGAGTTATGAGTGGCTGAAGCTTTAGGAGTAAGTAACTACTGTCTGTTCCCTGCGAAGTTAAACATTAGCATCATCTTACAGGCTATAGGAAGCAAGAGCTTCATCTTAAAATACAACCAAGCAATGATTTTTTGATTTTTTTTTTTTTAAAGCCAACATAAGGAAACTTCACAGGCACCTCTGAACTGTAAAAAGTGAAGCCTATTTAAATTAGATAGGATTTTAGAAACGTGTTTGATGACAATGTTGATAAGAGCTAGTTTTCACCAGAATCATTTGGAGAGACTTTCTGCATCATTTTGCATTTTCCTTCATGGTTGGCCTATTTTGCTGGTAATTCAAAAGGCTCAGAAGCACACACACAAAAAAACCCCAACCTTTTTCTGTTTTCTCAAAACCATCTGAAAAAAAGATGACACCTTGCAGTGATGTAAGCTAGTTTTGCTAAACCTAGTGGAACTTCCCTGATTTATACTGGCTGAATACATTGCTGTTTATGCTTTGGGAATTTTATCAGAAGTTGTAGTTTTCAGAAATTGATTGCTGTTTTCAGCGACCTAATCCCTGTCAGGTGGTAGACCCTTCAGCTCCCATTCACATCAGTGAAATCCAGCAAAAGCACTGTCAAAACCAAAGACCAATTGCCTGCAGAAATGCTGGTGTTAGCTAAAATTGATCATAAAATACTTATTGAATTGCTAAAAGGTGCCTAGCTAATCCTCTCAAACTTTATAAATATATTTCTTGCTGAAAAGAGAATCTTTATGCCATTGGCAAATTGGACTGCAAACAGAGGGAAGATTTGTTGGTTGTAGATGTGCTTCCCAAAGCCCGCGCCGGGAAGGGTGGCAGAGCAAAGCAGAGAGCTGTAGATGCAGGTACAGGAAAACACGGCTGGAGGGACCCTGTCCTGCACCCCCCGCACCGTGATGGGGATCCCACCCCCACCAGATCGCCCCGCTCCTGCTGCCAGGGGGGCTGAGCACTCCGACAGTCTCATACCAGCATGGAAATTGTGTAAGTATTAAACAGTAAAACTATAAAGTGTTTTGTTACTTTTCTTTCACTCTGCAGCAGCATTTTCATCCACAACTGCTTTTCTGATTTTGTTTTCAGAACTTTATAATTTTACAACAAAGTAAAGAAACTCACTCATTTCTGTAAACTTTTCCATGCTGGTATTAATGTGCTCTGGAGCCATGTGGGGTGGGAAGCAAAGCCTTTTGCTGCAAATGTAATTAATTCTCAAACTCCACTGAATGCTACTAGATTTAAAGTGCATCACTACCCTATTCAGATCTTCAGAAGAAATTTGTGCTTGAGTAACACCTGAAACATTTCTTCTGGGTTATTTTTTTCAGAATCCATTTCAGTAACAACATGAAGCAGTTTGAATTTTGAAACAAAGTCAGAAGTTGTCAGGAATTTTGCGGGGGCAGGAAGAAGGGACTGGTGCTCTCATTGTCTTTGATAGTAGAAGATTTTTTTTCTTTTCTTAAACATGGACATTAAACTTTCTAAAGAAATACAGAGCACATTTCATCACATAAACAGGAAGTGAGCACTTTCTAATGAATTTCATAATGGAATTACTTATTTCCATTATAATGGAATTAATTATTTGTGAGTGAAGTTTGCTTGAAGCAGTATCTCCTCCTATCTGTCTCTAAAATTACTAACCAAAGTAAAGGTCTATGATCTTCTGCATGTGGTCTCTTCTTACTTTTGCTTTTATCTTTTCTTCTTAACTTTTTCACTCTGATCTCTCTACAGCGAGGGATTTTCAGAGATTTGTTCCTCCAGAATAAAGAGAACGGTCCCCCCCTCTCCGTTTTATTGTTAACCCTGTAAACTTGAGAACAGAAACCCAAGTGGGTTCTTACCTTTCTGCACACTTGCACCAGCAGAAGGGCCACGTGTTGCCTTCAATTAAACCGGTGCAATCATACCAGTGGGGAAAAAAAAAAAAAAAAAAAAGAGACAGCTACGTAGAAAGGTGGGGGGTGGGGGGACAGAGATGGGGACGACACACCAAACCAGAAATGCTTATATCCTCTTTTCTACATTCACACAGAGCTGAAAAGCAGAGACTGTCCACTGAACACATCTTGATGCTGGGCTCTCCGTGGCAGAGAGTGCTGGGGATACTTGCTGTTCCCAGGTCTAATGGTACTCTCTGCCAGCTTGAGCATGTATTACACCAGCTTCAAGGCTGCTCTAATTTATTCTGCTATTGGAGGATCCTTGTGGGAATATATTATCTGTGGAAGTTCAGCAATGCAGAGCTGTATTGCAGCTCCTCTCGGCCCAAGTACCTCGTTATTATTTGCATCAGGGTTGCTCCAGGGTTGCCTGGGGCCATGCTGTGCTTAGTGCTGTGGAAACACAGCGGTGTGTGCCCTCTCTCAGAAAGGGACAAGAAGAAAATGGCCTGGGACCAGCTGCCTGTGGAGTGTGGGGCTGCGGCTGTGCAGGATAGGCTCCCCCCACCTAAAGGTCCTCTTCTGCGGGGAAATCTCTGCTGAGCACTCATGGGCACAACCAGCAGCAACAACAAGCAGAAAGCTGAGCAAATCGGGTTTGTTTCTTTCTGAAAAAAAGAAGAAAAAAAAAGAAGAAACGGAACCACATTTTCATACTCGGGCAATGTCATAACTTGTGATTATTTGATCTTTACTTGGATGTAGAAACTTCCCAGAGGAAAGCTTCCTTCCCTCGCATGGGAGGCCAGGACTAAAATAATCGCGGCACAGACCTGGGGATGATTTAGCCTGAAAACTTTCAGGTGCTCATTGAACATTGCAAACTGGATTTCAGGCACCTGGAGGGGAATACTTTCTCCTTTGAATGCAAAAACCTAGCAGGATTCCTTTGTAATCTATACTTTCCTCTGCCTTTTGAAGCTTAACTTTAGGCTGAGTTCAAGTGAGGAGTCTTAATTTCTGCTTCCTCACAGCGTTTTTACTCCGGGACTCACTATTGCTTTGTTTGCTTGGGAAGGAGGATAAAAAGCAAAAAGTGAATAGAAATCACCCTCTAAATCAATGCTTGGAATGCACACAGTTAGCTGAGAAATGGTTTTATTTATTAAAGATGTGAGAATCCCTGCTTCCATTGCACATCTAAATTTTCACTTAAGCAAGATAACTGCAGTCCTCAAAAAGGAACAACCAGTGCTTAGGAGTAGCAGAAGCGGGTACTTTTGAGATCATCAGTATTTTATAATGCAAACAGAGAGACAATATTGTCTGAAATACGGTCTTAAAACCAGCTTCATCTATGCAACAGCAGTTTTCCCCACTTGCCTTGCAGTTTTAAAAATGAACTTGTTCCAGCAAAAGAAATAACACAGATACTTGTCATACAAGGTCACTGGCTATTTTATCCCACAGTTTAGGTTTTATGCTGTACAGCTCAACTTCAGACTCATTCAGAAATCAAAAATCTTGTGACAGACAGAAGTTGATGACAAATGCATGCAGTGCTGACCCACAGTACACCATCCACTTCTCTGATGTGTTCCACATTGTTCAGACATTGCCCTTCCACATCTACTTTCTTATTTATATTGGTATAAATATGCATTTATTTAGTTGTCTTTTGTATGTGTAACATACATGTGTATGTTATGTATGTGTAAAATACATTAAAGCATCGCTTTAATATTAATCCATTCTCCTTTTAGTGAAATTAAAGTTCTACAATGTTTTTCCACTAGTTTTTGGATGAGAAAATTCCCATTTTAACTAAATTTAATTAATTTTAGATTTATTTTTCTCATTTTAACATGAAAATTCCCATTTAGCTCAAATGAGTTGTGACTTTAGTTTATCAAGTTTGCCAGTACCAGCAACAGTGCTAGCTAAGCAAGCAGACACATGGTAAGAAAGTTGGGTTTGAGTCTTACTACTCTATTAAACAGCCCTTTTCCCCATCTGGGAGCAGGTTTTTTGCTACATGGACTCCTTACCTCACTTAAGAAACATCTCTCTCCAGGCAGATGTAGGTCACCCAGCCAACGGCTCACGCCCAACTTCTTGCTGGCCCTCAGCACAGGTGTCAGTAGGAGATTTGAGGGTCATCATCCCAGAGCAGTGGAGGGCTGGGAATCTTTTTATTCTTGCAAGGAGAGTGGAGAAAGCAACCTTCAGAACATGTCCCTTAAGCAGCAGAACGAGTCTGCACCCCTACCTACCTCCGCTGAATGTTCGGGGGGAAACAACACGAGCCATTTACGCCTGCAAACCTATACAAACAAGCAAGGTCTTTGCCATGAGAAGTAGCTCATGGTAAGAGGAACGCGGTTTTCTGTATTTGGCCAGGAAGAGTTTCTAACAAGCTTTGGGACAATTAAGCCTCCCCTTCCCGTGGATATTTTAACGTAGAGATACAGTGTAAGAACAGGTCTTTCTCTGAAGAAAATATCTCACGCTGCTGATCAAGAAATATTAAGAGGCTTAAATAAATGTTGTCCGCTTGTTGTACTGTGGTATCTCTGCAGCACACAGTGAAAACCACTGTCTCCAAAATGTTAAAGAAAATAATATTTTAGTGTAAGTGAACCACTATCATGAACAAGTTGTAACAATTTAATACATTTATTGAAAGCTAAATTTTCCATATTTTCAGCAAGTTCTCATGCCCTTTGGGATATATTGTGTAGCTCAAACTACCAGCTACTGTCCCCTCCAGCAATAAAACATTAATAGACTGAAACTTTTCAATGGCGTTACTATGAATGCGATGCAATTTAATTTTATAAATGCCATCAATAATACATAAAAAATATTGTAAAACATAACATGATGATTTTAATTCCTAAAAGTGGGTCTGAAGAAACAGGGGATGAAGTGCAATACTAAGCAGGTGCCAAATATAATTATTTACTCATGCTAATATCCACATGCCCAGAGCTGGTCAGACAACGCCTATGCAAACACCTTGCTCTGCCAACCACCTCCCTTTTAGTCATGTTAATTAAATCATGGTCATAAAAGACTGCTTCTGCCTGGCAAACTACACAAGCCTCTGTTTTTGAAGATTGTAGGAAATCAGTTGTAAGAAGTGTTACTTTCAATCAATTTAAAATTTGCTATTGGGGGTGAAGCTGGTACTTGATAGAGAGGACAGTTTTCTGTTATCCACACAGGTTCTGATCTCTGGCCTGACGACATAATGGGAACACATTATGAACTTGTCACTGTGGACAGTCACAAGTATAAAGTGTAAAGAGAAAGAGTGTTTTAAAGACATTTTCACCTCTGGAAGGATCTGATCCTTGGTGACAGAAGTGGGACGGCTGAGACCTGCAGTCAGCAGCATTCTGAAAATGCATCCTGCATAACTGCTATCCTATTTTTCCCATGCCCGTGATTCCTAGGGATGAAATTAGCCTCTTCCATTCAACCACATGAGAAGAACCAGGTCGCATCAACCTGATGTGAGGGACCAGGTTGCACCAGATGTGCAGCCTTTGGCATTCTCTGTGGCTGCATCCCTCTACAGTGATCCTCTACCTCCTCCTGGGACCCATTTTGGAACCTATCATACGTACGTAAGTCTCAAACATAGTGAAAGGACATTAAATAATGTAAGGGAAGGACAAAGATGAGGTGTAGACTTTTAGCCAGCATGGGATTTCACTGCAAGACAGATCTCTGTTAGAAAGTGTAAATGCAGAATTTGGCTCTCCCATTTGTGGTTTTGTGTCTGCTGAATAGCATGGTAGCCACTAAGTGTTCAACTATAGACTAACTTCTGCTTTACTTACCTTTTAACTAAAAAGATACATTTTTGAGTATTTTTCTAACATACACATTCATAATTAGCAGATAATATTTTAGCATTTGTAAGAACTAAAATCCAAGTGGCAGCACGAACTGGCTCTGTCATTCAAGTACCACTAAAACGGGGCGGGGGGGAGGGGGGAAGAGGGGTGTTGCCATTTATGTGAACATACATCATAAAGCAACACAAATATAAAGCAAACAAAACAACACAAGGTGAGACACGTGCTTTATCACTGCAAAGCAGAGCCTGGATAACCATGGATCCTAAATTGCACTACAGACTTTCCAGTGCAGTCAGGAGGAGACATTTCTGTGTTGAGACAAGGCCAACATATCCTCCAGTTGTGTACAGCAGCATAAAAATACTTTGCCAGCAAGGCTCACTTTGCTTGCCAGATCAGCATTTTTCCCTGGCATAAACTTGCCCAAGTGCATTATTTACAGAAATAGCAGACAACTCAACTTCAAGAGGACCTTTGGGACAGGTCCTCGGGCAATAGAAGCAGCTTCTCTGTACTGACAGTGTTGGGTTTACTCACTCTGAAGATACGGTCTGAAAAGGACATGGCAAATGTGGGAGGGGGGTTTTAAAAAAAAAAACCCTGGATATTCACACCTGCAGACCTTTTCAAGCCAATGTGTCCCACAAGCATAAACATAGTCTTGCTTGTGGGACGTATCCGCGATCAGGTTGGCACGGGAGGAACTGACAGCCAGAAACAAACAAGACCTACAAGATACCAGACATCAGTCTTGCACTTGAAACAGCCTTGCACGATGCAGGTGTATACATACCACAGGCATTTTCATCAGGGAAAGCTTTTAGAAGTACCTGGTCTGAAACACTCTGTGAGAAGTGGATCCAAAAATAAAAGATCTCCTCATAAGCTGCTTCTTGGAACAACTCTCACATGAAGACCAAGCTTGGCAGATTTGTGGCTGATATGCTGGGTTGTGACATCTGAAGTCAGATTGTAACTTGACATGAGAGATCCAATCTGACAGCATGCATTAGCTTAAGATGCAGCAACTGAAGTCTTAAGAATATGTTTTTCTCTTTGCTCTGCAGTTTTGACAAAAGCTCCACTTACAGAAATGGCCCATCAGGTACTCCCTGCCTCTGCTCTTGGCTGGCTTTGACAGGCTCGGTCACAGGCTCCCGGGCCACTGTTCGTAGAGAAACGTGATGCATTTGGGGGCATTTCGCAATGTGTGTTCCTATTTGAACGCCCAGATCACTGACTACATTTCCTTGAGGATAATACATTCAAATTAAAGCAACGCCTGTAAAAGTGACAGATCAAAGGACCTAGAGTGCAATGTACCAACTCTGTCCCCTCCCTTTCGCAGCCGTTTGACTTACTGAGGAGGAGAGGTTTTACCTGCAGATAGCAGCCCCAGCCCCGTGCCTTCGGCCAGGCTTGTTCCCGCAGTGATGCCATGTTCCCTTATCCCACCGAACCATCACTGAACCAAATTACCTTCTCCACCCACAACGCATGAAGCTCGCCACCACACATGAAGCATCCTCTTTCAATTAAGGCTATTTTGTAGCATCCGTCACGTGCAGCAACTTCCATTCTATCAATACGTGAAGGAGACCAAGCAGACACAATTTGCACCCCAAAGAGCCAGAGATGGGAGCTAAATCAGAGATATATATGATAACTTTCGTTTAGTTAAACCCTTTTCATTACACCAGCATAGATCCCCGCTGACTTATCCATTAGTACATTAGGTATAATTATGTCAAGAGAAAACTAGCTGAGCCTAAAAGACCTACTGATGAGCAATTTGCAGCAACTTCCTTATTAGCATCTGAATTAGTTTTGGGAAGCGTGGAAGTTCAAGATCTCCTTTTCCACCTGCAGAACATTCTCACTCAGACCTTTATGGGGGCTCTGACCCCAGAAGACCATCTGGGAGGCTGTCCAATGACTGCAGCCTTTGGCTGCTCACATGTAAACACCAGAATTTTGCTAATTCTCGGTACCCAAGATTGTCTTCATTAGTATGGAAGTGACCAAAACAGAAAAAATAAAGGCTGCTAGTGAAGAATTCTTTCCACTTACTTGGTGCAGCTTCAAATATTACCAAAAGCCCAAGAGCGGCTGATGACATCAGCTACCCTGCACTGAGGCAAAGTGATTTATAGGGAAAAAGCTTCTGGACAGAACAACACTGGCATCAGTCAAAGGTAAAGTGAAAAAAATCTTTCACTCAGTGGTGAGCAAGTAACCCAGCTCAGCGGCTGGTCATAACAAAACTCTTGACCTCATCTCGTATTTAACTTTCCAAGGGAAGTTTTGATGACATCCAAGACTGGGTATGTTTGAACAGGATCACAGACATACCGGCTCTTTCCTGGATAAACTATGTGAAGCTGGAGAACAGCATCTGCCCTAAACAACAAAATGGCATAAAAATCAGTCACATCCTCATCCCTATATTATCATGATTGTAAAATACACTCAGGTAAACACTACATGGAGCAATCTCATCAAATTCACTGCTAGGATTTTTTGCGCCTTCCAGAGTTTTTTCCTGTCTATGAAGACCACAAACAGTGTTTCTGTGCTAATTCACTTGTGTCTTCATAGGGGCAAAAAGAAGAGACAGAAAACATAAAAAAGAGAACAGCTATGGAGGGAGTAATACAACCACCCTCAAAATCATTTTGGTCCCCCATCCTACCCTCTCCTGCTCCAAGCTGCCATGACTGAAAAACGTGCCCTCAGAAACAGCAATTTTAGACCATTGCTTTATGTGCTCTGTTGTTCACCCTTTTTTCGTATTTCTTTCAAATATTGTAATTCGTACAGCAGAGAGAAGAGATTTGGAGGGTAACTTTTTAATGATACACTCATAAGCTTAAGCTTATATTGATAACTGGTTTTGAGCAGCAACTGTGTTATTTGCAAAAAAAAAGTAGAAGCCAATTTAGGGAATTAGGAAGTAATTAACCCTTAGGGCATAAGCGCTGCTATTAGGCATCAGCCCACCCTGGGCACACCATGAGGAACCTTATCTGCAGGAGATCAGAGGGATGGGAAAGGAAAATTGCATGTCCATTCCCAGAAAATTAATCACCAATTTGAAAACTCATCATGTTTTTTTAAAGCTATCTGAAAACATCAAGTGTGCAAGGAGAACCCTGGGACAAAGCGCTTCTCCAAGCCGGGGCTGTACTTCAAACACTACTTGTGCCAGTGGAAATTTATTCACCTTTGGGTCCTTGAGCAGCCCATAGTGGGAGGACCCCCAGCCTTTCATTGCTGCATCCTGGCCCAGCTGGTTGTCAGTGTTAGGTGGAAAAGAGCAGACATTTTGCATCACGTGCATGATCCGATCCTCAGCTGGGATGAGCTGTCAGAAGCTCCTTTGAAAGAAGCTCTGATATTTCACACCCACAGAGATGCTGCCTCTCTGGGGACAGACAGTTTTTTTTCCCAGAAACTCATATATCATCACAATAACTGAAGTCAAAATGAAATGTGAGTGTTGAGCAGGCCCACGGAGCATGCCCACTAGCAGATATAACCCAGCTTACCTGGGCTGCCTTCAGCATCTCATCAATGTCTGGTCCTGGTGGCATTTGCTGCACTTCCCTCACAAGAATCTCCAGCACACATACTGTAGCTTAAATCCCCAAGACAATTTCTAACCCACATGAACTATCATGAGAAACATCACCATGTACCAAGCAGCCCATGCAGCAGTTCTGGACAGATTTTGGGGTGATGTTTTGAGGTGAAAACAAGGTTTTCAGCTTGGGCAGACACCCACTGCCTCCCTGAAGTCTGTCCCTCCCTACAGTTAACAAGGACACAGCATAAGAAACATACTGCATTAACCATACTCCAGCTTCCTACAAGTACAGACCCACAAGACAACCATGTTTTGCCTTTTCTGCTCAAGGGAGGAACCCACTGTGGATGCAGCAGACCCAAGCGCAAAGCACCGGGAGCTGAGAAGACAAGAAGACAGGCAGTGGTCCCAAGCCCTGGTAGCCCTGGTATGTTGTTGTTGCTGTTGTTCTGCTTTACAGTGCAATTGCCAAAATGTAAAAGGAAACAAGTTTTCTGCATGAGAAATATGTTTCTAGCGCAGACGAGGAAAGAATACTTCATTGTTTTAAAGAATAGTTAGAAAATTGGATATTTCTGAAAAATGAGCCCTGTGAATATAAACCAGCCGAGTCCCTGAAGGCCTGCAGTTTCCCAAGGAAACCTCTATGAATCTTGCCAAGCACACAGTATGAATAATTCCTAAAACAATTACTGGGTGAAGTAAATAGGTGGCTCAACAATTTAAAGTACGTGTCTGTGAGGGTGAGGGACTAATTGCAGGGAGACAAATCTGAGCCAGGTGCTGCTCCAGTCCTAGGGTTGAAGGTTGAACTTGATGATCTTAAAGGCCTCTTCCAACCTAAATGATTCTATGAGTCTATGATTCCCTGAGGTTTGGTGACATCTCACTGAGGCTCCAACCATCCCGCGAGGACAGGGGCAGTGGGATGTACTGGCAGCAGACCCCCAGCATCACTGCCATCAAGCCCTGGCACTCCCCGGAGCAAAGCCTGGCCCTTTGGTTACAGTACATAGTGATTTTGAGATGCTAATAAGTTAAGAGGTGCTCCAAATCCAGAAGGCATAACACATCATTTAGCGCTAATGGCAATTGGGCTGCGCCTGCACTTTGTCACCCTCAGAAGGGACCAAAGAAATTATTCCTCCACACAAGGCCAGGGGGAAGAAGGGATACAAGGAGCAAGGGATTCCCTAATATCTGCTGAGAAGGCTGTAATTTCCTGAACAAGAATCATAAGAGAAATTACTTTCATATCAAAGATACACAGGGGGTTATAAATATTTATGTAAAACTTGCAAAAAATACATGGTACTGAATAAATAAAATATTTTTTAAAACAGTTAAAAAATGACAAGTGCACATGGGAATTTTTTTTTTTTCTGATCCTAGAAGCATTCATGCAGATCTGGCAGTGCTGTACCTCACTTGTATAAATCATTGTAAGAGATACTGGAGAGGGAATAAAGGTCCAGATTAAAGAGCTGTGTTAAGTGTTTCCATCCCACTGTGCTCTACAGGTCCTTGTTGTCCCTCCTCTGCCCTCCCAGCAGGTCCTTATGCACATGATGCTTCTCTGCCAACATAAAGAGAGCAAGAAAACATTGCCTCAGCAAGTTCAGCACTCATACAGGAAATAATTTACTTAATGTAAGGCAGAATTAGGAAGGCTCGAATCGCCTTGTCCTGGTCCAAGTACTCGGAAAAGGCTTCTGTGGCCTCTGGGACAACATTTCTGGGGAACATTTCTCTCCAAAGCTCAGCTCCTGCAAAAGATCCGAGTTTAAAGGCCAGCTACATGGGCTGTTAATAAATCCAGTGCACAATGATTTTAGGCACAACTCTGCTACATGCACATTAGCATTTGCTTATGCAGCTGGGATGGAGGCGTCCTGCAAACTATTTCCCTTCTGTTTGCATGCCCCCTGGGCAGCACACTTGAGTGGCTGCACAACTAGCTCCAGAGCACACTGCAAACCAAGCTGGCCTCATTATTAATATTCTTTTTTTTTCCTCCACTCCTTCTTGGTGGGTCACCCAGAGACAGCTCTGCCTGTCCAGGCTGTTAAGGAGCCAGCAGCAGGTCTGCGAATATCAGCCCCTTTAAAATTGCCAGCTGAAGCAATTTGGTGAAAGCATTTGCAGATTTCACAAAAATCAAATCTGTTTGCCATAATAAATAATAATAATAATAATAATAATAAAAATAATAATAGTAGTAGTAGTAATAATAGTAGTAGTAATAATAATAGTAGTAATAATAATAATAATAGCAGTTTATATCAACACCTGATAAAGTCCTATGAGATTTAGAAGTTTAGACAATGAAGTGGAATATCATCAGTCCAGGAGAATAATTTGGTACTTTGTTCTTTACCTTTCACTTGAGCTTTATGGTGCATTTGTAACAGCAATGGAAACCACTGCAAAGCATCACAGTGTCTTGTGGGTGTGTAAGAACACGCTCTGAGCTCTTTTCCTCTGAGGAGATCTGCATGCAACAAAAACCAAAACAAACAAACAAAAATATATCTTATTCAGAATTTTTTGCCAAAATACTTGAGTCTTTTCCCTGGCTGCCCAGAGATCCCATGATGGGGCAACTGTGCCAAGGGGCTGCCTGCAGCCTTTTTAGCTCCCTGTACAGGGAAGAAATACAGGGGCAAAACCAATAACACAACAAAGATCTGAATGTATGTCTGAACAAAAATCTCAAGTTTCACCTTAGAAGTGTCATGAACAAAACAGCCACAGCAGCTCGTTCAAAGCCTGGCAGCTCTGGACACTCCTGTGAGATCTGGTCCGAGTGCCTGGCCGCTGCCATGCCCCTCAAGGTACCAGGACTGGGGGGCTGGGGGGGGACAATTTACTGTTGTTCATATAAATGTGTGTTGCTTATGCAAAAGAGTTCTAATCCAAGTGTCCGTCAGCAGTTCCTAGCACTGAGCTTTGAGAATGCAAAGGGAAAAAAAAATATCTCTGTTTTTTTCTCAGAACTGAGCAAAAGGAGTATTTTGCTTTAAACCCAATATTTCAGTCCGCTCTGTCTCGATCTGCTCAGCATTAGCTCCATGCAGACTGTGTTTTTCTTCTCTTTCAGTTTCAGTATACAGTTAGGTGAGTAATATAATCTATAAATAAAATATTTTTATCATCTGAATGTCATTAGGAGGCTTAGAATTTGTGCCGCTAGATCTAACCTATCATAGATTATCCAGGGTAGATGTTATTTAAGATCTGTAGTAACTATGATCATATGGGTTAAAATTAAGAGAGGGTATAATGAGCTTCCTAAATAGCAGGGAATATCACTATGGGAAAGATCCTATATTTTTTTTAAGTATCCCACCTGCCTGACTCAGGGGTTCATGATACTCCACCCAAACAGTTCATCCTTCCACACTTCATTACTCTTAGCCTTTTGTAAATTTAAAAATATATATATGTATAATCTCTTCTATTCTACCATTATCAGGACATCATTAGAGCGTACAGCTCATTAGACTTCGTAGCTTCATGTCTATAACCAAGCTATTAGACAGAAATTGCTATTTCCACAAGTGCTCTGAGCTAGCATCCTAACTTCTGGGACAAAAAAAAGCAGGAGGAATGTTCGTTTCCGTGGTGGATCAAAGAAAGATCTCTCTTCTGTGGGATCTGCTCCTGGGTCTGAGAGGGGAACAGCAACGTAGCATGAGGAGGAGACTAACAATCACTGAATCACCGGTAGAGAACTGCCATTTGAAACTCTAGGGATCCACTGCATTCTAAAAGCCAGGGCAAGAAAACAATTTTCTGCAAAAATGTATTTAAGAAAAATGACATCTTACACACCCACACGCCAACCTAAGAGGGTTAACAGTACTAAATATCATTCATGATGATGTCTTATTATTATTTGTACCTCAATGAAATTCCATTTACTGGCAGAACAGATGCACATCTTGTTTTGACCGCTACAATTAAAAAGAATAGCACCCTCCGGCTGATGTTGATGGAAACGTTGGAGTTACTCCATAGATGGAAGGTTGGATGCCCAGATTTCTGAACACTTACAGATAAAATCAGAACCTAAGTCCCTTTAATTACTGTATTAAATCCCATATTGTATTCTTTGAGCCTAAATTAAATTTGATCAGTTTTTACATAAGTATGACCAAAAGAAAGTCAATAATAAATGTGAGATCCTCACAAAGAAATAGAGACAGAAAAGGAAAGCACAACCAAGGACTATTTGTGAGTGGAAAATCCCTCCTGTGATGGAAGCGTGGGTTGGTGGCCTCCGCCACATCGCTCCCCACCGCAGACACCAGTGCCAACGCTCATCTCAGCATCAGCCAGACGGAGAGGGGCTTCCACAGGGTTTTCCCCAAATCCCTTACCTGGGCTTACCTTATACTTTCGTGGTCCTGTGGCTTTATAAAATTCAGGTTTGAAAAGACCCCTCTCCCCGAGTGAGGGGTGCAGTGAAGCTGGTTTTGCCCTCCGTGCAGCCTACCCCCTCCCTTCCTGGGCCATCGCCGCCGCCACGAGGTGCCTCCTTCACCAGGACTTTCTGCCTTGGTTTGCGGTAAAGTCACATACATTTTCTCAGGACTCCTGTGTTACTCCTTGTGGAAGGCAAAGCAAAAGAAACAAATGTTTATTGTGGCTTTAATGGCTACTTATTTTATTACAGTCAATTGCAAACTCCCCGGAGCGGTGTGGTGATGAACGCACATCTCTGCTAACGAGTAGCAATTAGGAAAAACAGGAGCACCATCTACAAAGACAGACCCCCTCTTTTCAGTAAGATTAGATGACACTAGAGTCCATAGCGGTCCCCATAGCAATGCATGGGAGTTGGGTCCCAGCATGGGGAGGATGCCCCAGCTCCAAAAACACGGCGTGCCGCTGCCTGGGTGCAGCACCACCACCAGGAGTAAACCCCAGGAGGGAGCAGCAACCAAAGGCAGTGGCTGCTGGTCCCTGTGGGCCAAGACGGCTATTTGGAAATAAAATAAAACTAGATTAGAGACACTACATGTTTCTTCCAGAAACCTGGGTGAGCGGTCAGCAGGGCAGAGCACGTTTCAAATGCTGCTCCACAAGCACTGGCAATTAAAAACCTTGGTTGAGTGTGTAAAACAAAGCACTTTGTTCTTTCTATCTCATTTTAAATTGTTCCAACAGTTAATTGTTGTTAAGATTTGGTTTCTTCACATAAACACATACTGTATGTAGGAATTAACTATACAGTAAACCTATATACCTGCTCGGAAGTGTTTGTGAACTCATAATTATTACAATAAAAGCTAAAAATTAATTGCTGGAGTAAACCAGCAGCACGGATATTGTTAGCGATCAAAGAGAGGAAACAAAGGAAAAAAGCGCAAATTAAAACCCAGCTAATCCAATTACAGGCTCATATTTTCTCAGCTAAAAAAAAGTTAAATTTCTTCTATTATGTCACTATGTATGAGGACCTCTGCAAGATGCAGCTGTAAGCATGCACATCCTGTAAAGATTTCCACAGTAACAACTGCTGACAAACTCTTGCAACTCTGGTTATCTTAAAGCGCCTCTTCATGCGATCTGTTGGCTGAAGCTGCTGAGTATTTTAGCATTGACTTCAGATTCACACAAGCACCCCTCAGCAGACGCCGTCAACCACTCCAGCAGCTGACAGAAAAAGTCCTTCATCCCACAGGATTAGTGCCCGATCTCATCAGCTCCTTACAGGACCAGAGTCCTGCCTTGATAAATTCAGCCACAGCAAACTCTATGTATTTATTGTGCATGCATTACTAGAAGAATATTATATATGATCATGACCTTTTGAGATCAACTATTTATTACTTGGAAGAAGCAGTTGCTACTGCAACTCCATAAATATTGCTTCCCACCCAGGCAGGAGGTGCTGCCCGCAGCTCCCCACACTCTGCAAGCGGCAGCCGCCGCAGGCAGCATGGCCAGCACATCGCTCCGCTTCCACACCAGCAGCCCTGCTCAGCACAAGGCTCATCCGGAGGAACCACCTTTACATTTCTCAGATGCAGCATCCATTTAAAATCTCTCCCTGTTCTGCCATTAGAAAAATAATAGAAGATTGGAAGTGTCCTTACCGGAGTTACCCAAGTCTGTCTTTGTTTATTGCTCCCACTGCTCCTTGGAAAAGTCAGTCTTGGCCGTGTTGAGCAGCCCAGCCCGGCATGCAAAGCGCTGAAGTCATCCGCAGCCCGAGAGCCTCTGGTGCCAGCTGCAGCGCGATGGGCTCATTCAGCAAGAGCTGCTGACCTCCTCTGCATCCAATATCACTTCCCGGCTAGCATCTTTTTTTCATTATTTTATTTTTTCTGGAAATCAGAAGCATTTTTAAATCATGACACCCTGAATACCAAGCAACGATTCTGGGGGAAGCTTCTCAAGCAAAGTCTAGACGAAAGAGGAGAACTCTAACCCAGTCTGAAAGTATTATATTCTCACTAACTAGGCCAGCAATCATTCCTCTAAATGCATACAGATATATGGGTTCCCTAGAAAGAAGAACCACAGAATGACCGGAAGAAAAAACCTCTGTTTTCTGGGGTACTAAGTATCGATTACTTTCATTTCACTTGTGGAAATGAAACACCCCTAAAAGGCAGCATCAGGTTTACTAAGTACAGATTTGATGAGCTAAGTGGAGCCTCATGTATCTGCATAGCTGAAGATGTGACTAATTTTTGGCGGAAGCACCAGAGATTTGTTATAAAAAACAAAGCACCTGCATTAGTTAATTATCTCCTGGTACTGAAAGATCCTTCCCAGAAGGACTGCGTTCACAGTAAATTCCTTCCTGAGTCACAGCAATATATGTATCAGCAGACAATTCAATCATGACAGCAGAAACCCGATGTGCACAACTCTCAAATCTTTTCCGACATCAGCCTTCAGCAGTGAGACAGCCTTGGAAGCTGAGCTAGAAAAAGATGGATTACATTACAGAACATGGAAGATCTGCCACCCACCAATGGAAAATGATCTTTTTAAAACGAAGATGGAGGGACTTAATGAATTGATAACTGAATCTCATCACAGTACTGTTATAATGGGACATATCAAAGTTTGCCATCAGCTACATGCTACTGTCTGAGCCTTCTTCCTTTCTACTTTAATGAATAAAGTGGGTTTTTTTCCCCCCCCATTGATGATGTGGTGGGGGAACCTGATACTCCAAATGGGGAGCTCATCAGCGGGGGCTGGGGGTCCCCTGGGCCGGGTGCTCTTTCAGCAAATGCAATAATAGGAAGGCAGAATGAGGCTGGCAATGAGGGGCAAAAAATTAAAAACTTTGCCTGCAAAGAGATTGGAGACAATCCAAAAGGGCAAATACGAGCATTTCCTTCACAGGTTGCATTCATTGGCCATACATTTCCAAACACATTAAAGATGTCCTGCTCCTTCTGTCCTAAGAGGCTAAAATATGATAAAAACCAGCAGGATTCAGTCAAAGAAATATCAAGTCACAACATCACTTTCTCCGATGTGGAATAACCTAACAAGGAGTTTAATTTTGGCAAATCAACATGTAAACGTTGCCCAGAATTGCAGTTTACAACAGGGTAAAGGATGAGGATGGTGAAACTGTAGGCACAGAACACAGGTTCTTGCTAAATAAACTCATTACATCTAACTTTGCACTACTTCTACTTAACAATATTCAGTTGCTGTTAATAACATGGTATATTGTGACAGAAGACACTCAGATCTGTGTCGTAAAAGACAACGGCAAACCGTAGCCTGAGATGTCCAAGGTGGCAGTCAGTGGCACTGCTGCCCCTAGGTCCAGCCCTCCTCCTGCCTGCGGGTCGGGGATGCCCGCTGCCCTGCTGCACCCCATGGCCCCCAGAGGATGCAATGAGCTTCAAAGACACGTTCGCAGTCTCCCTGGGACTCACAGGTTTTTCCTCGCATTGGTTTTCTACTCTATGACCAACCCTACCCAGATGCTCAGAGTGAAAATTGGGAGAATATAGCCTTATAATTTATTTTTGGAGATTTTTAAGATGGTATTCTTCTTTTCCTTGCCTGATCTCCTGCCTTATAAAGCAGAATAAAATAAAATCTCTAAGGGCCTTCTTGGAGCTCCTGTTTCAATAGTGGAGCTACTGCTGGGAATAATTCCGACATTGTTTGGGGGGCTTTTGTTGGTTGATATGACACATTACCAGCTTGGGATTTGAGGCTGGGGATTTTTCCCCCCTCCCCCTCATCTCAAGAGGAGGTAAGGTATCTATTCTAAAAATAATCCTTATAGCCATAGTGGCAGGCATTTTCAAAAAGGAAGGTTCTGCAATTTTTACCAAGCACAGTCACTCTGATTTCACCTTGAAGTCCCCCAAAAATGTGTCCTGCTCCTGAGCAGGAGAAACAAGACAGTGCAGAGCCAGGACCTGGTCCAGGAGGGTATTTTTGATTCAACAGAGAGAATTTAGTACCTATTCTTTTTAAACAGGAAAGATGGTGACAATATTCCTGTTTTTGTTTTGCTTCCCATTCAATGCTCCATTCTGCAAGGACTTCAGTGCATGTTTATCTCTGCAAATATCCTCAGAGATTGCAGTAGGACAAAAAAGCTGTTTGTTTATTGGGGCGGGGGAGGCATACACAGGGGTTGGGATGCAAATAATCTGCATATATATAACCTTTCTAAAATGAATTTGTTTTGTCTGAGATTTACGCTGCCATCCTTGGTAGCGGAATAACATTACAGTGTGCAAGTGGTCCAATAAATTCATTCACTTCTCCTGATGCCTGCTCGGCCACCTCCTTTTCCACTGCAAAATTACAGAGAAAGAAAACAAACAAAAACAAAAAAAAACCAAAACAAAAACAAAAAAAAACCCACAACACCAAAACCCAAACGAATACACAGAGGTCTCAAAATTCACAGTGTTTTGAGCTCATACCAAAGTCAGAGTGCCTGTATGTGGGAAAGTTTCCACTGACTTCATTTCCAAGAGGTGTCTGAAAGTGCCTGGGACAGACCCTCATCCTGCTGGCATGCACAGCTCCTGCCCCAACAAGGACGTTTCGGCCGATTGGCAAAGAAAAATCTCTTCTTCTTGTCACAGTGAATAATCCAGGTACTGAGAAAACTCAATTGCTCATGGTGTTAAGAAAACAGATGTTGCAGGACTTTAACAGTGGTTCAAAGACTGTTTACACCGATGCCCAAAGCTGTTAAAAGGGCACAGGCTTATTCCCTGCATGGACTCTTCCTTTTAACTCCATACCAGGCTTTCATAGCTTCAGGGGCTATTTATGAATCATGATGTTGTTAATCAGTATTTCTTATTCACTGAAAAATAGGATCAGCAAATTTAGCAAATTGTGAAAGTCATTTAAGACCATTGTCTTACATCTGAAAAGAGCCAGTTTTGATAGATGAACTTTCTGCCTTCCTGCTCACCCTCTCTCTGCTTGATCAACTGCTTGCCTCTCCTGAAAAAAAAAATCCTTTCATCATAGACTCACAGAACGGTTTGGTTTGGAAGGGACCTTGAAGCCCACCCAGTCCCACCCCGTGCCCTGGCAGGGCCCCCTCCCCCCAGCCCAGGCTGCCCCCAGCCCCATCCAGCCTGGCCTTGAGCACTGCCAGGGATGGGGCACCCACAGCTGCTCTGGGCAGCCCGGGCCAGCGCCTCGCCGCCCTCACGGGGAACAATTTCTGCCTCACAGCTCATCTACATCTCCCCTCTCCCAGCTTAAGGCCATTCCCCCTTGGCCTGTCACCACGTGCCCACGTACAAAGCCCCTCTCCAGCTTTCTCATCAGCCCTTTTAAGTTGCCCTTGAGCTTCACATTCCACACCAGCCCCTCCTTGTTGGTGACAAGGTCCAGCATAGCACCCCTCCTCATGGGCTCCTCTATCACTATCCTGTATCACATAGAAGGCAGCACCCCCTCCTCATCTCCCCTGCTTGTCCTTCATAAAAACCCTCTACCCTTCCTTCCCAATGCTACTGTCATAAGAGCCATCCCACCACATCTCTGTGATGCCAGTCAAGGTCATAGCCCTGCAGGCCTGCACATGCCTCCAACTCCTCTTGTTTATTCCCCATGCTACGTGTGTTTGTATGGAGCGTTTCGGTTGGGCCCCTGATGGAGCTGGCTTACCAGCTGGCGAGGCTGGACTACCTTTGTGCTGCTCTATAGGTGCTCTCCTGTTGACCTGTGATTCCTCTCCAGGTGCTGGGCATCTATTGCCGGCACTGGCATCAGCCTGGTAGGAGGAGGATGGGCTGAGATTTCTTTCCCCTGGTAACTTCAGTGTAAAGCAGATCAGGCTGCCTTAGTCAGCTGCAGTGTCCCTCCTGATGTGATGGGTCTCTCCTCTTCATTCTGCAGAGGGCAGAAGTGGTTCTGCAAGGGCACCTCGGGCTCTGGGCGATGTCTCTTCCTCCTGCAGGTCCTTGCCGTTGTGAGCTTCCGTTCTTCTGCATTATTGGTCCCTCTCCTGGCTGTGTGTGCCGGTGGGGGAGTTTTGGGTTGTTTGGCCACAGGCTGTGGGGTCCACTGCAGACTGCACTTGTCAGCAACTATTTAAATCCTTCCCAGCCTCCCAGAGGTTACACAGCCTCCTCACCACCTCCTGCAGCTCAGCCACCGGCTGCAGGAGGTTTCCACCTAGGCACACCTTCTTCAGGCAGGTCTGCTGCCTGTCCCTGCCCCAGGAGAAGGGTCCAGGTACGTCTTGCAGCCTCAGGTCTGCGCTACAGCCTCCCCCGGCAGCAGCTCCATCTGGGTGGAGGCATTAGCCACCGCAGACCCCCCGCCAGAGCTGCAGCCTTGACTCTCGGACAAGTGCCCACCATTCTGCCTTAAGGGTCAGGTAGGATGAGTGCCCTTTACCTGTGTAGATGGTCAAAGAATGCTACACAGTCGGGTTACGTGGACCTTAAGTCTCTCCACTCAGCCAGTGGAACGCATCTGCACTGGATGATCACCTTGGCAAGTGACTGTTGATGGGGGTTACACCACATTTAAATTAATCTCATTTATAACCAAAACACTGTATTCTTTTCATCATGGCAAGACAACAACCCACTGTTTGGTTAGGCACTGTGCAAAGCCCAAATCCCCGACGAGAGACTGCTCACCCTAAGGATGGAACCCCAGGCCCCCCATGGCAGTGGCTTCCCTGATTTCTGGATTTCTCCCGAAGTGTTGTACATGAAATGTAGGCGTTGAAGGCTGCAGGGTGCTCAGACAGGGTTACTATTAATGGACTAGGGAAATACTGCAGCACGGAGCTCAGTGCCACCTGCACTTAAAGTGCCTTATAGCCCAGCTACCCGATGCCAGTGTGGGTATCCTACAACCTTGGTGTGTGGAGCAAACAGGGAAAACTGACACTGGTGCTCCAGGTTAAGATTGGTTTATCTTTTCCCTTGCATCTTCTTTGCGATTTCTGACATTAGACAAAGTGGGGTTTTCCTAGAAAAAAAATTTCATAACCACTTCTCTGCGTAGCACTACAAAGGCCTCATAAGGTTATAATCTTCAAACATATTATTGCAAGCCTTTGATATTAAAATTAACTGCTGTAAGCAGTTAATTCCTGGGTGTTTAAGAATAAAGACCATCCCTGTGCAATGACAATTTGAGAACAGAATTGAGCTGGTGTTCCTCAAGAGCTCAGGTTCAGGTGTGTCCCTGGGCTTTCTGCAACCTCTAAGGCTCAAAGACCATTTCAGACTTATTTACCGGGGCAGAGAGAGGGGAGAGTTTGTACAAACTTTGACTGATTTGCATTTCTTCAGTTATTTATTTATTTTTTTGGAATTAGAGAAATACTAGTCCCTGGTAACTTGTTATAGAGCATTTGGGCATCTCATACCTCTGCATCTAAGAGATACAGATAGGAAGAGCCTGATCTGGATGGAGACGTGTGCTATCAACAGGTGCAGTAGGCTTTCAGGACTGGAAATCAGAAACTAGACGTGCACCACTCCTGTTGAGCAGACACAAAGTAAATCAGTTTGGTTACCTACAACTTTGTGCTGCTCCTTGGTCACCATTAAATCCTAAGCTGTAAAATGAAGTTCATCCAATCGAATTTCTTGAACCCTTCTGAAGAAAATAGAGAGTGAACGTATCAGACCCTGTTGGTTTTGCCATGATGCGTATTACTTTACGCTGTCCCCACAAATCTCTCATAATACTTGGCACTTAAAAAATAGGTTATGAACACTCAGTGATTAATCCTCCCAAAGACCCCAGGAGATCCATAAACAGATATTAGCCTCCCTGTCTACAGAAAGTGAGATGGAGATAGTGAGGATTAGACAATAAGCTGACCCTGTGGCCAAACCGATGCCCTGCTTTATTTACTAATCCCTTATCATCTGTACTCTGCTAAGATCCAGGTTGATGACAATATTTTAAGCCTTATTTTCAAAGGCAAGGACAGAGCTGCAGAACAACAATTGCTATCACTGGAGCAGGCATTAACTTCTCCTCCCAGCAGCAAAACCCAGCTTGATAAATGGCTGAAAGGCAGGGTGCAGCGCCAGGAGGGCAGCGGGGGCGACTGGCTTCAGCAGCACGGTCCTGAGCCCAGTGCCGGGGTCGACTCAGGCATCTCCAGGCACCTCCACACTGCAGGGTTGACATAAACGCATCTTAAAGCATTCTTGGGTGATATCAATCAAATGCAGTGACTAAACCTGCTCTACTTAAAAGCTGAGACACAGCACTTTTCATGTACCCTGTGACTATATCCACTCCTATTGCTGCCCACTCTGGAATAAAGTAGCATATGACAACATGTCATTTTTCCACTTTCTGAGCACCACCACACTGACATTTTTGGGGAAATGGCTGTATCCTGTACACCTCTGGGCACCCAGCAAAGCCCGCACTCAGTGCAGAGTGGGATGATCATGACCCATCTCCCCAGCGAGAGGCAGGAGCTGCTGAGCTGCCTGACGGCATCTCTTCCTGGGTAGAGCAGCTTTTGGCTCTTTTCTCCTGGCAAAATCTCCATCTGGGAAATGCTGGAGGCCCGTGTGTCTCGGCAAAGTCCGGGACGGTCTGCTTGCAGACTTGTCACCTGCCTCTGTCAGAGCCTTTCCCCTTGCACCGCGACTCTGTGCTGGCCCCAGTGGGAGATGGCTCTGCTTTCCCAGCTCCCACTGAGCCCTGAATTTGGCAAAAGGATCTAACGAGGAGTAGTCTGCACGCATCCACTATTTCCGCGCATGGGTTTTTGTTCTCCCCGTGAGACCACAGGTACACTCATTGCTGCTTCTGAAGACCTACCGTACAGGCCACTGTGAACCCGCTGCCGCTGAAGCGAGATCCCAGCTGCCGTTTCCTATGTCAAACGCCCAAGCCTCCTTATAAATACATACACATTTACACAGTGCAAGCGCACAACCACACCAGTATCTCCCGAAACTGGCAAAATCTAATCTGCTCCCCAGTCATGACAAGCCAACTGCCGAGTTTCAGTCTATAGTGTTTTCTATACGGCCAACTCTATGCCTGTAATAATGGTGGTTTACAAGAGACACGCCAAGAATTACTGAACCAAAGCTTTGTGCAAATGTAAATGCTGTGATATTATACACAAAGCGCATATTTTTCTTTCTTAGATTATAACATTTGGCACAGCTGCACATAACATGCCATATAAACTCCAGCGTACATTAAGTTCATTCGCATAGCACTTTCTTCAGGATAATCCCCAGAAGATGAGATAAATTATATGATTCCCATGTGCAGGATCTAAACCAAATTCTTTTGATTAATCATAAGCCATTAATGGTAATGGTAATGAGTATGCCACTAAGCATACTATAAAATATGTAAAGCCTGGATGGCTCTCAATAGATCTTGGCAAGTGCCTCATTTAACCTTCACAGCTCATGAAAAACTGTTCGAACTTCTTCGTTTTAGACATGAAAACTATTGATTGTTTACAGCATTGCATGACCTTTTCTGACAAGTGGGAAAAATTATGAGATATTAGGTTGTAATTCAATCATGCAATATGCTCTAAATTATGTTGAGTTTCAAAATGCCGATGTTGTTTCTGCACATTTATTTTAGCTTTGAGTCTCATCTAAGTCTTTGGAGAAGAAATGTATGAAACTATTTCAAACTGCAGTTTTCCTTGAATGGCCCTGAGTGCAGATAAACTGTTAATATCTGTAAGGCATCAGATATGAAAGGTTAATCTTAACTATAACAAATAGTAAGTAATTTTAAAAACATCAACTAAATAAGACTTAACATTTATACATGAAACAGATTGTGTTGAACGAAGATCCTATTAGAAAACCTGTGCAAAGACATACCCAGACTCAAACCACTGGTGATGTCCAGCCACTACGATGTCTAGCTAACGTAAAGTCTTCTTCATCTAACAGCACCTGTAACAGTCCGCTTTGATTCGTTATCCTGAACCTGAGCCTCAAACTACATCTTTCCTTCACTGCTGATCAGACAGCACACAGGGCTTCAGGAGTTAAAATTATAATGTGCCAGCAATTTTTTCTCTCCTATGGGATCTCATTTATCTTCCATCTGATCATATTTTCACTGTTTATTTCACTTCAAAGTCTTCTACCCTTTCATCATCAGAACTACGCCTCCAATGACAGGGAATTATCATATCTTATTATAGACCTGTAATTACGAGTGATAAGTGACCACCGAAATGGATCTTTGGGAGCACAATGTTAAAGAAACATCCAGAAACTGGATTGTGTCAGAAAAATGTTTTGTTATATGCTCTTTCAGTGGTGGATGACTCTGCAGTTCCTATACATGACAGAGATGCTGCTGATGGTTATCTGTGATTTTTCTGAAAGACAAACCATTTCCCCTATATAAGTAGAATACTTTTACTAGAAGTGTATGACACCTCTGCCAACGCTAGCAGATGTAAGAGAGAAAAGCCACATGAAAAGGTCCTACATTCCCTGGTTGCTTTGGTCTCGTACAGGTCAGTAAATTTTGCAGAACTCCAGCTCACCCCAGCCTCCCCCAGCAGGCATCCCACCAGAGATCACTTCCCATATATAAATTCACGTTTCATATATTTTGCAGACTGCTCAGCCCATTTATGACTTAAGCATTTGTAGCTAAAAAGATTTAAAAATTTACAACATGTAAAAAGTTTGTAATATGCCCATTTCAGTGAAGGGAACCCGTCTTACCTTGAAGGTCTGCAGGAAGGAGGCATGTTTGTCAGACCTTTTGCTCTCCATCTGGGACTTTTTCTAAACCAATGCCTATTGATTCAAACTTTGTCTTTCCATAAGTGACTCTAACGCTCAAACTGAAGCAGCAATTATAAAATACAGTGGAACATAAATACTAGTAAAAGTTGGGACCTGAGGCATTCAAGTGACTCAGCAGAGCAGCAGTCTTCCACAAGCAGTGATGAGCAGCGTGCATTTTCTTGGCTGTTTTGAATTAGCGTGTTCTCATCCACATATAGGGCTGTTCATGTGGTAGCTCTGCAGTATATACCTAAGAACAGGACTGGAACCGTCTTTCTGTGAGGGACAGTAAAGCTTTTGGCCTGCTGTAAAACGACGATGGCTTTGGTCTGTAAAAAAACCTGAATATAGACAGGTTCTTTAGAGCTGATAGTTTAGCAGTAATTGTCCCTGTCATTCTTACCCTTTTCAGGCACTGAGATTCCTGAACATCCTGCTGCATAATTCGGGGTTGATTTATAGAAAGAAGGACAAAACGTTACCAGTCTCAGCAGAAACATACTTCCACTTGAACTGGAAAGTTCAAATTTGCTGGAAGGAGGTCATTCGAGTTTGTATTACTGTGCTCCTTGCCCTCAGATCCAGCCTGCTCTTTCAAGAGGGCAGGTCTTTGAGGGATATCACTGTGTAAAATATTGAAGAGACCTCAAGCCACTGTGAGGAGCACAGACTTAATAGGAAGAACCAGCCATGCCTCTGCATTGCTCAAACCACTGTACCAGGTCCTCTGAGGAACTAGAATGAGCATAGTTTTTAAAAAGGAGCTATCTAAATTAATTTTACCTAAAAAACAACAACCGGGCACAAGTTTCAAGGTAGTGTTCTGTATAGAGAGATTTCTGACAAGGACTACAAGGACTATCGGGTAAGTCACAGAGTTACTGGTGAGCTGCTTTAGGGATGTCTTACCTTCAGGAACTTCATGCTGAGAAAGGAAGCAGCTAAACCACATGACTAATCACTTTTTTTTTTTTTCCCCTGAAAACTTGGGCAAAAGACTTGGAAATGTGTATCAACAAAGCAGCCCAAAAGAACGTGGGACTTAGATTGGTGATTGATTTCACATGAATTAACTGTTTCCTTATAAAGACAAGGCAATCATTTGGAAAGGCACCAGCCTTGCATAGCTTCGGTCCATGGCATAAGAGGACGTTATCAGGATGCTGCCTAAAGTAGATTACAGTCCAGTACTGGGAAAGCGTTACAGCTGGTGCAGGAAGGGTTTCACCCAGGACCGCCAATTAAGGCACAGGGTAATTGGCTCATCAATGGCAGCAAGTTCCCTTTGCTTTCCTCATCTGCTCTGAACACAAAAGCATATAAAATATTCCAGTACAATTTGAGGCAACACATCTTGTCGCATTTCAGACAAGTGAGTTCAGTTTCAGTGAAAACACAAATAATACAACTCACTAAGCTGAAATACTTATGGGAGGGGTAGGCAGAGGTATCATTTACAGCTGCCTAGGGTAATTACTCCGTAGGTATTCAATTCTGGTGTTTCTAAAGACATATACATCTGTCAACTTCTCCTGAAGGCAAAAAGAAAATAAAAATGCTGAGGCAGAGACATCCCTAAGATAATAAAAAATAAGTTTATAGGCAGAAGCTATCATTTCTGCATCATATTTTGATTTTCAGCAACCCAAGTCTAAATATACGCTCAGAAGCACCAAGAAGGGATGCAATGCAACATTGCCTGTGTTAAACTCTTAGATCTACTCAAACCATTTTATTTTATTTTTTTCTGCAGTGGGGGAGGGTATGCTTACATCTGATTGCTTTAAAACAAAGAAATCAAACCCTTGAACTATCGATCCACCGATCCACTGTCATGTTAAAGGTCATCATATTTACCACCAGGGATGCACAACCAAGCAATCAATTTCCTAATTAACAAAAGGTGCATTGTATTTCTGCCACCAGATTCAGGTAGTTTAAGAAGCTAATCACAGCTCAATTAAAAGTTACTGCTCTCAATTGGAAGCAATTGGATGAATGTATCTAACCCATTTAAAAATAAAGGCAAGCCATTTGAACAACCACTAAAAAGCAGTGATGGGTGTGTAAACCCATAAACAGCATATGGGACCATCAGAAAGACACTGCCCATGATTAATAACATCTTTGAAGGCTACAAGTGGGGTTTCCTGTGCAATCTGAGTCATTTAACTGTAAAAGATGGGTAATAGGTAGACACTGAGATTGCAGAGGACACCAGGACTGTGAAGAGACTAAATCATCAGTACTTTGAGTCAGACTGGACCTGATTGCCTCTGAACTTCAAGCCAGGCTCACTGCAGCCTGGCCATCTCCAACTCTTATATTAAAACCGTGGATGTGAATTAATAAAGAGCAGAAATCAGGGAGACAGAGGCACAAGAAAGGAAACAGAGAATCAAGATTATTCCTACTAAAGGCAAAAGGTATTTTTGTAATTTTGTAATTAGTGCTTGGCACTAAATGTGAAAAAATTAGAGGAAATGAAATAAGAGAGTTGGAAAAGACAGAAAAGATCTGAGAAAACAAGAAATTATGTGAAAAAACAGAAACGGGAAAGAAAAGCAGCAAGTCCTTGCTCACCGTGGCAACTTGGGTCTGGCTTTGCCTTTGGAAGACATCAGAGGTACAGGAGAATTTTATTTTCTAACAAGAACTTACATTGCCAGGTCCCAATTCTGCCATGGGGTCCATACTGGTATTTCAGAGTGGGAGTACAACGCCTTTGGGCTTTGGTTGAGGGATACAACCTCATCTTCTGCTTTTCATGCTGCCAGTAAAAACCATAAAAAAAAAAAAATAATTTCTGTCAGTCTGTACGGCAGTCCCCTTTATTGTTCCACATTCATCCCACAGCAAGCACTGAAGAAAACTCTTGGAAACATGAACAGAAATGAGGAGAAGAGACTTCTTTCAAGTCTGCATTCTGCAGCAGCTGATGGGACGCTGTCTCATGGAACCGCCAAAAATGAAGACTCTCACAGCATGGGGGAAAAACAAGCTCCGAGGATGATGCAGTTGACAGGCCAGCTCCCAGCTACTTATTCCCCTGTGACTCTCCTTCCACTGGTTATTATCTGCAGCCAGTGGCTTTTGTGCCAGCTCTGAACCAAAACCAGTGATGGGGGAGCCTGAGGATCAGAGCACGGCACAGCCAAAACAGCAGAGATTGGTTCCCCACCAGCATTTGCCAAGGAGGGGGCTCCGGGCAAAGCCAGAACAAGGGGCAAAGCACAAACTGGACTGGAGCGTAAAAATGCACATGACAACAAAAATTCCTTCTTTTATTTAAAAACATTAACTTCAACACCATCCACTGACAAACATGGAACTAACACTCACCCCATGTGCCTTGCTTTACAGACTCACTGTTTTCTTAAATATACCTACTGCATTCACATCGTCCTGCAAACAGACAGGTCTTACAGAAATGCTCAAAAGTGAAAGGTATTTTACCATACTAAATAGATATTTTCTGCTGACACTGACATCTAATTTGTATGAGTGAAACACAAAAGTAACAGCCCTATCTGAATTTCTTGCAGGCAAAAAGTTTGATGGATACTTTTGACATAAATGGCTTCAATATTTTTAAAACATTACAGAATACAAGGGCAAGTATTTGAAGCTTAGAATGCATTGTATGGCAAATTCAGAAATAGTTGGAAAAAAAGAAAAATCATTACAAATTACTGTCTACCTAGGGGTATTTTTTCTAAGGCTTAAAAACAAAACCAAAAGTTGTTATAAATTATAAAAGCTATAAAAGTTTTAATAGCATCTAATAATATATAAGTTAAAATAAAATGGCAAAAATAGTTTTAAATATTCTGTGCTTTGATTCTTATATTGGAAATGAAAAAATATTCATCTATCACTTTCTGCTAGGTAGAAAAATGATAGCAGTGTGATGCATTGCACAAGTCCCGCTGAGGATTACTACCCTGGGTTTGGAGCAACTGGAATATTTGCCAAGCCCATGGCAACCTGCACTACCTTTTGTTATGCAGAGGTATCGATCTGCATGCATCCAACGGTGGGCCAGGAAGAATGATTTCAGTGTCCAAAGGTACCTATTTTAGCTGTCTCTCAAATTCAGTATCGATAAATTGCAGCTGTTGACCTTGGCAACTTGGGAAATTCAGGCGCTAACCACCGCTTCCTCACGCTGGGAAGGTTCTGGTGACTGTGACCTGCAGGCACAGCGAGAGACCACAAAACAAAAGTTGCATGCTGCAGAGCAGGTATGCTGCTGCTTTGGTCATTTCTTTTCATGATAACTGCTAAACACCTCCTAAATAACATAGAATATAGAGCAGTTTAGTTTTAGCCAAAAGACTGAAATGACCAATTCTCTAGAAAAGGAAAAATAATCCTGGCAGATAAAAAAATCTTAAAGATTTTTTCCCCCACGCAGAAGAGACTATCTATGTTCCCCAAATCATTCCTCCATACCTTAACTGAAACATCCTTTTCAAAGAGAAAACAATTCAAAGCGGGGAACAGCTGCAGATAACTAACTTTAAAAAAGCTGAAGACAGACATCCAGTATATGTCAAGAAAATAGAAAGTAATGAATTTCTAACAGGCTTCTGAAAAAACACTTTAACACACTTTTTATATAATAAGTATTATGGTGATAATACACACATATATATCTATTTAGGTATATATAAATAAAGCTTATGAAGTCTTTTCCATATGAGTAGTTTGCATAATGTTTGATGAATTTTACAGATTGTACAAGCTGCATATCGAGATCATCTTCCTCAGTACATCTTTTACAGTTTTTCCTACTGTAAAATGGAGCATTTCATAGCACAGAAGAAAACCGGTCCCTCTTTCCCGAGATAAAATTTCTGTTATGCATCTCATCGCCATGCAAGACTGAGGTAAGTGCAATGACACCATTGGGAACTTCTGACAAGGCTCCCTGCCTTTGGAGAAAGTGCCTTTGCACCTCCAGCGCCTGTGAACGGTTTGCTCCTCACAGCTTGGTCTCAGTTACTAAAAACGTGCTTTCAGGAGTGTTTCCTCTTCTAAACTCGTTTTTTGAAGATTAAATACTCATGGCTCAATGCCCTGAGCTATGGCTTAGACTTGACTTAAGGAGTGGCTTTATGGTGCAGCTGAGCCAGTCCAACCACAGGCCATGGGCACTGGCGCTTGCCTCATCCCACTGACACCTGCTTCAGAAAAAATTGCCCTCCAAAACCAGCAGGCATGTTTTTGCCAGTTTAGCTCCTTGAATTAGATTCTTGGGTCATCAGACGAATTGTGGCATTGTTGCAAGGCAAGAAACGGATGGTGCAGTTGTCAACAGAGGAGGACTCTCCCACTTGGGTACAACTAAGATCTGGAGAGCCTTAAATACACCAAGAAATTGAACTCTTGGAAGTCTTCCTTCCAAAGAAAACCAACTCTCAAAAAAAGAAACCAATGCTCTTCTTGCTCCCATTTCCACAATGCTCCTGACATAACTTGCTGCTAAGTGACTAAAGACATCAGCTACTCCACTGGCAGAGCAGAATAAATCTCAAGGTAGGGAATTAAATAGGATTGCATAGTCTTAGTGTCAGAGAAGCTTTGTCATTACAAGGATTTTCAGCTTAGTTCTGTGACAACGGACTCTCTGAACCTTTTCACTAAGAAATCATAATGCAAATTTTATAACTGGCATGAGTCTAGAGTTGTGAGAAAGTATACTTTTCCAGACAACTATAGTGACATCTTAGGCAACAGAAAATAAAAACCCTACAAATAAATAACATCCTTTCATAGCTGCAGTGCAACCCCACAGTGTAGGATTAGTGCATCTTTATTTAGGGTCTGTTCCAAAATATTCTGAACCCAACAGGAACTTTGCATTAACTTTAGAAGGCTCTATCTAGCTTTCTGGAACAAAGCAAGAAAATGCAAATCGAATAAATATTTAGAATTTAAGTGTACTTAAGTGAAATGCAGAAAGCAAACTCAGAGCCTCGGTCTCCCAGGGCCCCCTGCACAGCATTTATTTTAACTTCTAATGTTGTGTCATTATGTTTAATGAACAGGAATCATACTTAGCACAGATACTACAGCAAAGATTCACCAACAGAACTACTTGGGAAGGAGAAAATCATTCAGCTTATATTGTTTTAATATTGCATTAGCATTCCTAACAGAATCTCCCTCATGTGGAAAATAAAAATAGCCTCAATTCAACACAAATTATGCACAAAAATGTTCCCCAAAGCAGTTTCAGCTGAGATTTAGAATTTCTCTGACTCGAGACCCTTGATATTCAGCAATCTTTGCTTTGAAAATATAACCATACCTACTTTTTAAAATCTATTTTATTATGACAGACTTTGATGGCACCAAATTCTTTGGGTTTACCCCTGAACAAGCCAGGAAAATTACACACCTAAATGGCGTTTTGAGTAACTGTGCTTAACCTTGCTAAGGAGATCAAAGCAATATCCAGGGTCACACGCTTCACCCTCATTAGGAAAATGATTTCACAGGGCTGTTGTTTGGTCATTATTGCAAAGCAGGGCTCGGGAGGAAAGGGAAGGGGAGTCTTCCAGGGGGAACACTTGCACAGAGCAGCCAAGGCACCAACTTCGCTTCGAAGGTGGCTCAACAGAGCAACCTTTAGTGAACGGTGACAGTTCTGCTTTACAAGAAACCCAGCTCAGCACCCTCACAGGCAGCAGCTCTGCCAGAGCCCGCAAATAAAACTGGTTCAATAACCAGAAGACAAAAGTGAATGTTAATTACTAATTAGTAGAGCTTCAGGCAATTATGTAACTATCAATGGAAAGCTCAGACAGACACATGACAAAATCAGGCAGAGGGAGGCAGAATGACAGGATGCGGGGCCAAACGTGACAAAAATATTGTTTCAGTCTCCAAGGAAATTACACCTTTCATGTCCATTTACATTTGATGTAACAGGAAAGTACAATAAAGAAGAATAATGATTCAGTCCCACTAAAGGAACTCAATGTGACGTGCCTTCTGCTTCTAGGCATCCGTTCCACAATTATTTTAAATCTCTGGCGTCTGTGTGGCACAGATGAAGTATATGAACATCAAAAATTAATGCGTTGAAACCCATGAACCTATCTGCTTTCTTTCAATTCACTTCTGCACTTCAAACCGTGGTCGAAGCGTAGGCTTTGCAGCCCACCCACCTAAGCTCCAGACCCTGCTTCTCCTGGCAATCCCAGTCGGATTCACCCTGCCTCTTCCCCACAGCATTAGTTCAGAATTGGTCACAGCTGGCCCCAGCCTATTGCTAGGACTTTTCTACGTAAATCCTGCAGGAATCTGGCTTGTTCTTTCCAGCAACTCCTATGTCAGCCTATGGCATAAACGAAGCCAAGCAAGAACATCTCATGAAGAGAAGAGCTCTCGTCGATGTCCGTTGTACCGCCCTCGCAGCACAGCAATGCCTGTGAGGTTACCCAAGGGCAGATTCCTGCCCAGGCTGTGCATGGGTGAAAGCATTTACTTGAAGCATCAATAAAATTACGCACCTTCTTGATGTGCAAAGATATTTTATGTGTTATCCTACATATTTTAAGCACCCTACGTATTTTAAAGGTAATCACATCAAAAAGTTGCGATAAATTACTGCAAACTTAAATTTTTTTCTGCACCAAGAAGTTTGTAAATCCTATGCTCAGTGTGAATCAGATTTTCAAGGACATTTAAGGACAGTTTGAAGGCACAGTCCATACATGTGCATGTCTCGATGGGTGCATCCATTAGTGGTTTACAAAAACAGACGTTAGAACTTGCCCATCCAAAATGGATTAGCACATACCTTTTGCATACAAACCAGGCTTCATGTGCATTTTTTGTGTTTACCCATAAATTTCAGGGGAAAAAAGGGTGAAATGAAAGTGTTCCCCGATTATCAGCAGATTTGTATGCTGTATGAAGTACAAAACAATCTTTGTGACTGATGTCCAAACCCAGTATCTTTGAAACACAACATTTAGGGTAGAGCACAGCACTGGAAAATTAATGCCAGATTTCTTGATGCTGGAGGGGTGGGTTTTTTCCAGGTAAAACACTTTATGAAAGATCAATTTAAAATTTCTTCACGTTTTTTCTCTTGGCATTCAACACCTAAAAAATATTACTAACCTAACTTTTGAAGTATTCACAGCTGCAGAGTGGAAGTAAGTGTGTTATCAGAGGTACTGCCTTTTAAACACCAGTCCCTGTGCTACCTTCCTGGCACACCTGCATTACCCTGTTACTGATAACAAGATATTAGGAAATACCTTTGCTCTGGGGGGGGAAGGAAAAAAAAAAAAAAAAAACCACCAAAAAAGAAAGAAAAAGAAAAAAAGGAGCTTTTTCCACTGCCTTTTAGGTGGGAGTCAGGCATAGGAAGAGTGCTAGAAGCCTCAAAACCTTGTTAATGTTGCTAACAAGGATCCAGCCATTATGAACAAGGACTGTTATTTTGGTGCCAACAGACATTGAGGAGGATGTCTTCTGTGATTGTTTTCTGTTACCCTGCTGCTTTCCTAATAAAAAGGCAAATTAGGGAAGTAGGAATTTTGATTCCTCTTTTTGCCCAAGACAGCTTATTTTCCAGTTTGTCCAAGCTGTCACCATCTTCAGCATGTAAGTCTGTTTTCCAAGTCTCCTCTGAAAGCTCTGACAGGCAAGCTTGAGCAGTTTTTCCAGAACACTTGTCTTGGAAAACGGTACTTCTTAAACTATCACTAAAGGGTGTGTGTGTGTGAATGCATCTGGAGCCTCAAAATCTGGAAATCACAGAAGGAACACCAAAGATCAAGTGTCTAGGCATTAGAAAATTGAAATCTGGGAAACAATGTATAATTTCAATAACAATGGCAGATTAAATATACATATATATAAAAAACAGACATTGCACACTACCTAAAAAGTATCATGTCAATTATTTAAAAGGATTAACTTTATATTCAAGATTTTTTGACCACTGAGACAATGTTGGACATCATAAATCTCATCTTTCAACAATTTCTACACCATCCATCTGTGCCTGCAATAATCTGCACCCACAGGGGTTTTGTGTTTCATCTTTGTTTTGGCATTAAATGAAGAGAAACCTATTACTGCTTCAATTACACCAATGTCATGAATATGAGCACAAAATAACTGTGCAATTAAGAACTTTATAAATCAAAAATTGTTTGAGAAATACAGTTTGGGGTTGTGGCTTCTGTAACCTGATGAATTTAACAGATCTGTGGAAGAGTTTTAAATAAGTACACTGAAATTTTCATGGGACCAACTGTTCCCTGGTACTTTGTTCCCATAAGAGTTTAAAATAGGCACGGCAGTATGTGAACCTGCAGGCTTAACCCACATGCAAATAGATACGTCATTTAGAATTGCTGGCATGGAAAATTAGTATTTACACTTTTTTGTGTGTGAATAGATGAAATATTTGTAAGTATTTTGGAGAAACTTGTCTTTTCTGTAACTCTGTTCATTTTCTTCTGATTCACCAAAAGAAAATGAGAAAAACTCCTTTCCTCCAAATTTCAGCTCAGCTATATTGTATCATATTACATACACAGTATTTAGATGACATACACACAGTTCTGTGTATAACAGAATAGAGTTTAACCACTAACAACATTGTGTACGTGTACTTATATTGTCTATCCTCAAAATAGAAGTTACTCCAATATGATGTCACCAATGTGGCAAAGTCAAGCCCTGAAAGTCAGGAATTGCTTCAGCCTCAATCCAACCTTATGCATTTACAATATAAAGGTTTAACACATATATGCTTTATAATTTAGATCATGTTTGATATACATGGTCAGAAAATGATGGTGTAATGAGAGCAAGGGGATTCTAAACCTGTTCAGTCATCACTGATGCCTCTCAATGTTCCTTCCCTCCCAAAGAATTTACACCTGAGTACACACACCTGGGGCACCGACCATCATCTCTGTAAACAAATTTAATCACAGAAAGTTTATCACAGCCCTTCCCTTCCCTTCCCTTCCCTTTTTAAAACAAAGTAGTTTGTTTCCTGGATTATGAAAACCTAGATCATCAGTGTCTCCAGTGGAATTAAACAACCAATATAAACCACTGGTAACCTGACATACTTCTGCCAGCTAGGCTAGCTTACGAATTAGTTTGAGTTAAATACGACTGCAACAAGTGGTGACATTGCTAAACTTGCATGGATTTCTAGGAAAGCAGAAAGAGACAAGGAATTCACACAATTAAATAGACCTTTTGAAAAACAAGCAATAAAATTTAAGACTCAGTTCTGTAGCCTATGAATATAGATGCTCCTTTTGTTGACATGTTGAATATATGGTAGAAGTTAAAACCAATATTGTTTCCATAGGCGCAACGTATCATTGAACAAAATGCTTCTACAGGAAGACTGCATCGTAAAACTTACAGATTTGGATCAAAGCATAAATGCAAAGAATCTTAAATATCGACTTCTTTTCCCTGCCTTTTTACAACATGTGCTTAGGTTTTGTTATTCCAAAGCCAACCTCATTTGGCTCAAATGCAGGAGCTGAGACATACTAAAAAGTTATTGTAGAGTTGAATCAAAATATTTTTTAAGTTCCCTATTTCACGGCACTTTTACAATACTCTTCTGAGTGCTGTGCAGGCACAGGTTGAGATAGATCAGGGAGAACATTTTTAAAGAGACAGTCTGTTCTACTAAGGGCCTTCCCCAAAGCCAGCAAAGGCAATGCAGAAGGTCCCCTCTCATTTCACAGAGGAGGTGACAGTGCTGCAGTAAGGCACCAGTGGACTCACCCCTTCTCCTCTGGCCTGAACATCTGTCTGTCACAAGTCCTTCATTCATTGCTATTAATTGGAATTAAAATTCTGTACTGCCAGCAAGACCAATACTCATTGCTTGACAAGGACCCTTCTTTTACACATTACTGAGTGTGCCTCCAGCTCTGTTAACTGCAATACAGAAGCTGCAAACATTGCAAGAGGTCAAGAGATCAGGTTGCATCATCGGATGGCATTTTATCCCTGCTCAGCTGCTGCACCCCCTCCTCTGCTCAGAACCAAGCACAGGCAGCACACTGCAGCACAAAACAGAGAGGGCAGCTCTCCCGCCAGCTCTGGGAGGGAATTCGAGAGAGAGAAGGGAAGCACAATTTTACTAGGCAGTACTTGGGTTAGTCATACTCTCAGGCAGATCTGAGTACAATAATGGAGACTTTCGATCTGCCAAGCTTTACTCCTGATGTACTACATGCTGTTTTTACAGAGGGAAGGAGCAGACCACTATGCAATAACCACAGAAAGTAATAAACCAGGGGAAGGGGCAACGTAGCTGGGGAAAGACATAGTCCTACTTACAGAGGCAACAATTACTGTGGCCAAACGCCCAACTCTTGCTGTGAGACCCAAGTGTGAGGGATTTAAGACACCTTTGTCCCTTTGCCCTCTAGCAGGAGTCAGTCGGTACAGTTAGTGCTTTTAGGAGTAGGAGAGTGCAAAGCTAACATACCAAATAATACAGAAAAAACGGGCTGAAGCACCGGAACTAACAGTCGATTGTTAATTCATTAACATTGTCAATTAATTCTTGCACCTATAATAAGTTTAATGCACTGCTGTGGCTCTCCAACACTTTTTCTATGTATAACTATAAGGAAGCCTCTCCTCTGTGCCAGAGGACTTGGCATGTAAATATATTGCCTAATTTCTCAGTGGGAAAGACCAAAGATAAAGAGGTTTGCAGGCTATAATGCACTCTTCTTGGAGAGTTCAGACACAACAGTGTGTAAGGCACTTCTTCTACCCATGCCCACAAGGGACTGCCATAAGTCCTATTTAATTCAACTACTGCATTATACAAGTTCCATCACATCATACAGAACAGCTTTAAATAGTATGGGTTCTGTTATGTTTGATGCACTTCACTATCAGTGCATGATTATTTTTTTAAATCAATGAGATATTAAATACTCCACCATTTCTTTCATCTCAGTGTGAATTTTTTTCACTTGAAGTTAATTTTACAAAATAACACCTTCCTCACATCTCAATCCAACTGTTCTCAGACCCAGAATAGTTAAAACTGGTGAAATGCATAGTTTTGATTTTTTTTATTTTATGCATCACATCGCATGACACATCTTGAAAGCCAGGGCATTTCAAATATCTATGAAAATGACATAATTGCCTGCCAAAATTCACATTACTTTTTCTGCTTTCCCAAATCACTGTTTCCAAACAAATCATCATAGAATAGCCCCTCCAGAGCAAGTACTGCAAACTTATTTAAGCTAATGTACAAAGAGATTTGGAACTGTCTGACCACGGATAAGAAAAGGACCATTTAGGATGCTTTTTACACAATGGTTTATTCCCCTGAGACTCAAACTCTCCTTGTTTAAAGAGGAACTTTCCATATGAGGGGTTAAGCTATATAGTCATACACATCTATAGCATGGCAGCAAGTAAGTTGGTTGTTTTCTACCAATATTTCTAAATTCAAGTCTTAAGGTGCTAGTAAACTTCATGTTCAAAAACTTCAAACACCAAACCCACTGCATGGCAATCCCGAAGCAATAACGTATTGCTAAACAAGATGGGCTGCTTGGCTCAGAAAGTGACATTTGCTCTCCCTCTAGAGTTCTACCTGCATGTGCTGTAACCTATAACTTTTAGCTAGTTGAGTTATTCTGCTAGTGCTGTTGGTTGCTGTTCTTATTCACTCAAAAAAAAGCTAGTGACCTTGCAAATAAATCTTTTCACCAAATCTTATCACAATATTTTATTCAGCCTTGACCACTGGTCTAAACTCCTCTCAGATACATTATAATGCTTTAATGTAATAGCTGCAAGCAAACTACTTACAGAAGTTCGTATTTATATTGTCTCAGTATTCATTATCTTTAGAAGCATCTTCCTCTTTGCTTTTGACATTGGTATATAATCAAGAAAATTCACCCCAAACTGTCTAATAAGACTCTGGACTGCTCTAGAAAAACTAGGCAGATCAGTCTTTTGAACAAAATGGGAATAAAAGCATTTGCTTCGTGCTTATTCAAATATTTCATGTGCATGAAGAAGAAAAAAAAAATCTAAGAAAAACAGATCTCCAGTAATAAACATCTGCTCTTTGTGCCTAGCAGAAAATTTGGCTCCTCTCAGCTGTCAGAAAATCGGAGGTAACCTTTGAGTTCACGAAGCCAACAGCCATGCACTGCCCTGATCCTGGCACTCGCAAAATGTCAAGGATAATCTCATTTCCATTTTGATGAATAATGTACAAAACGGCAAACACTTCTGCACATGTATATACAGGAACTTGGCCGTGGGAACTCAGTAGGTTGTGTGGAAATGGAGGCACAAGAAAAAGATGACTTGAGGGTCAACGAGCCTGATGCCTTTCAAAGCTGCAGTTATTTTACTTTTTTTTAATGTTAGAAGACAATGAGATGAAATAACTAATTTGAGTACATATCAATTCGATTTCCTAGTCCTTGTAGCATTATTGCCCCTCCACTGAGCGAGGGGAGAGGTGGCACTGCAGGGCAGCTCATCGGCAGAGGAGCCGTCGGTGACGCGGTGCTGTCGGCACCGGCTGTCAGTCACCAGCCCTGCAGAGCGCCAGCCCAGCACCTAGCTCTGCGGGGAGCCTTCGCTCAAGAACCCTCTCAACCCGAGACTAAGAGCAAGAATAAAATCTCTCTTACACGCTCCCTCTGTCTCAAAAGGGGCATGTATAAATAAAAAATTCAGCATGACTTCTGAAGGCCAAACATTCCTTTGCATGCAGGAACTCAAGCTGGCAGTCCTTACAAAGGCTACTGGCTAGGTCTTGTTTGGGGTTTTGCAATTATATACTGGGAAACAGAAGAAAAAGAATAAAGAAACCCATGGAGCCAAAATACCTTAAGAAGAGGTATCACATCTATAATTTCTTGGTGTCTAGGTAAAATGGCGCGACAAGCCCAGAAAAACAGCCAAAGCTATGCATTCTTGTCTCTGTTTTTTCTCTGTTTGTACCTATTCTGCTCTGTCTAGTAGGAAACAGGCAGCAACAGCCCAGGGCTGGTTCTAGGTCATGTTCTGGTGCATAGGCTGAGCTTCCAAAGTTTGTTTTTTTCTAAACATTAAGAAGGCTTACATAAAAACCATATATTTTAAAATAAAGGATAATTTTAGGTGTGCCAGAAGAAAACAGAAAATAAACTTCTCTTCCCTATGGAGTTTCTTGGTTTCAGTGGAGGTTACAGCTGCACAGGACCAAGCGTTCACTTGTCACAACAACGACACTGAGCTCTGTCAGAAATGCCCTTCCAGCTGTGCCCCTTGGCCAAGCAAGCCCTCCTGTCCCACCAGAGACCACAGCCTCATGCCCTTCAGAAACAGTGCTCGTCATTACTTCTGGCCCTGCCACTCATCCTCAGCTGCCCTTATGCAAGCTGCCGGCTCCCGGAGGTCTCAGCATCCACCTGAGGTTTTTCTGGCTCAGGTAAACCAGGGAAATTTGACTGAATGCTTCTTACATCGGGAATGGGATGTTGAAATCATTTTGCTTAGCTGATTCTCTTAGTACACATTCAGTCAGAAGGGGCTTTGTCTTCCATGGAACATACTCATTATTTTTTCTGCTTTTGTTGTTTTGGTCTTACATCTCTTTCCCAATTAAACTGATGGTATAAATCAAAATAGAAGTCTTTTTACTTCAGGGAAGCAATCTGAGAGCAAAGCAGGACCGCTACGGTACACATTTACGTTAGTTAAAAGTCTCTCAAATTTCCTACAGAAGTTCACAGTCAAAATGTGACGAGCCTTAAATGCACATGGATTTCTAGATGGTGAGTTGATAGGAAAGGCTTTGTCCGCACCGTCACTTAGTACACATCAGCATTTCAACACACCTTGCACGCACACAGCAGATAGCTGAAGGTACCCTGGTGCTCCGTGCTGAGGAGGGCAAGCAGCACAGCCTCTGGCATGGCTAAAGAAACGCGTGGTTTAAGCTGAGATCGGGCATGCAACACCAGCATTGGCTTTGACTAGCCAACCTGACCGCACACTCAGTGGGACCAGTGGCTCTCCCGTACCACATGCAATCTGTCAGGCAGCTGCTAACAGAGAAGTGTAATTTGACTGCCTCTCCTCTACCCCGGCTGACTTCTGATGGAAGACTCCAGGGAAGAGTGTGTTGCTGTGGCCAAGAACATAGTCTCAAGCTCTATTAAGCTTTCTCTTAAGCTCCTGCAATAGAGGTAAAGATTTCCAAGATGGCAAAGTTGTATCATGCAAGTATTGCACGGATATTGCTTAGAACTTCTGTTCATTACCTTACATGCTTGAGATGCTTTCTGGAGGAGAATAAAATATATACATATATGTGTGCTCAGAGGGCATGATATTGAACTTCTCCTCAGAGCCTGGGGACAGGCCAGTTCGGAGTAGCCCAGGCAGTCTCAATAGATTGCCCTGGCAATATCCTCGCTCAGCCAAGGTCCATCAGGCCCAACAGTCTTTCCTCAGAGGTGGTCATTAGCACAGCAGCAGATAGGGAAAGAAGAAACAAAAGCCATGTAGAAGAGTCCTTGGCTGTTAGAAACACCGTGGGTCCCAGCAATCCTGAACTGAGGTTATCGTGCTCAATAACCACAGGTAAACACTTCTTTCTTTACTCTAAGTCTTACTTTAGGCCTCAACAGAGTTTTTTGACAATGACTTTTGCATTGTATTTTATGGGAAAAAGCACTCATATTTTATCTGGTCTGAAGCCAAATGCAAGAAATAACAGAGGCTGAATATGATGGAGGATGGAACCACGGCTGCCTGTGTTCATACCACCATGTGCTCACTTCTCCCCTCTGGCTCCCAGCCAGCACCTAATGAGCTGTTTTTTTGGAGAAGCACTCTGGTATCACATACTGGAAAGCAGCATAAAACTCTAGGATAATTAATATTTAGAATACATTCTCTTTTAAACGCATGGATGTAAGAACATGTTAGGAACAAAATCCATTGACGCTCTTTGAGTAATGCTGGAAAACACAGCCAGTTATCCAGATCACTCAGGCAGCCACTGGTAAAGTCAAGAAAAGCCCTAAATACACTGCTGCAGATAATGGCATATTCACTATGTGAATTTCTGTGTCACGGGAAAGGGACATGAGCTGGTATTATCCTGCTTGAGACACTTACCGCATCTTAGCAGGACTGTACTAAGCGGAAGCACAGAACTACATTTTGTAAAGAAGGTCTTAAGTAATCCATTTACTTAAGGAGGGTAAAAAGCTCTTCATTTGTAATACAGGCATAGATTTAATGACAAAATGGATTTTCATCAGAAGTTTCTAAAGATTTCTAAAAGGCTTTGAGCATTAAAGAGAATTTGAAATAAGCTTGGAATTTTGCCTAGTGTTTTTAGCTGATTTCTTTCCCCTTCCCCTATCCCAGGCACAAGATGGTAATTAGAGCATATTACATTCCCTCCAGAAAATATATGTCATTATGTGAGAGTCTGTGAATAAGGAGTTCAACGCATCTCTACTTCATGTAACTAATCTCCTAAAAATACAGCATGCGGTAGAACAACAGAAAAGACATTGCCAAACCAATAACATAACTAAGATTTGATTTAGCAATAACTAATATGGTCCTGCAGTGACCTTTAAAACTACCTGCCAAGAATTTTTTATAGAGAGAGAGAAAAAAAAGTGGATCCTATAAAGCCAGTAAAGAGAAACATTACATTGGCAAGTCTCTACAGCGGTAATCAAGGTAATATAGATGTTCATTTGAAGGAAGGGCAATTTGGCTTAACATTATTGAAGTCCCCCCATTTTCTAACATCCTAAAAGCTTTTCTAACTAAAAAAGGCTCTTAAACTGTCATGTGCTGGATATAAACCATCTCAGTCAGAACCACTAATCCCTCAGGAAAGAATTTCTTTGGTAAAAGGGTCTCCCAGGACTGCAGCTAAAAACTTAATAATTCAATTTTGGGGTATCTTTTTTTAATCAATTCATATCAAGAACACATAATGTTTATACCACCTGTGGAATATCTTTCTGTATTTCTGATTAATTAAAGGCTTATTCAGGTCTGAAAGGATCTAGCATTATGGCATTTCCACCAGCTTTTTTTTTTTTTACAGTTATTTACAATGCAGGCTTAATTATCGCATCTTGCAAACTCAGCTTTCATCCCCGAGGTTACATAACACACTTTTAAATAAACAGATTTTTTTTAATACAGGAATTTGAAACTGTGACAACAATCAAGATAATAAAATATAAATTTCTCTTTCTAACCACATTCTTACCACTTGTAAACTTTCCTCAAAGCATTAGCAAACAAGGGCTCTGTTTAATCTAGGGAGCTATATTATTCCAGTTGCATAATAAAACAAAGGCGAAAGGCCTGTTTGATCCGTGGATTATATTTTGTCTGTTAAATTTGCCAGTAGCAGAAGGGCCGCGGGGCGGTGGAGGCTGAGGGGCTGCACAGGCTCCGCGGCCGGGGGCTGTACCGACCCCCCCGGGGCTCTGGCTGCCCAGCCCACCGCGCTCCCTGGGGGCTGCTCGCTGCCTCAGCCGTACACAGCCCACTCCTAGGTACGGTCAATGCAAAACCACATCCTCTTTTAATGATTAAAAACCTAATCTCAGAAAGCAATTAAATGGAAAAAAATAGTCAATAATACAAGATTTCAGAAGAAGTATCGAAGTACCAAGGGAAACGTTGGTTTTACACAACAATTGGGTTTAGTTAGATTAATAATACCTTTTTTTTTTTCTCCTAAAATAATGTATGGAGAAATTCATATCAAAACAACAAACCTCATCTTCATTTTCAATGTCTTTATGCGTCAATTTTTTTCAGAACTTTTGACTGGAATATTTTTTTAAAAAATGGGAAGAAATTTAGGTCATTCACAATGCAGATCTATAATGTTTGCTATTTTAATTTTCCACCAGCAGAATAATTAAGCATTTTCATATTTGTTAAAGCAATGTAGCATGTGAACTATCATGCTACTCTGATCAGAACATGGTCAGCTAATATATTCTTCAACAACAGATCTTCCCTAAAACAAAATGGATAGAAGATTGCATATATAAAGAAGAGAATGAAAAGATGGGTGTAAAGAGAGCATTTATGTTGATTGGCAGCTACTTTTGAAATTCCTCATACACTTGACCTGATAGAACATGCATACTGAAATAGTCTTGAGGTGGTTGAGGGAAAAAAACAAACAAACAACTAAACACAATGCCAGAATTATAAGAGGAAACACTGAATATGCTACAAAAACTAGTAAGTCATTCACATGGCTTTAATGTTGAATCATTACATAGGTTTATTAAGGAACTGAGGAATATATGCATTAAATTCGATTCTCACCAACAGATGCAAAAAAAAAGCTTGCATGGAGGAAACTTCCTGGAGCGCCAGGCTGATGGCTTTTCCACAGACCCTGGGAGGAATCACATTGCACACATCCTCAGCTACACTAATCTAATGGGATTTCCCCAGGAAAAGAACACAGCATAGAACACAACAAACTTAAATTACTGACAGCACAAACCAAACCACTGACCAAGAGGTATACAAGACTTTCTGTAATATCCTCCTTCAGAAATACACTTCAAAGCAATTCCAGCTTAAATCAACGAAATGAAAGCAATTTTGACGTTTGGAAACGGCAGGGCATAGGGATACCACTTGGTGATGTACTGCTAAATTAAAATGAGGATCAAAGTAAATTTCTCTAACAGTGGTATACAGTTATGAAGAACATTCATTCCAGCTCTAATTCTTTAAATGATTGTGCTATGAATATACAGTTCATTAAAAAGATAATTGTTCAGACTTATCCTACAGACATTACCCAACTTAGAAAGTTCCAGCTGCACCTTTCAGAAATATCTGATCATCGTTGCATTGCCAGATATTTACATAATGATGTTTTAAAATGTGAAAATCAAAAAGGGCAAATGCATTTTTAATATGCAGCAGCCTACTAATGATAGCCTAGAAACAATATACATACATGCATATATAAATGCTGTGTGATGATTACACATGCAGTGTGGATACATCAAATGCAAAACACACCTGTTTCTGAAGACAGGGTGCCACACAAACATTGCCCTATTAACTATTTACTATAAACTCTACTAAACTCTTATAAACTAATATAAACTAAACTATGTAATGTAAGCTATAAACTTTACTAAAAACTATTTGAAATAAACTTTACTATAAGCTTTTCTTTTAAAAAAAATCTATTAGTGGAGAATAAGCATGGTCTGTAATCATTCTTACCCTCTTTCTTTCTTTCTCTTTTGAGGCAGGAATTAGTTAGCCCAACTAAGAATTGTGTTAGTCTCTGCAATAGACTTGGATATCAGAGAAAAAAATACTTAATTACATATAGCATGTACATGGGTGTGCTAATATATGATATTTAGTATAAGACAGGATACATCATTGCTGCTAAGGGACTAATGAATGCAATTGCCTATGTAATGCAAATATCTCTGTGGTGTTAATGTGATATACTTTAATGCCTTGTGAAGGCATTTGATGCTGAAGCAGCTTTCTTGAATAGATTAAAGGAGCCAAACTATATTTTTCAAGATTAACAATAACACTGTGCAACTGGTGATGATATAAGGCTGGAGTGCTGCAAGCTTGATGTTTGCTGACTGAGTAAGGTTTTCAAAGGGCAGTAAGGTACAGCATTCCAGCTGAGGCAGACTGCAAAAGGTAACCAAACAAAAGAGTTTTCATGGTTTAGAGAGCCATAAAAATTAAAACCCCACTCTTTAGCTCACTTCTCTGTTCAGGCTGCTATGAACCCCAGTAATGGTTGTTCATGAAAGGTAGGGTGATATTTTACAAATGACACTGAGAGCAGTTTGTCCCTTACAGCTTTTAAAATAGGGCATGTCCTGATTTATGACCTGCAGCTGCTCTGGAGGTGAAAGCACATCGTGTCTGTAGAGCAGCGTGTGAATTTACAGGCCTTCCCCCCACCTCACCTTTCCCTCCACTCTCACTCCTTGTCAGACAGATTTGGGCTCCGAGGATAGTTTAGAGACCCAGGATACATAGGGCGTAATGAAGAGGATCTCAGGTAGTGGCATGGAGATATTTCTGCCAAAGCTGCCTGCATACAGACCGCTGAGACGGTCAATTAGCCGTGCAGAGGAATGGACTTGATAGATAATTAAATTACCCGAGGGGTCAGACCATTAACACATCGCACTGTACTTCACAGGCTACCCAGAAAAATGAATCCTGATTCCTGACTATTTAGGCAGAGCTTGAAAGAAAATAAAATGTGCCATAATGTTAATTATGTGAGCATGAACACCTCTGCAGCATAAAGCGTGTGAGAGAGGAGGGAAAATTTTTTTGTACTGTTTTTTTCAGCTAGCAGGAAGCGACACATCTATTTACAAATTCATGAATGTATAGGGAAAATAAATTAAAAGTCAAAAAAGGCTATCTACTTTGAAGCTTTCTGATATTTGTTTCTTTGTCTCATCTTGTGTTACCTGCTCAAAAGTATGTGAGATGGGGAGGTGAGACCTCCTGCCACAGAAACTCCAACTCAACAGCACTGAATGTTCAAGCATGCTAAAAAAAACTGAGGCAAGAAATAGCAAAGGAAGGGTTTACGTTCTCCTTATAGCTGCACTTCTTTACGGCACCTAAGGAGTACTTGTCCTAAAATCCCTCTATGAAGCCCAAGCCTGTTTGCTTCAGTTGTCACATGCCATTAAGGCATGAAGGGACCATCACGGAGAAAACAGAAAAACCAAGAGGAACCAGCCTGGGGAAGGCAACTGCGACACCAGGTCTCAGCTTTCAGAAAAGGATCTTGGGAATGGTGAGGAGCAACGCCTGAGCTGTTTCTGACAGCAGATTAAGAGGACATCTTAAATTTACTCTGGAGAACCCAAGACCATAGCTACGTATGGTCTTGGATCCTCCAAGGATGAAGGTCCTCAGGAGTAGTCACTCATCCCAGCTGATGACAATGAAACTCCTCATGAGATCTCTGCAGAAACCTTCCCTGCATCCAGAAAACTACATTCAATGAGAATTGTTTTTCAATGACTCAAACTTGAACAACACAATGACAGAAAAGGAACATTTTCTGTGCCAGAAAAACGTCCGATGACTATAGCTACCCTGTTTTCATCGGCATTCACTCCTCACCAGTGCCAGTACCAGCTGTAAACCATCCCTTACTGCCAACTACAAACCCACAAAGAGACAATAGTTTCAACTCCCTCTTCTTGGATCTTGGGGACCTTTTATCTAGTATATAGAAGTACTTTCAAAGAGACAGTCTAGAAAATAGAGTCCAGACATGCTGTATAAAACCTGAAGTATAAGCTTCACTATAGGGGAAGCTCTTGTTTCAGATATTACAAAACTCACCCATTTCACATTGTAGCGACAAATGAGAAAAGTTACTGAACTGAGACTTTAGAAAACATATATCTCAGCATTTATGAGTAGCTTCACTCACTGAAAACAAGGGGTTCTGCTTCATTACCACTCCAATATTTAAAACCTAAAATATTTCTGTTCATTTCCATATAGTGGGTAGCTTAATGAACTTCATTACACATATAAATCCTAGGTGTTGGAAAGGTGAACAAAAACTCCCAAAAGCAAACAAAAAATATTTTTCTAACTTAATCAGCAAGATCAAATTCTGGATAACCCTTGCTGATATCACTTGGAAATAATTAATTTTGACATCAAAATGTGAAGATTAATTTCCTAACCTAAATACACATGGCACCCAATATAAATAATTAACTAAAACAAGGTCCATTAAAAATGGAAACAGAAAAAAAAGGAACGCTGGGAATTGGAAAAATGGGTGCCTAGAATACAAAAAACATTTTCTGTGTTTTAATTACATGCTTCCCTTTAACTGAAAAACACTTTCAGTTAAAAATTAAAGTAGAATTCAATGAAATACCAAAATTCAGTGGAAGAATCAAGAAGCAACTGGTGTGCAGAATTTGTTCCTGGTCTTTGCAAGCAAGGAGAGGTGTTTTGTCCCCTTGCTCCTTCTGAAACTAAATCATACAAGGGTTCGGTGCGTGGCAATACCCCTGGTGGCCCCCCCATCTAAGCACATCGCACAGGCAAGCTATACCATGTACTAGCTAACGATAAGGCATTTGATGATAGATCAGTATTTGTGGATTTACCCAGGGCAACACAGGAGCAAGCAGTGTTGGTGTCTGCATTCAGGCATAAGGATTTCCCACCTAAAATATTCTCTGAGTCTCCACATACAGTCCTCTTTACCACCAAACCAAGGAAAAAATCCTAAAACCACGCTGCATGCTGATGGTCAAGGGTTATGGGGGGGAGCAGAGGAGCTGTAAACCTCCTTCCCTCCACCCTTTCCTTTCCCCAGCCCAGGAGCTGTGCAGTGGGTCTGGGGATGGAGCTGCCGTGCCAGCACAGCCAGGTCTCGTCACCCAGCAGGCTGGCACCCCTGCAGGGCTGAGGGCAGCCAAAGAACACCAGGAATATTGGTAGAAATGATAACAGATCAGCTCCACAGCTGCGGCTTTCACCTCAGGCTGCTCTAAGAGTCTTCGGGGACGAGGGTCCGACAGAGCCACAGGCGGTGGTGGTGTGACAGCAGGTGACACCTCTGTACTCCCACTCCCAGCAGGTGGAAGGTACCAGCCAGCCCCAGTCTCCAGCAGAACTCATCTTTCCACACACCTTTGTTCTTCTGTCCGTCTTCCACGTCAGCCCGAGACTAAAAGGAGAAAATTTATAAATATATATATACACACACACATAATATACGTATAAAAATCCTGTGGATTAACTATATACATATAGTATATAATTCATAAGATTTTTAAATTCACTCATGGCTAAACAAGCAAGGAGGAAGAAACTCCTGAGAACCCACGACCAGCAATACTCACGTTACACACTTGAGAAGCAACCATAATTACAAAGTTGCATGATCAAAGCTTTTAATGCTGAATTTTCACAGCAGTTTGTAACCATTAAGCAAACGTTTCAGCTCACAGGCAAGGCAAACATTACTATGCACCTTCAATGAAGAGTTAAATTTAAGTAAAAAAGAGAAATGAAATTTTTCCATTGTTACACAAATAATTTATATTGTCTGAAACAGAACACACAAGCCCCAGACCCCAGTCTTCCACCTTAAAATGGAAGTTGCAAAAGCTTGCACCCTGCTGGTAAGAATTTTTGCTATAAAATTAGCATTATTTTATTTAGCAAGAGAAGAAAAGTCACACTTTGAAATATCAGCATCAGTCCTGAAACCCATTTATGAGAAGCAATTACTTTAGGTTATTGATTTGAAGCTTCAAGGGAGATGTATCACGTTTGTTTTCAGACTAAAGAAATAAAGAAGGAAATCATTATGTTAGACATAGTATTTCATATTAATGCTAATAAAGTTGTTGGAGAGGTTTTTTGCCACTGTGTTGTATAGAAGTGTGAATAGCAGAATCAAACAAACCCCCAAAGTGCATGCCCTGGGCTCCCCAAACAGCATGTCATAGAAAGCCTAAGGTTTCTCATGACTTAGAAAAAAACCTGATTTTGTGTATATAGTTAATGGAAAACGATGAAAAAGTGTTAGGAGTAGCATCCACTCTTTGCATTAAAAAAAATCACGTTGATCCAATGTTAAACTCAAGATGAAAAAAAAGGAGAAAGCTTTACATGGAACTGGGGTGTTATCTTCAGTCGTCTTGTTCAGAACAAAACAAAGTGCCTTAATCTACAAGCCCATGGTTCAGATCAAGAATCTGCGGTTTTCCAAGCATAGATCCTACCCTGAGTCCAAGACCAAAAAGCAAGGAGCCGGGATATGTAAGCAAGTGTCTGCCCAGAGCTTCACAAACTGCAGTCCTTGCTTCGCTGGCATCGGGCGTGCTCCTGACTGTTGGGAGGATCAAATATGTTTTTTCCATTTGAGAACCTTTGCCCGTGATTATTTCCAAGATCATTGGTACCTGAAGAAGGCGGGCGTAGGTGTCCATCCTCCCTATGGAGAGGAAGCTCACAGTGGTTCTGGCACAGCCTCGCTCACTCCTGAATTAGCCTGATTTATTTAGCGATGACTCCTCAGCAGCAAGACACAACACCTTAACCACAGCGTCCTTTTTTGGTGAACTTTTAGCAATACCAGAAAAAAAAAAAAAAAAGAAAAAAAAGCTGAGTTTTGAAATAAGGGCTGTTGTGGGAAGGATGCGCCCAAGCTGATTTGCCATACAGCTAAAGCTGGTGTCTGAATAATTCCCTGCCATATTAAATTCTGTAACAAATTACTTTTTACCTAAGAACTACATCCAAATTCAAAGGAAAGGCATGTTCTCAAAAGCCGTGCATAACCACAAAAGGAAAATCTCAGACCTGTAAAGAGCAACTCTCCGTACCAGAGATACAAACCTGTTCCCACAGAGAAAAAAGGAGGAAAAGGGGTGTCAACACTCTGTGTAGTCCCTGGGCTGGCAATCCCATCCCAGTCCCCAGGCTGGCAGGGCTCTTGGTCACCTGAAAGCCACTCCCAGTATATGCACCCTTTTCATCTGTATGGATTGTTACCCTTGTGACAGATCATGCAGCCTGACTTGCAGTAGGTCATGCGCTACAGCATCAGTAACACTGTAAGTGTAGATCGCTATTGAATATAACTAAGTTACACACAAGCCTCGATGGGAAGGCTGGCATACTCAAGCATCATTGCAGGTGTGTGGAGGTAGAAATATCTGGCTAGTTTAGATCATACTTCAAGTTTGAACACATTCAACGGCTCTGGAATAACGGTGAGAAAAAACAAAAACACTGTTTCAAAATACTTCGATTTTAGGTGAGGCTAGATATTAATTTCATAGCAGAAATATACATTTTTTCATTGAGGCATGCAAAAAAAAAAAAGGATTAGCTTGCTTAATAGGTGACCTTTCATCACCTGAATTTTAAATGAATTCTAGACCAACTTTATTATGTTCTCAGCATCGTTTTATTTGTAGCAATGTTTCCAACAGTCAAATAGGACGGTCAACATTGAGAAAAATGGATTTGTTTAAAATTTGGTTGCCTAGGAAAGCAGAACAAAATAAATTGCTAAGGTTAATGCTGGGTTTTGATGAATTATCATCAGCTTCAGAGCATCTACCATTTGCAGTGATGACAAAAGTGAATGCTGTTGGGCTGCGTAACGGCATGGAGGGATGTGCTGGGGTCAGGGCTGGCACGATGGATGTCCACCACACAGAGGGGAAGATCTCAATGCAATTCCCCCAAGACTGCCCCAGGCGTGAAACTGCACCACACTGGGGAAACAGCACTGCCAAAACATGAGTTACAAGCAAACTGGTGGTTAAGAGGAATCAACATGCAACACCAGAAGTAAAACTTTGGGGTGGGAGAAGAGAAAGGCATAAGACTGCACTTGCAGAAGAGCTCATTTTTGAAGGCAAATCAGGATCATGATAAAAAAAAATATGTAACTACAGGAATCTTCTACCCGTAAATACACAGGGTTTTTTACTGTAAGATTCATGTGCACAGATAAATACCTACAGAAACTTGGCCTTCCCTAAACCACACTACACTTGGTTTAGATTCTTAGATGTTTACCTAAAACATTATTTTAGGTTTGATTTGTTTGGGGATATTTTTGAGTTTTGTTTTTAGTTTTGGGTAGGGGGCAATTAAGGTTTCTCTCACTAAAGCAACTGATATAGTGGGATACTGCATCCTCCAGCTCTGAGCTCCTGCAGCCCCGCCAGCCTCCAGGCAAGACACATTTCCATTCATCATGCTCCAGAAAAGCCCAGCCTGCACCCGCAGGTGCCTCCCGAGGGGGCTGGAGACCACACAGTCCCCTCCACTCACCCCCCCCACCCCCCCCACCCCACTCACCTCCACATGCCTTCAGATGAGCTGCCATGGGAACACCTCCGCTTGGGCCCCTCTTATTTTGGGAAGGGAGCAAGTGGAACAGCCAATTCCACCGACTTTGCAATATGGCCATTAATGGTATTTGCCTGTATTTTTTTAACATTTCCCCAGCCGTAGCCGATTTCCATGATGCATCACACAACACAGCTGATAAAAAACACAGTAACCAGGTGTGACAAGTAACAACATAGTAATAAATGATGTAACAGCATTGGGAATTACAAAACCAAAAAACCAACAAAAGCATTGTTTTCTGGATCACATGGTTAAAAGGCATGTAGTGCTCTCTCTCACTCATGTACTATTTATATGTTGGATGGGAAAATAAATATTGCAACAAACAAATTTTTTTTCTATGCTATGAAACTTTGTTCTCTCTGACATACCTGGAGGTTTTATTTCTTCTTTTTCAAGAAGTCTATAAAAAAGTCCTCTCAAATGAGCAATTAGGCTTATCTCACTTGCTCCATTTAAGATCACACTATGATTGTTCTTACCATGAAAGAGTTTGACTACATAAAACTTTACAGCCAGGTAGATTTGTTTGGTTTATAACACAAAAATATATGCTATAACAGGGAGGAGGGTGATCACAGTAAGGAGCTGAAATGACTGCAAGATTTTTCACACTTTTCCCTGGAATTACTCCCATTATGTAAAATCAAACAAGTCTTGCCACCTGTCTACAAACCCCTCTTCATTTCAACCTTTGATGCTCCAAAGCCATTGACTTTGCTGCTAGTCTTCATAAATTGCAAATTGCTGTGGAAAGTACAAGCACCAAAAATAAAGGCAGGAGAGGTCGTTGTGGATAACGGGCCATCTCCAAAGCTGGTACAACCCAGCCACCAGCCACCTGCTTCTAGAGCCGCCTTCGGCACATGGGCACCAACGGGCAGGTGACACTCCCTACATGCAGAGAATCTTTTTTCCCTCAAAGCAGAACTGTTCTCCATTTTTCCTGTTTCTATGTTAATGTTTTATATATTAATAATTATTTATATAACATTATATATTTCTATTTTAACGTTTCTATATTTGTATAATAATCACATAGAAAACATTCACTGTTACAGTCACAGTCAGGCTTAGTCTTTGGTATATCTTCTAACAATATAAGCTGTTTCATTCATTGTCTCAGACCTTGTCTTGGTTTTTTACTATAGAGGAAAAAAATTTCACTTAAAAATGCCTGTCTGTATTACTGGCTGTGGTCATGCATCAGGGCGAATCGAATTTACAAGACTGATTTCTGATAAATACATGATCTGTGATGCAAAAATGAAATTTCAGTTCCTTTTAAGACAAATTAACACCTCCTGGGTTCCACCCATCACCGTGGTTAGCATATCCCCCATGAGATAGTGGACCACCACAGAGCAGGAGGGACAGGAGCTTGCTTGCAAAAGGCAAAGTACCTAAGCCAAGACCCCCAGTTAAACGGGGTCCAGACCAGAAGCAATATAACGTTACTTCCAAGCTACCAGATCACACTAGGACCTGGAAAAGGAGTTGCACCAAATGCAGCAAAATCATATGGGTGAAACCACACAGTCCCAGCACCGTGATACCCTTGGCTTTGGAAAGTTTAAACTCCTCCCTGGAAGCCCCTGTGTAGAATTGTGCCCCTTCCCTGCCCACATCTGGAACACAGGCTGGGGAGGAGGGGAACAACGCAGGATGGAGAGGGGAGAAAAATACCATGGAGGCTGTTTGGGAAAGTGCCCCAGATGATCTGGAAAACAAGACTTACTTGCCTTTTTTTTTTTTTTTTTTTTTTTTTTTTTTTTTTTTTTTTTTGACATGAGGGATAGCTACAGCTAATAAACGATCTAGGAAATGTGCCTTGAGTTAATTACTTATCCTGTTTATTGCTGCACTGTAATCAAACTGAGCTGTTTTCTAGGCAAGCTGTTAAATATAACAAAGCAAATAGCAATGCTGATTTGGGAAATTTAATATCACAAAAGGCACCAAAGTCTGTAACACAAACCTAGGACCAGCCCAAGAAGGACATTGCTACATTCACATACGCCCACAAATGCCAGCACTTACAAGGCTCAAAGCTTCTCCTCCCCGCAGGGAAGGACTGCCTTGATGTTAATGTGAAATTCCACCCAAGTATGATATTTTGTCTACATTTGGAAAATAGTAAGACATTTGGGTGGATTGTTTTCCTTTGGTTACCAAGGACAGTCTGTCATAGAAAATCACCTCCACGTGAATTTAATTTCCTGCAGATACTGCAGCACACCCTCCTCCCATAAGTCAGTTTTTTGGGGCATCTCTTGGAATGAACTGATGCTAACCAAAACACATCCTCTGCCTTTTAGGCAGGGTTTTTTCATGTTGTTTTGTCAACTTCTCCATAAACTGTCATTATTTGCAGGGTCACAGAAACAAGAAAACCCTCACAATTGTTCCATTATTGTTTGCCCTGTTTCTTCAGTGCCAAGCATCTTCCTTTCCTGTCTTCTTTTTGTCACCCTCTTCAGAACAAGGTTCTTTGAGGGTGAAGGGAAAGCTTACAGAGCCTCATAAAATGAAGTTTGCCTAAGAAAAATTTAACTTCTTTTTTTTAAAATCAAACCTGATCATTTAATTCTGTAAGCTCTCCCCTTACCTTCCCAATCTGACTTCTGCCTTTCTCTGCTCTGCCTCCCAAACTGAGAAACACACTAATTTCATAGCTGCAGCTACCCCTTGTCCCAGAAAGAGCCTGCCTTTCTTTTACAGTCTAGTTTACTTCCTGGAATTAGCAATGTTAAGTTTATCACTTTATTTTTTGCACTGTAAAAACAGTAGAAAGAAACCACTTCAAGCTGAACTAAACACAGTTTGGACAGTGCAGTGGCTTCAGGCCAGAAAATTCTCACAGCCAAGAAGTAGCAAGTATTATTCAGGTTGTTGGAAAAGTCTTTTCATGGCTGTATCTGAGTAAGTGAGCCCATGGTGCACATTTAGCTATGAAGGCTGGAATTGCTGCTCCACAACCCTAAATACTATTATTTATGTTAAAAAAAAAAAAAAAAGTTATTTCCAAAACAATTTGCTCTTCCTCCAGTTAAAACCCAGACTTCTTTACTCAGAAGTTCCACATTTCTGATACAGTGCGCTAGTATCAATTTACTGTAAAAAACAGAAGTAAAAACATTTTGAAAAGCCTGACACCTCTTCTTTACAGAAACCTTATGCACTGTAATGGCACCATTTCAGCTGTTGTATTATAGGCTTATTTCATATTTAAATGTAATTATGTTTGACCTTTGCTCTAATAAATCCTTGAACCAGAATTGGAAGATAAGAAATTCAAATACCCTAAGCTTGCTAAAGATAAAATGCTGAAAGAAAGGTGATGTTGCTTAAATAGCTTTGCTCAAAAATCAATACAGAATACATTCATAAATTAACAATCACTCTAGACTAAAACATTTATTGCTGGAGGAACACTGCATAATTAAACCATGGGAATGAATAACAAATTAAAATTTAATTTTAATTTTTCAGTTCTTTTTAAAGCCTTTGGTTAAAAAATTAACTTGGCTACACCTGACTATTTCTACTGGAGATTATGTGCCTTAATTGGTCATGACTCCAAAAACTGGAGTTCTTTAAAGGTCAGGCTCCAGCTAAATGATTTTAACTGGATTTATGCCAAAATCCAGAGATGCATAGGCTCGGGGTAACTGGCATAGGCCAAGAAAAAAAAAGAAAAAAAAAAAAGAAAAGCAAATACTGCATTTGTAACCCCAAAAGGGAAAATTCTGATTAATCAAATCATTTAAATCATACTTACCCTTGACCTTGTGAATTGCCAAATTAAAAACAGTTGTGTGCTTCCAGCCTGCGCTGGATTTAAGCACTGCAACCTGTGCTGGTGTTACATCGTGGAGCAGGAGGAGCAGAGCCGGAGGATTAAGGATGCTGCTGTGGTCCTGACAGCCGCTCCTCTCTCAGTTCAGGGTTGGGATTTCTTTGTTTGATACGATTTTGGACTAGGTGGACTGAATGGCTATTTAGAACTGGCCCACAAGATTCGAGGCAGCCCTCCAGCTTGCCCCAAGCTGCATGGGGCTGCAGCCTGGGCACCTCACGCTGCAAACTGGAGCATTGACAGCAGAGAAAATCAGGATTGTTTCAAGAGTGCTTCCAAACTGAAATGCCACCGTAGGTGCCCCTGGAGTGATTTCCAGGCAGCGGTGCCTGCCACAGTACGTACATCACTCCTCCCTTTCTCTGCCTACATTGCTGTCTTAGGCATCCAGCATGACCTGAGCAGCGCATGCACCGTGTATCACCAAATGTCCCTTGTTTTCTTGAGACATCAAGAAAAATAGCTCAAAAAACTCAAGTTCCTTTTTTTCCCCCCACTTTAGTTTTCTAGGATGTTTTTTCCAGGTTATAACCATATGTTCACACAGAAAGCTGTTTCAGACCAGAGTAAGATGCAAAGGAAATGAAGCTGGGATGATTACTGTTTGCTCTTTGAAAATGGGCAAGCAATACAAACCTGCAGGAGCAAGGCATAAGATTTAATTCTTTTTTCTTTTGCCATTTCACGTTCCATTTTGCCTCCCTCTGTCAAAATCATCCCTGGCTGTTCAGCATGAGGTGTCACTGATTAATCCCAGGGAAGTAGGGGGTTAGGAAGGAGAATAATTACATCAGGCAAATGTGATATGCTGCCTACAGCACTTAGGTTTTATAGGCACCTTTGACCTTTTAGCTGCATTCTGAACAGTGACAGTTGCTGCTTTTCCAGGTAAAACATGCCTTGTGTTAAATAAGGGAGGGGAAGGGGTAAGATGGGGTAGGAAGGACAATTAACTTCCATAAAATAATTAGATAATTTCTTCCAGATGTGTTGGCTTCTGCTGATTGCCTTGGATAAATTATAACCAAAGCACCTTCTCTGTACACGCCAGTCTCTTTCAATATATCTATTATCAGTCACGCAGTGGTGAAGCGAACACTGAGTGGCCACAGAGAGATAAATTTGAAGAAATTCTTTCCGTTAGCAGACCTGCCAGGAAACTATAATACAGGAATTTAGTCTTTTAGGAAATATATGGTAGTTTTACACTATAACTATCATTTAGATATTTTGGATGGGATTGATCTGGGTGCATAAAAATGGAACTTGTACTCTTTTTTTCAGTTTTAGGAAGGTATCAGTAAAGGATGAAAATGTCTGTATCATGAAGTTCACATTAAAAAACATCATTAGTAGATCACTTGACCTTTGCTTCATAGGTCAATTCTGTGAATCGAATTTCCTTCAGCATTAAATATTTTTGTTCACAGTACTTAAAAATACCATTTCTTCAGAGAAATAAAAATCAGCAAAGCAAGCTGGCCCTTTTCTCATAGATGCGGCAGGGTGACGAAGATGCACAGCATACTTTGGGGTTCCTCTCTTCACGTGAAATGTTGATGTCCAGTGAGGGCAGACCAGTTAGAGATGTCTTACTCCAGACCAGCAGGTCTGGGGGAGTCTGACTGCAAGGGCCAGTCCCGTTGGTACAGTCCTCTCTTACATTGCTAATGATGACAAACCTGAGAATGGTTTCAGTGCATCCCTAAATCACCCCAGCTGGTAGGGTCTCCCCTGCTATATGCTCTGCACAACCAGAAGAAAAATAAGTAGAAATAGAAATATTTTGAGCACAAATCAAAAATAAGGTAACAAGTCTCCTCAAAGTAACTGCCTTCAACCAGTGCTGGAAACACGATTCCTTATGCTGGTCTGACCCAACGTATGTGTTTGGTTCTTACTTATACCCATATCAGCCTGAACCCAAGTGAAATCCTCATGGTACTTTTGCACATATTAAATTAGATGAGATTTTCAGAGTCGTAGATTTTGGAGCCAGAAGAGACTGTTATGATCTATTTGAACTCATGCATCACACAGGCTGTAAGTTTCACCAAGTGATTCCCACGTGAAGACCATAATTTATAACTGACTACGAATATACTTTAAAGCAAGAAATCAAAGTTCTCTATAAAAAGGTCAGTTATTTCATGTAGGATGAATGATAGATGAGACCTAACAAATTAAATACATACAGCACTTTTTTGATACCAAAATACTCCTTAGAATATGTTTTTTGTTACACATCAGCTTTGCCCATTGTAAGATTAAAAGCATAGTGCAAATACAGCCCTGGAGAAGGAATCCTACCTGACCATACCCAGCTGCTTCCTTTCACCTAATACACGCGAGAAACGACATTATACGGAAAACCAGAACATAATCTTTATGGCACATTAGCAAAACAGCTAAACAGTGAAGCTGCAAAACCAGAAAATAATCCTTTTCTTTTAATGTATGGTTTTCCTTGAGATTTTACCAGCACTTAGCCAAATAAGCAATATGCTCTCCTCATGCACACAAGAAGGAACGTATTTCATCTCTAAGCATTTACACCTTCTGAAACCAAAGAATACACCAGGCCACATTAACCAGCATATGCTGAAATGGGGAGAATTTCATCGTAAATATAACTTGCAAAGACACAGGAGGTTCATTACCACAGTTGTCAAATATTAATGACAAATCCAAAGAAAAAAATGTCAATAAAACACAACATGAAAGAGCCTTGAGAAACAGAGGTGAAGGGTAGTTCCTGTCTGGGTGACATGCAGACACCAGGAATATCCAGCAATACCACTCCAGGTACTCCAGGTACAATTTCAGTGTTACTTGGAATAAAAGGAGTGGCAATTCTCTAAAAGCCTCTGGTGAAATAGGGAGATGGACTCAGAAATATCTAAATTAGACACTCCAAAAGAGACTGAGAACTTTTTCTTTCCTCTCAGACGTGAAATGGTGCATTTTTAAGAAAGAAGACCTTCAGAAGGTCTCTATTACACAGTGGACCTCATCGCAAGATATTCGTTGTTACTCATTTAGATTGCACTGAGGCTGAGCAGGCTTTTAGCACTTATCCCTGCAGAAGAAAAATACAGCAATTCTTGGGGAACATTTCTTGGAACAGAAGAAAAAGAGAATGAAAAGAAAAAGAAAAAGAAAAAGAGAAAAGAGAAAAGAGAAAAGAGAAAAAAGAAAAAAGAAAAAAGAAAAAAGAAAAAAGAAAAAAGAAAAAAGAAAAAAGAAAAAAAGAAAAAAAGAAAAAAAGAAAAAAAGAATAAAAGAAAAAGAAAAAAACATGTTTTCCTCTCTATCCCCCTACCAGGGTCCAGAGGCAATTTTAGAATTTACGGATACAGGACAACTCTGCAAACCCAGTGGGAAGTTCTCCTTCCCACACGGTCTATGGGAGATTTGCAATGGCACTAACAGCATCATTAAGGGCTCACAGCTAAATGCAGGAACGAAATCTCATTCATGTCTACAGCAGCCAGTAGAGCCAGCACCCCAAAGGCAACACACGCGGGGTGTGGTGGGGCTTTTATTAGAGGGGATGCTCTTTCCCAGCACTGCCAGTCACACCACAACGACCTGAAGTCCAACTGCACGGAACCTGTGACAGCTCAACATCATCTGCAAGTCTGATCACCATCAAAATTCCTGGCTCGACATAATGGGCACCTGCCTCAGAAGGCACCCACTACCTGAATTGCTTGAGAAAATGTTTGTATCTCAAACAGCTACCGTGATCATTGTCCCATGAGTACAACCAGTCGCACTTCAGATACCTTTCACATTTCTGCTTATTTGCATCACTTGCATGTTTCATACCAGGTGCATTTCTAAGGAAAATGAACAGTTGACATGGCACATTTGTCCCACCATTCTACAGTATTTCCCTGACTTTTGGCACCTGACACGGATACTCATGAAGGAACATTTACCCAAGCAAGCAGTGATTTGCTACAGTGTAAGTGGACATTTTTCACCCCAAGGCTGCAGACAATTGCCGTTCACATGGGGTTTCAAAGCCTGTAGCTGAGCATGATGATAACAGAGACTTCACTGTTCCCAATCTTGGATATGCACAAAGGGGCATTTTTTGCAGTTCAAGCCTTCCCTGCTTGCAAAAAGAACGCACAAGGAATTAAAACGTGTGTGTAACGGTTAGCACAACAGCTCATACTGTTAAATCACACACAGACAGAAAACACTATCAACTGTGGTACTGTGTCTATAAGTAGCCCTGAAGTTAAGAGTCACAGAACTCTTGGCTGCTAGTATATTTTTTCTCTTAAGTATTATTTTAAATAATGCAAGAGTTTTAGTTTCTGACAAATCACAAGCCAGGTCACAAGCTGTTTAAAATAAAAAAATCAGTTAATTTGTTTCCCAACACAAAATATCTAGCAAATATTGCAGAGTTCTTTCCCTATTCTAAACAATTTCACAGTCTCCAAATATGTATGAGGTTAAGGTCTCTGTGACTAGCCTCACTTTTAACCCTGATCTGTTAACCTACATTGATCTACTTTATTCCCAGCAGTATTTTGTGACCATATGATTTTTTTCTTAATAACCATACTTACACCTGAAGTGAAACAATCCTTTGAAGTCCAAATGTTCTATCTGCTGCCTCTTCCCTCTGAAACAGATACACAGGTCAGCACGCTAAAGGTTAAGTTTACTTCTGATGTCTTTTAGGTGATTTTCCTCCCCCAGAAGAAAAGAAATAGGGTAGAAGAGTATCTCAGACTCAGGAGATGCCTTGACTCCTGTGCTGTTAAAATTTAAGTGGCAAAAGTATCATAGCCCTGCCCGTCCTCAGACATAGTTAATCAGCTTTCTGGTGGACATACTGATACAGGGACACTCAGGTAGAAATCCTACATCTTCCTACTTCCAGGCACAGCCCACTTCTCTAACCCATCTTACATTATACCCATATTGGGTTTACTATGTCATGTGAAAACCAGTGTTAAAACAATTACTATTTAAGTTTTCCTAAGATAATTACCCGAAGTGAAAATTGGTTGAAAAACATGAAAGAAAAGGCCACACAGCCAGCCAACAGTGCAACACGCCATAAGCAGGACAGGACTGGAACCCAGGAGACCTGGATGCTATTATCCTGCACTCAGCAACTTAGTTAAATAAATCACTGCACCTCTGTTCTCCCCATCAGGTTAGTGGAGACAATGATAATGACTGCTCCATAAAATCCTTTGAGATTTACTGTTTAAAAACAATCTGAAAGGTAGGTATGCTATTCTCTTGATTAGATTATTTTATATCACTGTTCTTCTCATCAGTTTACTCAAGTTGTGAATTAGAGTCAGTAAGAAAGAAAAAAAATAGGTGCAGCTTGGTGGTTACACTGGAACTAAGCAAACCTTTCCAAAAAATTAGCTATATTCTACATGTGCATGAGGGACAGCAATTAAAATTAAAAAAAAAAAAAAAAAAAAAGTCTTCCCAGATCAGTGTACTAGTGCAAAAGCTGCAAGGCATTAATCACCACAGAAAAGGTGTCCTTAGTCACTGAGTGACCAATACCACTCTTCATGAAGGTGGTCCAAGAGAGGGAGCACCAGCATCTCTTCTGAAGAGTACCACAGCTTCCTGAGGGTGCCCTGTCTCATACGAGAAACACTAGGTTTGAAAATAAACTCTTAAAAAACTTGTGTGTTCAAATAGAGTAATGGTGCCAAAATCAGCTGGAAAAAATATAGAAAACTTTCCAAATCCAGGAGAATGGAAAGCTAAGGCTATTTACAAAAAAATGCATTTTATCATTAACTGGATGGCTGCATTTTCACTGGTACAAATACAGTTAGTTCCATTGAGCGGACACAGGAGTTTTTATAGAGATAATAAAAGGAACTATCAAGAAAAATAGAAGATAGATCCTTGCCAGGATCAATCAAAAAGCCTAAAAGATAAGTAAAGCCAAGCAAGTATGCCCACCAATTCAGAAGTTTGAAAGAAGACATAAAAATATAATTCAATTATGCAATGAAAGACCACTGAGCAATCCAAAAGCTATGTAAAACCAGGTACTGAAATATTAAACTAGTTAAATCTGAAATAACACCTAAGAAAATAAGCTCAATAAAGACAACACAATTCAGAAGTAATTACAATGGTAGAACTGAACGGTTTATGAATGAGCTCTGTATAGCTGACGAGCCGGATATTTGCAGGAACATTTTCTTCTGAAGAAACAAAAAGTGTAAAAAGAAAAAGGCTGGCAGTGAAATAACAAGGAGATTATTGTGGATTTTAAAAGAGTTTTGTTAGCATGTAAATGGAAGATGTACCTGATGTGAAGTAGCTTTAAGCATGAAAGGAAAAAGGAAAGCACAGGTTAAGCTGTAAGTCGTATTGGGAATTAATGAGAATTAACAGAAGCATAATTGTACCTCGTTACTTTAGAAAGTAAGAAAATTTTAATATGCAGGGAAATTTACAGGAATGGAAAAACTGAAGATTTTTACAGAGGACACATAATTTTTTCTTCCTGGGTGTTGCTGTCCCATTGAGTGTTTGTTGGCATAAATCTGGCTTTCCGTGTTTTTCAGTCTATCTTCAATATTTCCTCTGCCTCTCTGGGTTTTACACTCAGGATTTCCGCTCCCCCTCCATTGCTTGATGACAGGATAGCTTGAGCAGTATCTAAACATGAATCAACCCTAAAAGGAGGAAAGATGTGTTTCTCAGCCACGACTCCTGTGCAGTGAAGTAGCTGCTGGAGAATGCTGCAAAATTAAATGTTATGAGGAGTCTGAAAAGATCAGCTGCAAACTCAGAGTTAGGAAGCACAAACTTACATACACTTCATCCCAGGCTCAGTAAATTTACTCAGAAGCTTTGACTATTGATAAGGGAAATACAGAGAGACACTTCAGATGTGCAGGTACTACCTTAGCACCATCACACCAGACAAATTTACTTTTTTAATTAACCTCTCACCAAGTTAAGAAACTTTGCTTTGTAGAGTGCTCTGCCTAGGAACGTTGTTCTCTGTATGCTGGGCATTTCAGTAAAACAACTATTTTCTCTTGCACAATTAATGAAGCTTCAGATGTAGAGAACAATCTATTGCTCATTTCACTGATGTGATTTTGTATAAGTGTGTGGGAAGGGAACACATAATCGAGTTCATTAAGTCAGCCAATTGCCTAGGACTGACCCTGCAGAAATACTGTATTTAGTTACTGAATTCCCCCGAATGCCAGTGAAATCTTGGAATGACTACATCTTCTTTAAGTGAAGCCAATCTGGATATGGTCATAAAAGTTCATCTGCTGATTTAATACGAGCACAACCTCACTGTACTTGACAGAGGATCCTCAGGAGTTGTTTACACATCCAGCTGCAGCTGTTAGGCTGTATTTTCACAGGTTTTGCACCAGTATTTAAGATGTGCATACATCTGGGGTTCCCAGACAGTTTTGCTCCAGTACCACAGCCAGCAGAGAAGCAGCAGTGCATGGTATGATGCCAAGCTACACAAATGAGGCAAAGGAAGCACGTGTCTCTTCAGACAACACACACGTCCCCTGCTAAAACAGTGGCCTTTGCACCACCAGCAATCCCCATGCCAGTGTTTGAGCCACTGCTTTGCATCTTTTAATGGCATCATCTCCAGCCATGAGCTGAAGGAACACAGGAGCTGATGCCCCAGTCAAGTACAGCTCCTGCCCTTCAAACCATAAGTATTCCACACGGGATCTAAAAAGATCCATGAGTTTGAAGGTAAAATGCAGCTTCTGACAACCTGGAAATCCCCCTCTGGCAGCCGCGAATTGTCAGCAAAAGAAAGACCCATTTTCCTTGTACCTTCCCCTGCTGGGGGACTTTTAGGAAGCAGTTGTTGTGATGTTTTTACCACCCTGGCTGTCCATTGCCGCACGACAAACGCTGTATGAACACTTGCCCATGAGCAGAGTGCAGCAGCCGTGCCCTGGCCAGCCCCGCGTTTTGGCAGGAGCACACCCTGCCATGAGCACCTGCGCCCACCGCGCCGCCTTCCCAGCTGCGGGAGCTTTCCGGGCTTTGCGGAGCAGCACAGCTCTTGCTTTCTGCCAAAGTTTTAAGCAACTGTCATCACATCATGTCTATGCAGCACCATTCACAGCGGCCTCCTGCAAAAGAGTAAATTGATTTTATAGGGCCCTTCTGATGTTTGTCCTACCAGCACGGTCCGCACGTCTTTCCCAGGCTGCCATCTGGTACAGGTTTGCGTTAGGCTTCCCGCAAGAGATGAGGAGGGGGTCACACTTTTTCCCGCAGCAGTGTCTTCTGTAGGAAGCAGTGTCTTCTGTACCTTTTTCTGACATCTGTAGCAAACTATTTTCCTGCTTACTCCTTTTTATTTGCTGCCAGTTGCAGGTTTCAGTTGTCGCAGTCACTGCTTACCTGCAAATGCCAGCACGGTCCCTCCTGTGCAGGACACCAGAGCACACGGTTCTCCTGCGATCGCGTCATTCGTCTCCTTCAGGTGTCAGCATCAATGCTTTTATTCCATAGAGCTTCAAGTAATTCGTGAGTAATTCCATCATACATACACTGCATACATGTCACAGCTCATATGAAACTGAGGTGGCTATCACCTCCCAAACACTACCACAGTCTGGCCAGTATGTTTTACAGGCATTTCTCTGCACAGGAAGGAGCAGGTTGACAGCCAGCTGAACATGAGCCCCCCGCGTGCCCGGGGGGCCGAGAAGGCCAGCAGCACCCTGGCTGGCAGCCGAAGCAGCGTGGCCAGCAGGGCCAGGGCAGCGCCCGTCCCCCTGCGCTGGGCACTGGCCAGGCCGCCCCTCGAAGCCGGGCTCAGCTCTGGGCCCCTCACTCCCAGACAGACCCTGAGGGGCCGCAGCGTGTCCAGAGCCGGGCAGGGGGCTGGGGAGGGGGCTGGGGCACAGGGCTGCTGGGCAGCGGCTGGGGGAGCTGGGGGGGCTCAGCCTGCAGAAAAGGGGGCTCGGGGGGCCCTGATCGCTCTCAGCTCCCTGGCAGGGGCTGTGGGCAGGGGGGGTCGGTCTCTGCTCCCAGGGAACCAGCCACAGGACAAGAGGGAACGGCCTCAAGTTGCGCCAGGGCAGGTTTAGGTTGGGTATCAGGAAATATTTCTTCACTGCAAGGGTGGTCAGGCATTGGAACAGGCTGCCCGGGGAAGCGCTGGTGTCACCATCCCAGGGGGTATTTAAAAGACATATAGATGTGGCACTTAGTCACATGGGTTAGCGGTGGGCTGGGCCTGGCAGTGCTGGGCTAACGGTTGGACTCAATGATCTTAAAGGTCTTTTCCAACCTAAATGATTCTATGATTCTGTAATGAAAATCTTGCTAACTTAAGGAAATTCTCAATTTTTAAATTTAATTTCCCATCAATAAATCTAATTAATTCAATTTCTGATTCTTAATAAAAATGGTTTCCTACATCATTATAGCTACAATCTCTAATATCTGAGATCCTACAGGATTACAGTCTGTGTAAATACAATTTCTGCAAACAAATGGGTTTTACATACCATTTTCTGTTTCTCCATCTGTATTAGTAGCTATGTCAGCTTCAAACACCTACCATTTTGAAAAAAGACGAAAATAAAATTACTAGGTTTTCTCTCTGTCACACTGAGAAGACAGATATTTGTGACTGTGCCATCTTCAATTTGACAAGGCTTAGGATATTCCCTTTCAAGAATTGAATTATCTTAAATATATCCCCACCAGAAAAAATTAGGACTGTCATTGAGGTTATTTGACATTCTGCAAGCACTGGAAATCTTTCCCTTGAATGGGAAATTTTGTGTTATAAATGTTTGTGCAGTTTTTAACTAACCCACTTGACCACAGTTCCGACAGTTGTGAGATGGTTGTTCATAATATATTTGTATGGCAAAACGTTGTTATGCAAAAGCAAACTTTACGCTTCCTAGCTCACACATACGAGCACGCCGTGCAGCACAGCTGGGCCAGTTGTGGCTCTCCGTGCAGCCAGATGATGCTCCACTGCTTGCACAGATATACAGATGGGCAGAAAGATTCCTCCCTGGCCAAAATTTGTTGTCTGCGTCCCATTTACAAGCCTCTACAGAGTATCCAAGTTAACATTTCCGGCACTGATTTTGAACATGGGGTTGGGAATTGCACAAAAATTCGGGAAAAGAATGACTGAAAGGTTTTGAATTAGCAATAAGTTAAAACTACATCACTGTCAGCAACTACCACTTACAATCTTCACCATTCATGTAAACCAGAAAGGCAGAGAAGAGAAAAAGAAAAGAGAATCAAAGGAGGTCTTAATAAACCTAAAGAAAAGACCCAAGGAGAAAACTTCACAGAATACAAATCACCGCTGAAACACAGCTGGTGTGTAACTTTTAATTGTTTTTAAGGAAAGCTAATCCCCATGGGTTTTGAAGACGGGACAGCTTTGGGTTTAAAGTCATTTACCAAGTGTATTGTTCAGAGGTGCCTTCAGGCAAAATCACTTTTCTGTTTGTTTGGCTATTTTTTCTTTTTTTGGGGTTGTGGTTTTTTTTTTTTTTTAATATTATTTAGCTGTGGGAAGCATCATTACAGCCAGCCTTCCACTTCCAAATTTTCCTTTGTTTTTCTTGCAATTAGGCCAGCTCTAGGATGGAGCAGGGGAGGATACTCACAGCGTGACAGCACTCTGATGGCCATGGGCTGAGCCGGCCACACCATGTGGTCCATCACACTGCAAAACTCCAGCTGCAAGACCCTTCGACTTCTCGGGTTCTCCAGCTCCAGTTTCATGTCCTGGGAATGCATTTTCTAGGTGAGCAGAAATACTGGTGTTTGCTTCTTTCCCACTTTAGGAAGACACTGAAGCCGGATGAGGAAACTGCATGGGGAATTACAGCAGTGAGGGAAAAGCATAAACACGTGTTTTTACCAATCAAATTCTAAAGAGAACCCCCTTTTCCTTTCATTTCTCTTTCTGCAAAAAACATGACTCCTTCATGCACTCCCTCTCCTATTCCCCAGTCACTGGACCCATGTCCTAGGGTTTCACTTGGGAAATCAAATCAAAAATCAAATCCCTGCAGTGGCGGTTCCAGGGCTCAAGCACAACCCAGATTCTTGGCAAAATGACTCCCAAAAATCCCAGAAAGCTGGGAAAACAACATAGCAGTCCCTCTTGGGGAAGGCTTAGGAATGTAGAAAATTTGTTTTATGCTTAAGGCACTCTGAACACCTAGGATTGATTTGTATAGAACAGGGGGCTAAGAGAAAATAGCAAGAGCAAATGATCTTGGTTTTTTCTAAGTGTTTTTTTCTAAAGGTAGTTGGAGTGTTGGATGGCACTTTCTGCTTTCATTGTTTAATGGCCGGGGTGACCCCTAGAATAAGGACTTATCTGTGAGAGTGAGCAGTGCTTTTATTTTTTTTTTTAGAACAATTTCTGAAATCAGACTGAATACTTTGAATATTAGCAGCCCACCTACAAACGAATAAGCAGCTCCTGAGATATTAACATGCCTCATGACATAACAGGTTATAAACTGGCATTTTATAGAGGTACAGCCACAAAACTGGTGTAAACCCCACAAACTCTTTGGCCAAAATTCCAGTAACCCAGAGGAGAGGAACAAATTGCAATTCTTTTCTGGTTCAAAGACTCTTGTTGAGTCATGATGTCCAAAGAAAGCCATTCCCCAGACTGCCGAGATTACCTAAATACTGCCCTGACCTCTTTCCTATTTATTTCACAAGGTTTTACACTACATATGAATATGTATATGAAGTACTAACTTGCTCTCTCTGGACAGAAAGAAAGTTCAAATAATTATTCATTTGTGATCACTCTCCAATTAATTTAAAGGGTATATAGGTAACCCTCAGTGTCCTATTGACTAGGATTAACAGAAAGTACAGTGGAAGACAGGAGTGAACACCTGCATAAGAATGATCTAATTGAGTCTGGAAAAGGAATAATCTTTACAAACCTGCAGCTTCAAACAGGCACGTCAAAAAGGCTGATCTGGGTAATGGACTCTTCCTGGATGACCAAGGAGAATTTTTCCTGAAGCCCTTCATCAGAGGGAGGCTGTTAAACAGACCAAGCAGGAACGGCTAAATACGACAAAGGCAGGACCCGTCTGGCTGCTCTCGCAATAGAAGTTCACCACTGAAGGAAGCTGTGCATCTGCCATCCTCTGAAAGAGGGATTAACAAAATCATTTCTTGCTTTGATAACAAAGTCATTGCAGCTGTACAACAACATGGACAGTGGCTTCTCTGTCAGCATGGACTATGCGAGCAAGGGTTCCTTAGCCAGGAAACAAGGAGATTGATGAGGAACGTGGCAGAAGTCTACAAGTCACAGGTGCCTTAGCTCCATGGAAGCCCTGAACCCAAGGGAGATCTCGGTGGTAATTTTGCACTTATTAAGAGGTCGGTCCCAGCTCCAGTCCTTTCTCCAGGCTCTTTGGAGGAGCACAGAAACACAGCTCCACCACAGGTGATCGGGTGCAGACAGAGAGCTGTGCTCCAAATGGCGCTGTGTGCCCAGTGCTACTAACGAAGCATGTAAAGCTAAGAGAAAATTGCTGGCAAAATCATGGATCCTATCATTTCCTCTGCTGGGTCTGTAGGGAAGCAGACGCTGCACTTATGGAGAATTTTATTCTCTCAGCAGCTTTGATTATTGATGGGGACTCAGTGCCAGCTGTGGCATAATAATTATCATAAATTATATGATAATGTATAAGAAATTATCATAAAATCATAAGCATTAACCAAAATAAGCAATTTGCAGAAAGTTTTTGGTGAGGTGGTCATCCCCTTTCATCTTACCTTCACTCATCCTTCATATAAGGAGAAAAAAATAGTGACTTGGTGTAGCATGTATACTCAATTGTTAACTTTATGTTGCTTGCAAGGCCAATCCTGTAGTCATGCAAAAGCCTTCCCTGACAAGTTTCTAACTTGCCCTACACTTTACTGTTTTAGTTTGTGCTGGCATGACAGGAGGTGGTTTATTTTGCAGAAAGAACTGTTTTTCACAGGGACACTGGTGGACTCTTTTTTTTTTTTCTTTTCTTTTTTCTCTTTTCCGTATTTTATTCTCTAAAGTTAACACTACTGGCAACCAGGAAATCTCTCTGCCTGAACTATGATGAAGTCATACAACACACCTTAGCCACTCTGCAAAGCCTATAATAAATTAGGTGATTCACTCAGTGTACAGATTAAGCACAGAGTTTGGAAAGCATGCAGAAATAACTCAAATGAAGTGACTTTTTAAAAAAAAAATACAAACACATCTGGGTGTATTGATAGCACTGTAGAAATATTACAGTCTCTGAATTTTCTTACTCTATATAAATTTCTTACTCATAACAGTCCAAACATAGATGGTATTATCTCAGAAAATGTAAACATCTGCCTAATTTGATTTGGCTTCAGCTCTGCTACAACGAGTTGACCTGTTTCTAAGGAAAAAAATTTAATTATTCTGCTCAGAAGTGAATCAGGCAAAGTACAAGCCTGTGATTTCATCAATCTAACATTTTTAGCAGAAACATCTCAGTGGAGTGACTGACATTAAATGACATTACACACTAAATCCCTCTTAGCAGACAGCATGCTTGGTGGTGTTTTGTTTTTAAATATTTAGGGTTCATGGATTTGTGTAGTCTATTATAATTCATGTGTGTCTTATGATGTATCATTGATTCCATCTGGGCTGGATCAGCTGTTATTATTACCTGTCTCTCCTCCAATTTACCTTCCCTAAACAAGACAAATTCTTTCCTCACAGTCCAAAAGGAAGGCTATCTCTAAGGTTTATCTCACCCCAACGTTTTATCTCAAGAGGGCCAATAATTGGTGAGTCAGGGAAGAAACACTGCAGAACACAAAAACTTCTCACAGAAACACCCTGCTGGCTTTCACCAGCTTGCAAGTTTTATGGAGATTATATCAGCATCTCTGTGTGCTTTAATAGCCACTGATGAGTTTATTTCCCATAACTTCTACTAACAACCTCTTTACTCTTCCACTTGGAATGTCCTTTAGCAGTTCTACATTTAGTTAAGCACTCTTAATTGCTTTTCATTTGTGGGGCTGGTAGGTTGGGGGGGGTTTATCTTCCATTTTTTTCCTCAGGAATTTCACTGTACGAAGCATAGCATCCCTGTAAGATTTCTGCTACAAGAGACAGCTGATTGTCATTCCCAATCCACCTTCTTACAGCTGTCGATGTTGTTATTTATCTGCATTACCACTCTCCTTGAATCACCTCTTTACCGGTCCGAGTCCAAGCCTACTCTGTCCCTGGAGCTGGTGATTCACAGAGATGTTGTCACCAACACCAAGATCTCTCTCCTGAGAAGTAGTTTGGAGATTACTTGGCATAGGCAGGGCTAGAAATATATATTCCCACTTTTATTATCCCAGAGTTTCGCTTTTTTATGTCATGATAAATGTATCACCTAGTCACTGAGGTCCCTTTGCAAACTTCTGAGGCTCTACTAATAACTCTCCTTTGTGAAATCTGATTTAAATAGATGGGTGGAAATGTAGTAAACATCCCTAATCTCAATTCATTGTGATCAGTAATAACATTTTTGATGGATTGCAGTAGTAGAAGAATAGAGAGCCCTGCTCTCTTTTGTCCCAACTCACAGAGAGCAGAGGTACAAAATACTGTACATGAAATGCAGGTTAATAGAAAAATAAATAGAAGAGTTTAATAGAACAATGAAGAGGCATGTGCTAAATAGTCTTAAGCATCATTATACAATTATTAGGCTATATCACTGTAAGTATATGAAAAATATATCAAAGGAGACCTGACGTTTATTGCTTTCTTCTTAAGTTCACCTGACAACTTTTCCAAGAAAAATGAGTCTGTTCCAAGAGCGACTATACGACGCTAATGCAAAACCATGACTGTGCGGCGATTTACCCTCGCAAGGCTGAGAACTGGCTCCAGGCAGGTCAGTAATGTGCAGGCCAGGTCTGGAGTCAGAGCCTTGATACTGGATCACAATGATTTATTCAAATCCACAAACAAGACTACAGGCTTAAGATCTCCCTCATTACCACTTCCCAGGAGCACCAGGCTGCATTATCCCTTAATAGTATAGTATTTTCCCTGGCTTTGAAACCGTTAGCAATTTTATAGGGCCTAACAGGCATTACAGGAGGAGTCAAGCTGCATAAACTACTTCCACATGCAGATAATTTCCATTTTAGTAACCCACACAGGTAAAGCGACACCTGTAACCCTGGAGAAATTTCAGTAATATCTCTGACTCCAAGCTGAATCCTTCTAAATCAAAATAATTAATTTTAACAAGAATTTGAAGATCATCCTTGTGTATAGCTCAAGATTTTAAGTAGATAGCAAATAATTTAATTTATTTAAGAATTTAGTTGAACATGGGATTGAATAAATTCGCTAGAGACAACTGGAAATCCATGCATACAAGCATCAAGGAAGACCTTAACAGGCAGAATCCCCTAATCCCATACTTGTGAGTATAGCTCAAGTGCAGTTAAAAGAATTTCTCTCCAGAATTGAATTCTTTCTTAAGCAACATTATCTGGATAATGCAAGGACACATTCCAGTAAAAAAAAAAAAAAAAAAAAAAACCAAACCCCCCCAAAACAAAAAAAAACCCACACTGGAATTAAATTTTTACATGGCAGGTAACAAATATACTAAGACTCCTAAATAAAACTATAGTAGTTTCTGAAATGAGAGATTTCCTAAAAAAGGACTTTTTTAAAAAGTTAAGAATAGGTTAGACAATATGCATCCCAAAGATATATATATCTCCAATATATAACTAAAGACAAAAATACTCTCCTTGCAGAAGAATATGTATAGCACTTAGTTTATGGTCCAAAGTACAAAAAAAAAAAATTTAAGAATGACTCAAGATCAGTTGAGCTCATGAATTCTCTACCTTCTCAATGAACCGTGCACTTGCCAGCAATCCTTCCTAGGCTAAAAAATAAAAATCTAACAGAGTGAGTAGAAATCCCAGGAGTAGAGCACAACGCGTTGGCAGCGTAAGTACCCTCTCTTTCCCACAAACAAACCCAGAAGCTCCCAGCACCCCTCCTGAGCACAGACATCGCTTTCCATAGCTGCACACCAGCACGAACCGAGACCTCTTTGGGGAAAGCCCTTGTGAAACTTCCATCCATATCTCCAGAAGGAAAGGTTCTGTTAAATCAGATGTTTACCTCAGTCAGCTCCATCCCATACATGTATCTTCTAATCTGATGGATTCAAAAGTCAGTGAAAGCTGAATGCAACCATAATACTTCAGCAAATGGTAATCACGGAAAAACCAAATGGCGCAGCCACCCCCTCCCCCCAAACCCGTGACTCCCCGCAGGAAACCCTCAAGTGTAAAGCTGAAAAGCTGAACCTCTTTGGTTTCAGTCCACTGATGGATCTCTAATCTTTCGTCTGCCTTCCAGGTTTTTTTTTTTTTATTTCCATAGCAAACACGTACCATGGAATTGTATCTTAACAGGGATATTATTTTTTTTTCCTCTTTTAATGTCTACCTCTAGACATAAACACCTGAACTTCATTTTCATCTTTATACAATGTTCCAGTGTTGACCTCTTGTTTCTTCTAAATAGAGAAAACTCCTGTTGCACTTATCTCTGGGATCAAACTGGGTTATTTCGGGGGTGCTTATGCATGCTATAGAACTATACAGGCAGCTGCGTAAGTGTTCAGAATCTACCAGTTCCACAACTCATATACAAAAAAATACCAGGAAAACACAAAGCAGGAGTGACAGAAGCTCTCTCCTATAGCTTCTGCAGTTTTCAGAGGCTTTCCAAGAGCCCATGTAGTCCTTTAAGCATTCAGAGAGCATTCCTGATACTTATCATAATATCTAAGACTGTTATTAAATCTCGTCCAATTTTCTGTCTGTAATTCAGCAGAAAAGCGCAAGAAAGCCCTCCCTAAACTGCCTCTAGAGAACAGGGACTCAGAATGTCAATCAGATGAGTTTGTGCCTATTTATGTTAGTAGTTATGAATCATCTCATGAAAAAAAAAAACATATTTTAGCTTGACTGACCTTACATGCTGTCAGCTGATGCCTGAAAAAAAATTCAAAACAAACTGGAGTCTGCAAAATTGTTAGACTCACAGAATGGTTTATGTTGGAAGGGACCTTGAAGCCCACCCAGTCCCACCCCGTGTCCCGGGCAGGGCCCCCCTCCCCCCAGCCCAGGCTGCCCCCAGCCCCATCCAGCCTGGCCTTGAGCACTGCCAGGGATGGGGCACCCACAGCTGCTCTGGGCAGCCCGGGCCAGCGCCTCGCCGCCCTCACGGGGAACAATTTCTGCCTCACAGCTCATCTGCATCTCCCCTCTCCCAGCTTAAGGCCATTCCCCCTTGGCCTGTCACCACGTGCCCACGTACAAAGCCCCTCTCCAGCTTCTTGCCGGCCCCTGTAGGTGCTGGGAGCTGCTCTAAGGTCTCCCCGGAGCCTTCTCCTCCCCAGGCTGAGCAGCCCCAGCTCTCCCAGCCCGGCGCCACAGCAGAGGGGCTCCAGCCCCCTGACCACCTCCGTGGCCTCCTCTGGGCTCGCCCCAACAGGTCCGTGTCCTTCTCGTGCTGGGGGCCCCAGAGCTGGTCGCAGCGCTGCAGGGGGGTCTCACGGGAGCGGAGCAGAGGGGCAGAATCCCCTCCCCCGCCCTGCTGGCCACGCTGCTGGGGATGCAGCCCAGGGCACGGGGGGCTCTCTGGGCTGCGAGCGCACATTGCCGGGTCACATGGAGCTTCTCATCCACCGACACCCCCAAGTCCTTCCCCTCGGGGCTCTTCTCAACCCATTCCCTGCCAAGCCTGTAACTGCACCTGGGATTGCCCCAACCCACGTGCAGGACCTTGCACTTGGCCATGTGGAACTTCATGAGGTTCACACGAGCCCACCACTCACACCTGTCCAGGTCCCTCTGGATGGCATCCCTTCCCCCCAGCGTGTTGACCCACCACACAGCTTGGTGTCATCGGCAAACTTGCTGAGGGTGTGTTCGATCTCACTGTCCATATCCCTGACAATGTTAAACAATTGTGGTCCCAGTACGGAGCCCTGAGGAATGTCACTTGTCACTGGTGTCCACCCAGACATTGAGCTGTTGACCACAACTCTTTGAGTGCAACCATCTGGGCAGTTCATTATCCACCCAGTGGTCCATCCATCAACCCATGTCTCTCTAGTTTAGAGACAAGGATGTCCTGTGGGACAATGTCAAATGCTTTACACAAGTCCAAGCCCACATTCTCTTCCATTGGTTCCTTCATCCAGCATCTAGTTCCCAGAATTCAAGCCTCATTTTTTATGGATATTTTATCACAGCAAGGGCCAACAAAATAGTGCAATTAAGTCCAAAGGCTAGGAGTGCAGCATGTAAAAGACAATGGCAGCTGATTTACTATTTCAGCCTTGCAAATGCTTTTCACTGCAGCCTTGGCAGACAAGAGAGGAACCCAACCCAAAATCTCCAGCAGAGTTGTAGGAATAATTGATTTTTCAGTTCACTAGCCAAATTGGAAAAGTAAATAATTTGAAATTACCCAAAATGCTTTTTGTTGTTGTTTCTCATTAAGGTGAAACACGGGGCGAGATAACACTGCTTCTCCTTCACCCAGCAGACTGTCTATAGGGTTTTTTCAGCCAACATGTAGGTGACCTGGATTGAACCCCTTGATTCCTTTGCCCTTCTAAAAGAAGGGCTTTTATCATCACCTTACAACATATTTGGGAGAAGGTTGTTCTTGTTCTCTTACTGCTCATTTCCATGAGTTATTTCACCATCCATTAGAAGAGCAAAACAGGTGTCCTCCCACCAATGCAAGACACGTGTCCCAAATACCAGATGATTGAATTACTCTTGGCACTCAAGTGCTTCGTATCAAGTGAAGCATAATGGATAGGAAAGCTGTCTGCTGCAGACGACTGCATATACAATGGTTGGGACGTTCCTCTGAGAGCGGAGGAATCATTTCAAATCCCTGTACCCTGAACCTCTGTTTCCCAAATGAAAATGTGGGCTTGTCTTGTCTGGGGCCGAGGCCAGCAACGGATGCCTAAAGAAAAGTGTAAGAGCAGGAAAAGCACATACTTATATTTCTCTAGAATACTCTCCCAGACTCCAGCAATTCCCAAACACTATTGCTTATTTACTAGCCTTTGATGAACACTTTTCCCAGTGTTTTAACTCTTTCAGAATGCCTTAACCATTTGCAAATTTCCTATCAGCAATCATCTAAAAGGGCATCCTTCCCTCTTGAACTTTGAGTATAGCCACTGGGAAAAAAAAGAGGGGAAAAAGAAAACCACCCCAACAGACCTAAATCAAAACATTTTTAAAATTGACCAAGATTTCTGATTAGTTCCAGAAAATCAACAGCCCTGTTTTTCAGGTTTTGCCAGCCAACACACTAGAGCTTAAACTGTACCTGTACAGCTGGACCTGCAACAAACCCAAGTCTTTGGTGGCTTGGTCCAGAAGGGAACTCTGTTTACAGTCACCAGCCAGTCCCTGGCACGTGTGTGAGCATCCGCTTCCCAGGAACAATTGCACAGGGTGCCATCGACGCAGAGCGAGTACGTTTTGCAGGCAGGCAGACAGGTGAAAAGCAGCATGAAGGTACCATTAAAAGGGAATGGCTTTTTCTTGCTGAAGTCAGACAGACAGGCAGCTGAAGTGGCTGTTCTTAGTTGGAAGCTAGTCACATCGTTTAACTGTAAATAGTAAAAGATTACTGAAAACTGCAGAATAAAAAATAACTGTTTTGAATTAGAAATGCAAGAGATTTAAATTCTTCTTTTTAATATATTTATTTAGAAAGATAATTATCTATTAAACAGAAATGCTTTACAAAATGCTTGATTATGTTCATTCGAGTATTTTCTTAAAACTAATTGAGTTAGAAATCCCTAATTTCCTTTTATAAACAAGGTCATAAAATGCCTTAAAAATCTCGCAGGAAATTCATGAAAATTTATGCAGTATGGTATGAAAGAGTAAATCTGTGTTGTGCTTATGGATACTTTCCAAATACATGTATATCTTAATTAATCCCATTAATTTTACAGGATTGCTTGCTTGTAAAGAAAGCAGCTTTCTTGAATGGAAATTAAATTTTCAGCTTCAAAGTATGGGGTTTTTTTACAATAACCAACACTGAAAAACACAAAACATTTCTTGCTGCATGGAAAGCTTGATTTGTTTTTCTCATATATATTTTCACAGCAGTGACAGCAACTGATGGCTTAGTACTTGCCTGCTATATATAATGCTATGCAGGACATGAAATAATTATTCATTTTATTATAGGTCTACTGAGGGAGCTACATTTGAGTTTAAGGTTAACATGACAATCGGATGAACAGTATTTTCAGCTTTTTATAACTACGGAATAATAGTTCTTTCCAGCTGGCATTTGTATACCTAGTCTGAGACTGTAGGCTCCAAACATTCAAAAAAAATTCACTTCTGGCACTGCATTATACTCAGAAGGGAAAAAAAAATCAATATTAATTCCTTAATTTTTCTTATAAATGGTTTTATTTACTTTAAAAGCTGAGTTTGAGCATAAGATTTATTAGTTCTTTAACACTGATCACTTTTGCTATCTGAAAACATCCACCACCCTGCAGGTTGCTGTGTGATCTTACACAGACACGTTCAGCTCCAAAACTAAAATATTGTCTCCAACATGAGCAAATCACTAAATCAGAGGCATAACCTGAGAATCTGTGTGCTTCCTAAAGCTCAGTGTCATTCCAAAGGATACTGACCAAAGGCACATCGACTTTTAGAAAATAATAGAAGAGGTTGTAGGAGGTATATTCTTGTATTACTGTACCTTGCAGATTAAGTTTTCTAAGTCTCTTATCATATCCTGAATTGGCTTGATTTCCTGCAGCAACTACTCTAACTTGGACATCATATTTTATCTCAATATTTATCAGCTCACTCAAGAATTCTAGACCAACTAAAACAGCTTAAAAGAAAAACAGGTATTTAGTTCCATGATTTCTCTTCAGCTCAGTGCACTCATTAGTGCTCACTTCAACTTGGTAAGTAAATAATCCAGAATTTTTGGTCAATTTAATAATTATTTGTAATTCATAAATATGTTTTCACACATAAAGAAGTTGTATTGAGTAGTATGGTATAACTGTTAAAAGAACATCTTCACAAGTAGAAAAGTGCAAGAGCCTTATACGATACTAGGCAATGTGTGAGCATGTGTGTGTAGAAAGATATTTGTGTTTAAAAAATATTCTTCCTTTCAGTTCATCAGACACCATAAAAACACTCATAAACATAAAAACTAAAACTGAAGGCACAGCTTTTCCCTGGATACTGTTTTCACTATTTTCACAAAAATCCATGCAAAAAACATTACACAATACAATTTAGCTAGCCAGACTTCTAAAATCTTGGTAATTTGTGCATACTGTAATAAGTGCGCTATATTACTGGCAGCACACACACACACACACAAAAAAAAACCTACCTTACTTCAGCGTAGGGATTTAAATTGTCAAAAGAATTCCTTGTGTCTTCTTAAAGATAGCATAAATCATGGCAAAAGTCATTAAATATCCAACAGAACAAATTCATTCTCCAGGCTATCTCTTTCTAGGCCTTTTTTCCAGGCTGCCTCCAGAACCTGTCTATGACTATCTGAAGAAAATCATAATACACAGTATGCTGTGAAACTAAGTTTTGTTTAAAACAACTGTAAGTTGATTGTATGTATTTGCTTGTAAGAAAGAAGCTAACAAGGAAAAAATGCAAATGTTTTGCATTGGGTTTTTTCCTGCTAAATATGCTGGAAGCATATGACAAATACCAATAATAAACTAACATCTGCAGGTGTAACGAAAGGCAAACTTGTTCAAGGCTGCAGGAAAGTGGCAGCATCATGTATCAGCAAAAACATCTAATAGCACAGGTAACAACAACAACAACATGGCCTGTCATCTGTAATTAGGTGCTATGAATCATAGTCTGTGTTTTTCTTTGAACCAAAGTGTATCTACTGGGTTTTGTGGAAGAAAAGAAGAAAAAAAATGTAGGGTGAATGGTTAAGTCTCACGACTTGTGAAGCTGATGCCCTAGCAGGCTATAGGGAACCAGATGGAGCGAGGACTTCTCAGTGCCGGATACGGGGTTCATGCTCTGGTCAGACAGAGACGACCCCAGCACAGCCCAGTCTGGTGGATGGAAAGAAGCCGCCAAAGGCCAAAGCCCACAACGCAGCAGCCCTGGCACGTCCCAGCCTCCGCCGGCAGCACCGGCTCCCGCAGGGCTGTGCGATGCTCTGCCCTGAGCTGATCATGAACCCACAGACGAGGATGGTGCTAGACCTGCTCCAGGAAAACAGCTTTCAGCACAATTAGATTACTTTGTAAACTTTAAACCTTAGCAATCTCTCTGGGCCATTGAGATACTGTAGGATTATTTAGTAATCCCTCGGTATTTTTCTACTTCTGCAACTTCAGCATCACAAGGACGCAAGTGGGAAGGACAGGAAAACTCAGCAAGACCTGAGCCTACAGCCAGCCAGCCTGCAGGCTGACATCCACGCCAAGACTGGGAGTGCAAAGAGCTGCTGCCCAGGCTCCAGCACCAAGCGCTGGACTTGCGACGCTGCAAACATAAATACCCGAAACATCCTGGAGAAACAGCATGTTCACATCCAGGCTGATTAAAACACCAGCTCTAGGAACAAACCAGGGGCTGCGCTTGCAGAGAGGTGCAGAGGCAACGGCTCCCCACCTGGAGCCTGCTGCAGCCCCCAGACGTGCCGAGCCCCAGCAGCGTGCAGGCTGCTCCCAACGTGCCTGCTCCACCAGCTCAGCTGCACAAGGGCTGGGAGCCGAACCTGGGCAGGGAAAGGCAGCCACTGCTGCAGAGGGTAAGGCAAAAAATATCACTCCTCTAGCCTGTAAGGGAATCTGCTCTTCCAATAAGGAATTCACTTCTTTTCTTGCTTTTCTTAAAGTTGCGATTATTTGATGATGGGTATATCCTTCCCTTATGGTAGCTGTGTTGTAGCAGCAAAAAAACAGAGGCTGATTTGGGGATTGTTCAAGAAAGCAGAAGCACATTTTCATGAAGAAACCAGTCTTCTTCCCTTTGGTGCACTACTTGGCAGAGACCAACGGCCCGTGGATAACAGATGGTCAGGAATTTCATCATAACCTGGCAGGCCTGACACGCTACCTACTGGGATAGGATCTGTGGCAAAAAGATAAAAATGGCCCTGCATAATGGATAGAAGAGGTCTGAACATTTAAATACGTTTGCAGAGCAGCTAATTAGATCTTAAATTATCAATATCCTTGGAAATTAAGTCTTTTTGGATGCTAGGCATACAAGCAGACCTTCACAAGCAAATAATATGATTTAAGCACATACCAGAAACTATTCAGACCTCACAGTTTTGACAGCAGCAGGAAAACAAGAACAAAAGCAGCACAAATAAAATGCAAATAAAGCTCATTACAAAGCCAGAATAAAGCCAAGCATTCCTAATAATCCAGCATGTGTTTAAACTAATGCATACTCATAGTTCATGGTCACTTAAGCAAAGCAGTCAGAAGTAACCACCCTGGACAGAAGTGCATAAAGCAATGGCGGAAGGAAGGAAGAGCAAAATGAGCACATCACAAAGCACATGGACTCGAAGAAAATTGAATAAAGCGGCCAGTCAGGAGATAAAATAACGGCAACATCGGAACAGTAATAACTCTTATCAGTTCTACAGAAGGCAAAATATACTGTCATGCCTTAGCAGCTTAATTTTCTACACAAGCCTATATAGCAAAGCTGAGAGCTTGCTAGGCAAGAGGCAAGTCACCACGCGCTCGCACCACCCCAAGCCAAGGCAGCACAACAGAGCGCCTGCGCTCGCTGTCTCCTCTGATCAGTCTCTGATGGCATGCCGTGACTGCTGCATCACTTACACAACGGATTATTATTTTTTTCCCCCAGCCTAAGACTTTCTCATGTGTTCTGCATGGTGTCACTCTTCTTATCTTGAGCCCTTGGTAATCCTAGCCTTTGAGTTTTTTGATTCTTTTGCCATGCTGTAAAGTACAGAGAGACCTCTTTGCATTATCATTTCAGACTGTTCCAGCCAGGGAAGGTAGGAGCTTTGGGAATTACATCTTCAGAAAGAACCTCCAGCCTCAGCCAGGCACATGCAGAGTTTTTAGCCGAGCAGCGGTTAACAAGACATTTCAAGACAAACCTGCTATGAATTGATAGCTTTTGTCTAATCTAGCTTTCCGGGCTGCTGCAGATTGCCAAACCCCACTGCAGATGTTCCCAGCAGCTGTGTGCTGCATCAGACCCTCAGCTTTACACCCTCAGCTCCCAACAGGGCATCGCTGCAGTGGAAGGGATGGGGTGCTGGCCAGCCCTGCTTGGAGAGATGCCAGGGGTCTTCCCACCCCCAGCAAGCTGATGCTCCAGAGCTTCCTCTCCTCTATCCCCCTACAGAGGAGCATTGCTGAAAAGCCTTTCTGTGAACGTTTCATGCTGTATAAATTCATACTCATTAATACCAACGCAACCGTTCAGCACTTGTAACACACCATGTGGGGCAGGGTTACAGACCTTAGCATCTCAGCCAGGAGGAGAGGAGTTACGCTCTTCACCAAACCTCAGGAAACACAGGATTCACACCATGGCAGTGGGAGCAAGCAACAGCATTCAGGGAAACAGGCATTATTGGCAGGCATGAATTAAATGCCTGTTTGATACTGTTGGAGAGTCTGAAACCACTCTGCAAGGAGATGCTTAAATCACAAGCCCGCGTGCCAGCAGCCAGGCTCTCCTTTGCCGAGGGGAGGTGCCTTTTCTGCTGTGTAGTGTAACAGGCTAACGGTGAGAATGGTGGCTGGGGAAGAAGGACCATAAAATAAAGATGAAACAATCCTGAAGAAGAAATCTAATTTTTATGAGGCTGAAGAGACAGAAGAAGGGAGCCTGGCTCCATAGCTTGGTTGCATGGGCCTTGGGGATGGGGAAGCTGGCTGGAGCGTTCCCCTCGAGGTGGGAGGCTGGTACCCACTGTCCGAGGACAGCAGTGAACCTGCATCTTCTGTTTCCACGGCAGGTGCTCTCACCACTAGGATGTTTCAGAACAGCACATGAACGTGTATTTTTTATATATTATACACATACCTACGTTATATATAATACTAAAAAAATAATATAAAATAAATACATATTTTATACATATATATATACTCACACACTTATAAAAAGAATAAAATACTGCTTGGAATGAAGCTTTGTGTAGTCTCAAAGCTGCTAGGATGCAGCAAATTCACCACACTGGGACCTTCAGGGCTCAGCCTCAGAAATGAAAGCTTTCTGTGTAAGACCTGCACCTTCATGTGGGCAAAATATTTGCTCCACCTCCCAGCAGGAGCCCTGGGCACATCCAGCAGCTGGACATTAAACCCTCGAGAGCTGAGAAACAGCGCAGCCCCTGGGAGTCTCCTGCCTCCCTGGGTGCAGAGGGAGAGCCAGGCTCTGTGGGTCCAGGCTTCATCTGCAAAGCAATAAATAGCCCTGCCTCGCGTGTACACCCCCCTCGCATGGCTGTTGGCTACTCAATCTCACTTCCAAAGTGTGGGCTCGTAGCATTTAGGTGTACAAGGTCCCTTTTCTCTGGCTTTCACCTTTCCTTCACCAGAAAAACATTTTTTTTCTCTCAATCTACACAAAAGCAAAGAAAATAATGAGTCTAAGCTGAAACTTGGGGAAGTTTTCTCCACCCGTGTGAATTAATATAATATTTAGAAGACAAAAATCTCCGTCCTACTCAGTTTCAGTACTTTGAGGGTTATTCTGCCCCACCACAAGCCTTGGAAATTGTGTGAAAATCCCAGTTCCTACTTCCAGCCTCACGCCAAACCCTAAAAACAATTGCTACTCTCCATTTTCAGCTCTTTGCCCAAGGCTTCTAAAACATCATATGGGGATTTGGGAGCCCCATTTGAAACAAATTGTTTTAATTAAAATAGTAATTTTCAGCCCCAAGAGATGTAAACTATTAAAGAATTGCCAGGAGGGAGATCTACTAATGGAGAGCAATGAGCAATTATAGCCAATCTGCTGCAGGTTCTCCGAGAAAAACACACTGGAAAACCAGAGCAGCCACTTGCCAACGGCCTATTTATCACTATAGACAGCTTTTAACGCTATACAGGTTTTTCCTTCCATAAAGGCTCAGCAAGTGCACTTCATTTTCTCATGTGTCATCAAGTCATTTTGATATAAGAGGAGAGATCAGCAAAGGGAAATGGAAGAAACAAATCTCCTCTCCGTTAAATAGCTCTTCAGCACCTGAAACAACAGGCGTGCAGAGAACAAGGGAGGCAGATGAAAATGTTTTTCCTCATGAAAGTGAACCCTCCATCTTAGACAATCCTGCATTCGTTCTCCCAGACACTCAGTATTTCAGGAATATTCTTTTGGGATGTACCGGATTTCAGGAATACAGAAACCCCAACCAAGTTCATGTTTCCATTTTCCCACACAGAGTCAAAAGTGGACATTATCCAACCCAAAACTAAGTGCTCAGGTGCTTCCCTGGAAAGGTAAATGTGAGGAAAAGGAAGAAAGGAAGAGGCTGTTTTGTGATTATTTTTTTTTCCTCCCAATTGCAACATGGAAGAAAACCACCAAGAACAATAACAACTTAAGCAAGTTATCCGACAGCCACCCACCTTCTTCCTAAATTAACCTTTGCTATTTTGATTTCTTACTGTGGACGATACACAGATTCACTGGAAGGACAAACCTCAGAAGACAAAACCCCTTGCCGTTCCAAAGGTCCACATTTCTGATCAACGCTCCTTTCATGTTTCACAGTGAATGTCTGCCATAAATGTAGCTTGAAGGAATTTTACTTCTGTTCTGACTCATGGAACGCTTCCCATTATGAAGAAATGTTGGCTTGCTTTTACAGCTTCAAGTGTACTGCTGTTCACAGACCCCATAGCTTCAAAAGAATACGATCAGCTGGAAGAAAAAAAAAAAAAAAAAAAAAAAAGACTGACACCTAAAAATGAAAACATTTGCATTTCTCTAGTCTGGAAATTTATCTGCTGAAGTATACTTCAGCATTCAGTAGCACTATGGTCCCCTTGGAGATGCAAGGGGACAAGTGTGGAGTGTTTGTACGTATATAAAGATGTCTGAATATGAACTTTCACTTATAGATAGATACATGTATCTATATATGTATATACACTGAACCAGTGTACATCTCCCAGATTTCATAGACTTACCATATTCAGCTAATTTGAAGAAAAGCATCCTACTTTAGAAGCCAGGAGATCAAGTTTCCACTCTTGGGTAGCATCATCTCTACTGAAATAATTCAGGATGACCTATATTTGGAAACAAAAAATAAAAATAAATTAAAAGTCTTTTTTGATATGCGGATTGCTAGTGTAGAAAACTATTCAGTTTAATACTGGAAAAGAAAACATGGTAACGAGCTTCCTGGGGAAAAAAGAAAACTTTTTCCAAATGAAAACTCCATCTATTTTCTGTAAATAACATGCAGTTATTCCTTGTTTTTCTATTCAGGAACCACAAGGCATCTGCCTCCGCCACCCACAGACACAACAGAGAAACACATTACTCCAAGGAATATCTATTCATGTCAGCACAGTGACCTACTAGAGATAGCATCAGGATTAAAAGTATTATTCTTTTTTATGATTCCCTTCTCACTCAATTCAAACCTTATTAAATCAAGAGGAATGTTAACCATACATTTAAGCATGTGTTACATGAGGTCCTTTTTTCAGAAACGCAGGCATTGCTTATTAACAGTGTCATCTGACTCTCTTAGGTAATGAACACCAGCAGATGACACTGTATTTCACCCGTGGCTATACCGCAATAATTAAATAATATTAAGTAGAAGTACTAGGGATGGAATTACTAGAGAAATCAAGACTCTTAAAAGAATTCCACTGAAGGATGTTTAAACAGACATTCCACAAGGGCAAATAGATAAATTAAGTTTTCCCTTAGCAATCTCTGTGACAACAGGAGAATACTAAATAGAGCACGTAAGGGACATGTTGTAGCAAAATGTTTTGCCTTATTTTTAATTTAAATGTAGTTATATAGATTAAGAGCCTGGAGGCACCAGCCATTGCCAATCAAAGCTTACATAATGAGTGAGTCTTATAGGTATACAGAAATCACCACTGCCCAGAATTGCTCAAGTCATCTGAGAGCGAATTTTTTTCAGCATAGACATGTACAATCTGGCTGTGGGTTATTTTTTTTAAAGTATTTTCAAAACCCATGATTTCTCTTTGGCAAAGAAATCCTTTGAAGCAGTCCAACTACCCTTTGAAGTTAAAATAGAGAAGTAATTTCGTATTCATACACCCATTTTACCTCCCCCTTCCGAAAAAAGAAAGCATATAGCTTACTGAAAAATTTATATAATGCAATAGGTGGACTCATCTCATGACATCAGAAGCATTCAAGCAAATGAAGTGCCATTGAAAGGGAAGTGTACATGACTTTGGGTGTAAATCAAAGACATTGTGAACTGAAATACTGAGGGGGAAATCAACCTTAATTATTTCAGATTAAGAGCTACAATCTGCAAGTCAGAATACTGCTATGTATATAGTAAAGTGTATGAAGCATTAATGGGTTGGTAAATATGTACTTGTTTCGAAGAGCTGTCCTCACTCAGCAGCCTTAGATTTATTAAAACTAGGGGCATGTTTTCTTGCTGAGTCACGACGGCTATTAAAAACTCATGGAAGTGGTACATGCCATACAGTGCATTAGTAGCAGGATTTTAACGATGTTCTTTTCCTCCTTCCATTCCTATAAATGTATTTCTCTCCTTTACAATATTTCCTAAGAGTCTCCTGTGTCAGAGATTTTCCCGTGTACATCTTTCCAGAGCTTCAGAAAAATGAGAATGGCTGATCTTACTTGAAAACTAAAAGCTTTGAGATAGTTCTCTATGGAATGATGAAAGATCCCACAGGTTCAAGAAAACAAACGGTAAATACAGGCTTCTCCTTCCATAAAATACAATTTGTTAAATACAAATGTTTGCTAATGGAAAGTGTTTTACTGCTGCAAATACAAGACTGCTTGAAAGGTGATATGAAGTCAATAACCAAGCAGTAAAAGCAGCAACACACTATATGGAGGCATGGCAAATAAAAGGCATGCTTTGCCATTTTTGTATGCCTTCTGGAAGATTGACATCATTTTTGTTTATCTATCTACAGTGCAGAAAGTCACATATGTATTCATACTCTACTTGACTCTGGCAAGTATCTCTTCTTATTCCACAATCCACCATTTCCTTCTAGACAAAAATCCCATCAAAAGATCAGCTTAAACTTTTTTACCTGAGGTGCCCAGTGGAAGAAACAGTGACCTGATTTTTTTTTTTTTTTTTTTTTATAATTCCTCACTACTTTAATCCCTTTTTATATATACCATAAGTTTAGGAAGAGGGAGATAGTCTTCTTGGGGGAAAAAAAGGAAAAAAGGCAAATAAATCACATAACAGGAATACTCATAAATCTGTATTTAGATTGGAAGCAAAAATAAACTCACCAAAGATGATTTAGTGCCTTCTGTAATGAATGTGAGTATTAGGTCCTTAGATTTTATTAACATTGTGAAAGAACATATTTTATGTTCAAATATTTAAATACCTGTAGAAAGCAAATGCAAAAAATATTGTAAATATTAAGTATTCAATTACTTTGTTATATAAAAATACATTGCAAAATAATTTCTTGCCTGCAGAGCAATACACTACCAAAATCTGAAATTTCTACTTTACCACTGAATCAAGTGAATTTGACGGCTTTATTTGGAGTCCAAATGAAGAAATGCATGCATTTCTCCCGGAAACAGGCAGGAGAGCAGTTGACATTTGGAGTGCTGACCACAGGACAGCTTCAGTGATGAATAATGAATCACTTCACCCGAGGAGCAGAATATAAAGGTACCAACTCCAGCAATGCGCTTCTCAAAGACCTTTCTCAAAAGAAACTTCTCGGCTTTTTTCATGCTGACCAAGCCTCCAACAAAGGCTGCCGCTCCTCATGGAAGCTTTTTCCTGAAACTTATTTTCTGACACCTTACAGCAGCTCCACGTGGCTTTGACACAACCACGCAGTTTTTCAGACAAAACCATAATTTCTGCATTGCCCATGTAGCAGCACCCCAGGACCCAGCGTGCCGGCGTCGGTACAGGCTCCTTCAGCGGAGAGGAGGAGGAAGGTGTAGGAAAGCAAAAGATGATCATTGCCTTCCTCAAAATGCATAGAAACTTAGACATCCTGATGGCTTGCAATAATGCTGAGGAGACAAGAGGTAAAGATTTTTCACATTCACTAAGTGATCAGTTTTGCTCTTTCCTAATGGATGCCAGGATGATGGCAGAAGTTGAAGGTAAAATATAGACAATGCAAGCTGCTGCAGCGAGTGTGTTAAAAATAAAATGAACAAATATAGTCCTAACAAACCTTACAAATGTACTCATTTATCGTCTCCCACGTCCAGACCTCCAGAATTATCAGGACACAAAAAGAGCTTTCTTAGTCTAGATGCACAGTTCTGGCGATTTCGAACAGTTCCAAGGTTAGCTCAACCCAAAAATAATGTTAATGGCAATAAAACTTCGGGTCTTCAAACCACATCGATCCGTGGAGTGAGACAGGAGGATGGGAGAGTTTTCTTGTTGATTTTATATTATTTGCATTGATCACTATCTGCCTATTTACCTTAAATAGCCAGCCACGATGCTACTTTATTTTTCAGAGCTTCAATAGAGAAAATGCTTCCATTCTCTGAATTACAGCCCTGCAATTGGTAGTGTGATTTTGAATGTAGTTACCTCTTGCTTAAATCAAATCAAATACACACCTTAATGGCAAACCAACATTCCTCACGTGAAAACCTGAAAAGACAAAATTCAGTGAGAAACGTTGTGTATTACCTAACCCTGTTGCAAAGGTGTGGATGCCAAAGCATGGCACAAGTACGAGGGTATGACTGGGGGTTTCGCAGCCCTCCCTGGGGAGGCAGGGACAAACCCCACCAGTCCGGCAAGAGGCGGGCAGATTTCTATACCCAGGACTACAGAAAGCTCCTACCATTTCCCCATACCTAAAGTACTTTGTTTTGCATTGAAAAAAACAAGTTACATTTAATTAGTTCTGTTCCTCATAACCCATCTAACAGGGTTTTAGCTGTGGGCTCAAGAGTAAAACATTTTTAAATGTGCAATTTTAACCCAATGGTAAGCTAAAATGTTATAAAACTTAGGAAAGAGTAAAGAACTATCAAGCGTGGAAAAATCAGAAAGATACTTAGTTTCAGGTTTGTGCTTAACTTTGCCAGAGATGAAGAAGCCTTGCCTTTTGCCAAGTTTTTCTAGTTTACTGTTTAAATGAGAAATTACTTGCAGAAAATACTGATTTAAGGCATTTTTCTGTAGACGCCCTAACAATATTCAGGTAAAATGAATACCGAAAACAGACCTTTCAGAGGTGTAACTGCATCCATATTAAGCTGGTGAAGAAAAGACAAACTCTGTATCTACATTTTTTCTCTCTCTGGCTCATCCTCCTTCTCCCTTAACTGTAGGGTCCAGCCAGGGAGGGCATTCTGTAGGCTGCAAAGCAACACAGCATTGCTGTGTGCTAAGGGGTGCACAGTGACAGAAGGTCACTTACTTTTTCATTAGTAAAAAGGTTTTTCCATCAAACAAAACAAAACAAAAAAAAATAGATTAACTATTTAATAATATATCTACTAAGGGGAATTTCCAACTTTGTAATGGGCATTTTTCATACAATGTAATGTATTGAAGACCTTTCCCATCACATCCACACCTCCCTGGGAGTTCTGAGATTTCCTTACATCTTTTTCCCCTATGATGAATTTGTCTAAAACCTGTTCAGCTAGGAAGCACTTGCTTTCTGCAGGATGCTATGATCAGACTGTCTTTAACTAGTCAGACACCCTAACCCCATCAGCCTGATTTTTATTCAAAAGATCCTGCTACCTCTGTCCTCTCTTCCCCGCCACAAAAAAACCGCAGAGCTTTTCCTTAGGAACTATCAAGAATGGTTTGCTACCATTCAGCCTTGCTGTAACTGCAATACAGGTGCTGATAAGATCAACCAGTGAAAGTACCAGCCTTGCCTAAGCAGGGTTTCTTTTTGATACAGCTCCTAAGGGGCAGAAGTGCAGCCTCCAGCAAATAAACAAGGACTTCCCGTCACTTTATACATGGATTTTTTGAATACCACCACAAAACAACCTTTATATAAGCTTTATGCAGCCTGAAAATATCAGGAACACTGTTGCTCGATAACAAATGCAGTTGTGGAAAATTTCCCCTTTATTTAAGCTGCAAAACATGACTTTAGAAGCCTAAAACTAACTCATGCTGAATTTCATAATGAGTGGGGTGTGCAACAGGCAGGCAGCCCCTGTGCTCTGGCAGCTCACAAGCATGTTTACTTAAAATGCTGCCTGAGTACGGACTTTTCATCTGAAATGAACCTTAGGTTTTATGCTCACCTTCCTATTTAATGACATGGGAAACTTAACTGGGATTAATGCATGTTTATACATTTTAATTGTATATTAAAGTGTGTTTTGCAGATACATAAGAAACATCAGTAGCATATTAACTTATATTAGCTTTAACAAAAAAAAAAAACATTGACACATTTGTAATTATTCTGCAATTATATGGAAATTACATTACACACTAATTGGTCTGACAGGTGCCTAATAGCTTCTCTAAATAGGGGGGTGAGAATTTACCCATGGGTATTCTCAACTATTTTGCTTGACCACCTTTTGCCTCTCCTTAAAGCAATGAAAATACGAGGCAGCAATAACAAGTTTCTGTTCTGCTGGATTGTTTTTTTTCCAACACGATCGATGTGCTCCTTCCCCCATGGCTGCCTCTGTGCATCCCCTAGCTCTGTGCTGCTTGCCAGCAGAAGCCTTTCTGCTTCTGGCAGCGCTCCTGAGTCTCCAAAAGTTTTTCCAAGTTTGTTCCTGAAGCATCTGTGCTCAAACTTCAGCAGCTTTTTAGGCAAACGGAGCCTGACAAGGGGACCTGGCCATGCCTAGCACATTCTGCAGCCCTCAGTACAACTGCATGAGCATAGCTAACATTTAATGAAACCTCCTGCACATACTCCAGATACAAATGATCTCAGTCCAAAGACTGATAAACAAAAACCAGTCTTTTTTTTGTGTGTTGTTTGTCTCCATTAATTTGAAGATTCTTCTTACTAGACAACTATGCTGAGAGAAAAAGGAATGGTCTTGTGTTTCTGAGAGGTCCTGGAGAATAATTGATAAGAGTCTTGAAGCTAACTGGCCATAGAAATGATGACACTGGTGGAAAATGCTGTCAATACAGCTGACAAATGTGCATAAAGAATGATCATAGAATCATTCAGGTTGGAAAAGACCTTTAAGATCATCAGGTGCATAATAATTTTACCCTGATGACAGGTTTACCGTAGGATGGTCTGGGACAGGACCGTTTGGTTTCGCATCCCGCCCGCCAGTGCCACGACCTTCCTTGGGCAGGCATCAGGACACACTGCAGGGTTTACTCTTCAGGCTACAGCAAAAACGTTTTGCCTATCTGAAGGCAAAGTGCAGTCAAGTGGGACAAGATGCATGTGGTTTCCGCGCCGTTGGAGAGGGAATCTAAGAAAAAGCTGTTGCAAATTAGTGACAAACTGTACCAGGACACGCACCGGTCACTGTGGGGTTAAGGCTTCTCACTGGTGTTGTTCAGTAAAAACCTTTTCATATTTTCGAATCAAGTCTTCAGTGTTAGACTTATGCTATGATGTTATTACAGGTGTAAGCTAAACAGTAGGTAAGTCCCCTGAACAATCCCTTGTGAATCATACATCTGCAAAAAGCTAGACAAACCCAGAAGAAAGAGCCTTTCCTATAAGTAAAAGCCATCAAGTGACATTTCAGTTAATACCAAGTGCTCTGCCACCCTTCCCAGAGACCCAGTTTCCCAAGTACTCCACCACTACAGCCCTCTACAAATTGAAATTTTATGTACATACTGTAATATAACCCCCATATGTTTAATATAGTCTCATTGTGAAAATGCTTCCCAGACTTGTTTGCAAACACTATAATACTGAAAAACAAATGCCAACTCTTGCATTCAAATGGGAGTATTGCCTGTAAAATTGTGACCTTTGTTTTATATATAGGCATCCACAGCTGTTAACCAGGATTATCTATACATCCCAAGATGTATTTCATCTGAAATGCAAAGCATTTCTTTATTGCACGTATGGTTGACTGGGAATAAAATGAGTTTGTTTCCCTGTGACTGAAAGCTATTTGCATGACTTTCAGATATTTAGAGGTGATTTACAACTCCTGCATTCACATCATGGGTAGATAAACAGGAAAACTGTACCGTGTATGACAATTACTATCCTCAACATCTGTTTTATCCGAAAAATAATTTTATGTAGAAGAAATTCTACCTTAATTATTAGGGCTGACCCAATTTTGTTTTCCTTTAATGCTTGCTTTCAATGGCACAAGACTCGTCTTTTGTATTAGGCATAGCTAGATTCTGTTGATTTATCAGCTGGTCACTTAGGAAGGCACACGCAGAACTGCCTTTGGTGTCTGTTACACATTGCACTTTTCTTAGGGAGAAGTTAAATGTTGACTCATTGTTCTCTTGCAGCAAATAGGAATTTTATGGATAACGTGACCTGTGAAATTCAACTCAATGCATGCCTCCACTGCAATCCGGCAGGGCAACAGCAGCCCAGTGCCATACTGGCATTAATTCTAACGCAGCCAGCTAGAGCAGAAAGGAGCAGGGAAGAAGGCACAGCCGCAGGCTTGAGTGGAGGCTGCAAGCCAGTTGCCCTCAGCAAGCCAGGCGAGGCAGCCCATGCTTTAGCAGCCCCAGGCAAGGCTGCGGTGCGGAGACCTCCCAGGCAGCAGGGACAGGGAGCCGAGCACGGTGGCAGTGCCAGGGCAGCAGTGCAGTGCCTCGCTCACCCGTGACACAGGTTCCTTACGCAGAAGCACTGCTCAGCATCAGTGTGTGAGAGGGAAATCTTTGCTGCAAAATGGTCAACATACAGCCAGAATTCTTGTAGTAAAGATGCTTGACCTCTAGTTATTAACTTCTTAACTTCAGGGGGGGTGTTGGGTTAAGAGGATGTGCAAGGTAACGGGAAAAAAAGTCCTTGGATCCCTGGCCCTCCCTGCCTGCCTTGAAGCATTTTTTGTGTTTGAAAATAATTCATGCTTGCTTCAACACTCATATAATTATATCCACCCATGATTAATTACAGTACTTTAAAAATGAACTTGAGTGATGCTTCCGATGACACAAAACCTTTTTCTTTACAGAAAATGTCTACAGTGGGCAAAGACTGGGACAGTATTCCACTAACTTATGCAACTGAGGTGCCTGAAAACAAAAATATACTATGTTCTTTATTTTAAACATATCCAAAATAAGTAACTTTGACCACTTCTCATCCTTTACTATCTGGAAAAATATCTTGCTCTGCTCTTCTGCCTGGCAGTACTCTTACCATATCAGTCTTAATACTACATGAACGTAACTGCAATACATTGCACTTGCACTGAGTTCAGAACATTTTGTTTCCAATTTCCTCCGCACAGCTTTGTTTATGCTTTGGGTATTAGTATTCAGTAGTTGAACATTCTTGCCAAGCTTACTCCAGGGATGTCTAATGGCTCTGGAGCCTAGTCTTTGCTCCTAACACATAAATAGATAAGCTCTGCAAAGCAGTCATTTGTAGCTAGCCTTCGTCTCAACGTTAACTAAAGATGTAACTCAAAACTTTGCTTCGAGCTCAGCCCTCCCACACACCCAAGGAGGGTAAGGTTATTTAAAACACAGCTAACAAACACTCCTGACATCGCAGCACTACAGCCCCAGACATTATCCCATCTTTCCCAGTGGCTCGTACAGCCAATGTTCATGTCCTGGACACTGCCATGGGAGCCAACCTGCCAGAATTAAACACATGTCCAAGCGACTGCAGTGACGGCAGCACACAAACTCCCTAAGCGAATGCCGTAAGCTTGTGAGGAGGAACTAAAGTACAAGCGCTGTCTGCTCCTGGAGTAGCAAAGCGCTGGTGATGCAGCACGATGGGAGCTCCCGCTGCCCCAGGATGCTCGTCACTGCGGGGCAGTGCCATCGCATGGCAGGGCTGACTGCGCTCCTGCCAGACGAGCTCCAGAAGTACTTTATGCCAACGGCAAGCCTGGGTCGGGCAATAGCCAAACCTCCTTTCTCAGGGCTCACTGCAGTCATCTTTACTCAGATATTTAGGTTGAACTCTGATATCTTCCACTGCTAGTGGTGTTTCCTACCACCTTCTGTTGAATGCTCTATGAAGCTAGCAAATCCAGGGAAGTACCAAGCTTTTCAAATGAACCAAACCTGCTTCCTCCCTCCCTCCTTTTCCTCCTGCTTTTCATTGTCCCACAGCGACTCCCCAGATCTTAAGTCAGCTTCAGCGACTTCAGAAGATCTGTTTTACTACTTCATCTATAATTTTGCATTTTTATCAGCAGTTTCACCACCCCTGTTCAAGCTGGTTTTCTCATTTTTTGTAGCGTTTCTACCATCATCTGCTGAGCAGACAATCTGAGGCAAACACCCTGTCATTCACTGAGTGGCATTGGGAAAATCAAGAGTACGAAAGTTATGAGAAGGTGGGAGGGAGGGGAAAAAAGAAACTTGTTAATATCATTGTCCCAGATTGTACCACCCTCTAACTCAGAAATTTAGCAGCAGTTGGAAATTCAGCCTCTCATACACATCAAGCCATCCATTCAGTATTCTGAAAGGCAACAATATATGTCCAAAAAAGAGGGTGAAGCATGGAAATGGAAATGAGATCTGCTTGAAATGTTGATTATTTCTGGAGTACTTTTGAAATTTTTCCATATGCCTCTCATATACAACACTATGCAATTAATTAAAGCAAACAGAGTGCATTAAAAGTAAAAAGCACCATATGCACGCTTACATTTCAATACACATGAGAAATTATTTCTATACAAGAAAAAGCCCTGAAAGCTCCCATTTCATTCACGCTTTGAATTTGCGAACATTGATGAAAGCTCTTCAGGCATTGACCAACACTCAAATTGCTTTTTATAGTCTCCCTTGTATGTATTTTAATACACAGAATTAAGATTTGTAGCTTAACGCAGAGAAGTACCTCAGGAACAGAGTTTGTGAAATTACCATTTTTTAGTTCAATCACATTGCAGTGAGCTATCAGAGAAAATAAACATTGAAGTGCTACAGGTTTTCTCAGGTGGCAGATATTGCTTTATTACTGGACTCATAGTTCCTAATTCCCTGTTAAAACTAAAATAACTGCTGAAGGTAATGCTTTTGGAACTGGAGGAGGCTGAAGTACAGCACTCCCCTGCTGTTTGTGACCCATAGATACACGTGGTCTCCCTGCCCATGGCTGGGGGGTTGGAACTAGATGATCTTGAAGGTCCCTTCCAACCCAAACCATTCTCATAGAACCTTATTCTATAGTCTGTCCAGCTTTGTCACCAAAGCATCTTCAAACCTGTGAAGCACTTACCAGCCTATGACTGATGTCTGTCACTTTCTACCAATCACACATATTTATTAGGCAATTATCTCTTTTTCATTACAATATCATCCCTCTCTCAGAAGATCAGCAAGCTTTTGTGAAGTCAGAAGCTTGGTGTATTTAACATGGAGTTACTAACTTTCACTTGAGTGGAAACTGTGGAGCAACCTTCCACCCCAGTCAAAGCCAGTATTGCACCCCCTGCAACGCAGAGTTCTCATAGCAACACCCGTGCTTTCAAAAACCCATATTGATCAAAGCCCACACAGTAACATCCAGCTATGGCATGATATCTTGATATCACACAGTACAGATAGTGTCGCTCCAACATGGCTCCTACAGTTCCAGTGCAGAATTCAAATGTTTTTTTTATAAATATGGGCTATATATCTATCAGATTATACTGAATGGACCATATTACATCACAAGCGTTACAACTGATAACCAACTTAGAAATGTTGTCCATGGAAGTATAGGAGTACTGATACATACAGTGAGTATAGTCATTAGAAGGCAGTGAAAAATAACTGACTACTCCTGCACTTACAAAGAAATAAAGGCAAGAAAGATGACTTTGGAAGTAGGAAAATCAGATGTAACTCAAAAATCAATAGAAAGGCCAAGATTTAAATTAGAAAGACTGTGACACTAATGAAAGATAATATTGCCTTCAGCTCTCAACAGGGAGAATGGAAGCTCTAGGATGCCGGTAATCAGATTCACAAGATGAAAATCTAAACCTTCCATGTGAATGTAACAGCGATCACAATTACTCTGAAAACTAAATTCATGTCAGAGGCAAAATAAATCAAAAGCATTAATGAGAAAATTAGAGGATTCGAAGGAATTAGCTGTAAGGCATTCAAATTTCTCTTTTTTGTTAAGAGCAGCAGTCTTGTAGGAATGTCAAAGAGTAAATAACATAGTGAAGTATAATTGCAATAAAGCTCATTCAATGCTACATTACAGTACATCTAGTCTGACTACCATAAATCTCCTCCTGTGCTTCCCAGTAGTTACTTAATGAAAAACAAGCCAGAAGTTGTGTGCTGTTATTGGATGTGTTCCTATAGCACCTAGGAACCTGAGAGCCACTGTGGTAACTTCTGTTCAAACATGACAGACAGTTTCGGCATTGAAACAGGAATGTTCTTCATCAGTCTCATAGCAGCCACTAAAACTGCAAGTTTTTTGCTTCCTATGATGAAAAAATCTTAAAATATTCATGCTTTAGCAAAATTCTCTTCTTAAAGACATACGTAACTATGGAAGCTGACCCTCAGTTGTTCAGACACAACTGACATTTTCAGGGAAGAGACTTGGTAATTGAGACCAAACAAATAAAAGTATACATGTAAATAGAAGCGTAATTTCACACAAAAGCTGTCTATAAACAGTTTCTGGCAAACCTAAAGTCTTTCTGGATGGTATCCTTTCCTTGAAAACAGCCATTAGCTGATACCTCAGAACTGTGAGAACAAGAAACATGTGCAACGTTATTTTGCCTGGGTGTACTTTTTTATTTTTGCATTTTAATGGTTACCCCTTTTTCTGAACCCATTTCTAGTTTTTCCACTGCGCAATGGTTGCAGTTCCCCCAATTTAAGCATGAAAGGCATGAGAAAGTACTGCATTTTATTGTTAAACTTTACCCTCTTCTATCTTACTGCTCTGTTAAATTACTCCATTTTATGCACACAATATCTGGCGCGTTACACGTCAAATCAGGCATTAGCACAGCACATTACACCTCTGTATACAACAGCAGGAACAAGAGAAGTGTTTATACTTTACTGAGCTAGCAAGCAATCCATTACTTGAATTTTTTCCTGTACAGTTTGTCAAGTTTCTCAAATTAAGTTTTACATAAGATGTTCAATTTTTTCACAGCAAACCAAGCAACCCGCCTGAAACATGGCTTTAATTAAAGTACTCCAGAATCTCATCTCTGTGTATGCAGTGTTCTTTTAACAAAACAAAACAAAAATAAATGGGAGGGACTGGACACTAGATCTGAGACAATGGTGATCTGCTGAGGGGAAAGGTGAAGTCCCCGCAATCACCCACAAGAAATAAAGAAGTCTAAAGCAAGCTACATCCAAACTAATTTTTTTTTTTTAATGGGTTCACTCTTCGTGTCTCAGATGAATTAAAAAACTGCTACAAGCTTTGCACTTGGCATACAGCAGTTGCCTTTGCCTTCCTGAACTGCACAAGGCAAAGGTCCTCACAGGAACAACTTGGATCATGACAGCAAAATGTCTAAGAAAAAGATAATATAGAATTAACCCACTCCTAACTAAGCTGCTGGACATCTACCTCAGGCTCTGAAAGCCCCAGATGTCACAGACAGATATCCCTTAAAGTCCACAGATTGCACACAGGCATGTCAGCGACTATAAAATAGCTGCATACACAATTGCTTGGATGCACTGTTTGTATAAACCAGTTAAAATACATGGCAAACTATTAAAAATGATTAGGCGAAGTTGCACAGCAACCTTAGAGGGGATGCGAATGCTACACCAATCTCCCACCAGCTGGAATGTGCTTTGGAGATGCTCAGCTCAGCCTGGAATACACCTTTTCAGAAGCTTAAAACAGTTCATGTACGTGAAGACTATCCACAGATCCAGGGCAAAATGTGTAACTAATTTCATATAAGAAAGAGACAAAAGGATTTCATCTAAACATTGGAGTTTTGGCCCCAACGCTATTTAAATATCTAAACTTTAATTAACTGTAGGTTGAACAACATATGCGTGAGGTACTGAGAAGTACAAGTATGAACAAGACAAGAGTTTTGGTGAAGAGAAAGTCCTTCGGCAAATGAATGACAGGACCAGAACAGAAAAACAGAATTCCCAGCTCTTCACTTTCTATTGCTGAAAACAGCAAAGGGTCTGGACAGTTCTCAAGTCTTAAAACGCAGCCATTTAAAAGATTTATCTGAGCAGTACTCCATAATTCAAAACTGGAGAGTGTTAAGGGAAAATCTACAAAAACATATTAAAGGACTAGAAAGCAGAACCACAGAGAAAGATCTGCAAAGGTCAGACTACTTAGTTTATCAAAGAGGAGGTAAAAGGGGAACTTTGATCACAGTTTAAGAACCTAAAAGGATAATGAAAATGTGCTATAGCAAGCGCTTCAATCTAGAGATGAACGTATATCAATTTCCAGAGGTTACAAGTGGAAAAATGCCAGAATCACACAGGAAAAAAGAAACTCTTGAAGTAATGGTGTGAATAATTAACGACTCAAGAAAATTACCAGAGGTTCTCATGGATGCCCTATTGCCAGAGGTCCTTAGCACAATACTGGGTGTTTCTCCGCAAGAAACGTTCCAGTTCAACCTGAGTTACTGGACATGAATCAGCTGAGAGAAATCCCACAGCCTATGCTGTGCACTGCTCAAACTACAGGGATCTCAGCTCTGATGGACCCCAACACAAGACACCAACAAAAATTTGTATTAATGTTTTTTTCATATACTACTAGAAAGTACACAGAAACACTCCAGGTACAGAGTTATTTCCATTAAAAACCTCGTTACGGCTAACAGTGCAAAGAGCAAGCAAGCAGGCAAACTCTCTTACCGCTACTCCTTTCTGAACAGATTCGGAGAGGAGCATCTGGTGACAAATTTCTGTGCCTCCAAATCCATCTCTGCTCTTTCCAGAAGGTCAGGGACCGGATCTCATCCAACTTAAGCAACAAAGATAATTACCACGTTCAGAAACACGCCAGTTGCCAAAGCGTGCTCCTTTTCCACCACCTGCTTCCTTGTCTTCTCCACCTCCCAAAAACACCTCTACTGCACAAGCGACAGGCTGGCTGAGATCTGACAAGGTTTGCTAAGTAACTGTCCCAGTGGTGGCTGCACAATTGGCCAGCACCGGCACCATCCAACTCAAATTGCATTACACTTAATTGATTCATTAAGGTAATCACTACTGTCATATCATCTGCTCATTACAAACAACAACAAATTATTCAAAATATGTTTTCCCTTCTGAGCAACTGTATCAAATATATTAATCAGAAGTTGGTTGGCTGTTTCAGTCGCTCATTATCTGCATGCCATTTATATAATAAAAAGAAAATGAACAAGCAACTTGCCATCAGTCGGCTATTTCATTTTTCCCCAATGAGTTCTAAAATTTGTAAATTAAACCAGCAGTGGTGCTCCTGATTTATATGAGAAGGTTACGACCAAAAATATATTTCATCTATAGGCAAATCTGTTTTATATCCAACAACTTGTCAGTTTTAACAAACTCTGCCAAAGGCTATTATTGATGGTAGAAGGCAAAACAGGTATGGAGAAGCCAAGATTTTCACATTATGCACAAGAAAAATCACACCGGCCATAACAAAATTGTTATCTAAGAGCGAAAAATGTTTATATATGAACTTGATTGAAATTCAAAGAGTACCCTTTGCCCAAAGAATCACTTTATATACCACATCTTATCAGGTAGGTGCAAAATTAGCACATAAGCGATTTATATACATTTCTCTATACTGTACCCTGAATTTGGTGTACTCTATTAGCACAGCAGATGATTAAGGTCTGCAGACTACATAACAAAGCAATGAAGTGGTGCTGTAGTAGTTTAAATCAGAGCAGCTGTGAATAACTCCCATTATGTCAGCTATGTGTTTCTGGCAGCTGATGTACCATCAGCCAGGTCTCCAATTGCATGTCAGCCTTCTCATTTAAAACCCCCACAAGAGATCCAGCTAGACACCCACAGAAAGGTCTTAGCTGACAGTGATTGCCTCTATTCTGAAGACTAGCAAATTAAAATAATCTTGCAAGTGACTATTCCCTCTAAAGAGGAAACATTAATTCTTTACAGAATTAAGTCAATGCATTATTTATTTCTTGCTATAGTACTATTTGTGTTTTCTCAAAATGGGATTCAGGGCAGGGGATGCTCCTAAAAGCCCGCCAGGATACATAATTTGCTGCAGGTGTTCATTGTTTTATATGGCTCATTTTACACCATCCTTTAATTAGTCATCACAAGTTACCTTCAGTGCAAAAGGTGATAGTCTGGTTCCTCGGGAAGCACCAGAATACAAATTCTCAATTATCTTTGGCCTTGCAGGTGACGGAACCAGCTGCGATAGCCAGCAGAGACTGTTGTATCACCTTGGGTAGACCAGTGTGCATGGTCCTCTGGGTTGCCGAGGCTCTCCTGGACCTGTCAAGGATCAAGACGGTGACTATCCAGCAGCCTCATGCCATTTGCAAGCCTGGCTGTCCTTCAAGGGCTGTACCTGTAGACCAGAAGAAAAGGTCTGCACCAGACAGCAGGACAGCCCAGGGCTTGCATGCTCCGATCAGCTGTGGGGCTGGCAGGGGGGCACACTGCCCATCGACACCAAGCAAGCAAAATACAGCACATGATCTGCATGCCTGACCATGCAGGTAAAGCTGCACTTTTGTGCTTTAAATGATGTTAAGTTTCCATTTCCCCAATTTTTGAGGCAATCTATAGAGTGACAGCGTTTGAGTGAGGGAGAGAAAAGTCAAGAGGGTGAGCATGGAAGTGTTTGCAATAAAGAGGAATGAAATGAAGGATAAAGGAGGCGGCCTGATGTGATAGATTGGCTGTCCTATCAGTGGTGATAGTTTTTCTACAAATCATCAGAACTCCTGCCTTGAAGATGGATCGTCCAATTCATCTTTGCGGAAGCACCACCGAGATGCTGGGGGGAGAGAAGAGGTGGCCGGGAGTAGCCGGACACAGGGCCAGGAGCCAGGATGGGAAGCAACAGTTTTGCCCTGTTGACACCCATGAAGTTTGTGAAACAGTACTGGCAAATTGTTGTTTCCTGTTACCATATTATCACCCTCTTGCATCTAATAAACTAGTTATTCGAGGGAAATTACAGCAAGAAGCAGGGCCATGCCAGCAGACAGTAACACTGCTAAATGTACAGTGGCGCTGCTATTCGTGCTGGCTGGGAGCAGCAGCCGAAAGTGTTGAAAACAGACTGGCCTGTCACTCAGCTAGTCCTATCCACAGCAATACTGCATTGCCTTTTAAGATATTTTCCTGTTTTTCAGGGTTATCCGTGAAGCAACAGCTCTGAACTCTATCATCTCCGTGCCTGACATATTGTTTATAAAGATCCTGAAAGCTTCATCCCTTTGTATTGAATGCTTCCTTGGAGAAAGAAACACCCAAATTACATGAGCTGAAATTCATGCAATTATTATAAATGAAAATAACAAGCCATAAATAATATTCTAACACTGTTCATATTGTTCAAAAGAAGAGAACAGCAAAGTAGCAAAGCTTTGTTTAAACTATCTTTTTCCAATACAATCCAAAGAAATCTTACACTACCACCATGATACTACAAGACAACATTAAACAAAATACAGGTTAAATTGTACTGTGAAGTACCTAGACAAAGGGTATTTTTTACAAATAGATGTGCAAACAACACTCTTTGGGGATACAAACACGTAAGGAGGAGGAGGCATTTTGCACTCAGTAACATGATGTCATGAATCACAACACCATAGGAGCTGTCTTAATTGTCACAACGTTTTAAATTGTTTGACTGTGTGTTTGACTCATTAAATCGCTTAACACATATATAGGTACGTACGTACACTGTGTATGGAACATCAATACCACATAGCTGAGAGGCAAGTTTAGGCCAGCGCTTGTTTTCAGCACTAGCCAATTAGGGAAGTAAAATAGGACATAGCAAGTGTGTCCAGAATCTTCCCTAGGAAACTCTTCAGCCTCCTAAGTTTCACAGTGTAAGAACAAGGAGTGGTTCCTTAATGGTCACATACCTCTGTACTCTTTGCCCTTTAAAAAAACGCAACCCTTTGGTGCAAGCCGTCTTGGGAGAGCAATAAATTAATGGAGAAAAGCACCTGAAGTTGCAATGACAGATCTGAAGTTTCCCCTTCTTACGCAGGATCAGAAATTAAGCAGCAGGTTCACAGTCACCATGGCCCTTTCTTGAAAAGAGAAGGAAAAAAAGAAGTCTAATGCTGCTTTAGGAATTTGAGCTTAAACGATTTTACTTTAGGAAAACATTTGAAACCTTGAGTTAAATAGTGAGAATTATGCAGGTTCTGAAGAGAAGAGATTTGCCGGAAGCCTTTGAAATAAGGGAGAATTAGACAATATAATTTATTTAGACTTTCAAGCCTCTTTAACAGAGCATTAAGAGAAAGCACCATAAAAACAATTTTTCAGAGTGGAAAATGAAGCTATACTGTGGTCAGAATCCAGTTAAGACAAAAAAATGAGTAGGAGTGAACAGCTGATATTCAGCAAAGATATTCAGAGATGTTTTCCAGAATAAGTACTTGCATGTAATACACAATTAGGTTGGAAAAACAGATAAATGCATGTCTGAGCAGAAGCAATATATCTATTTTCCTTGTCAAACTGACACATCATACACAAACTTTCCCTGCTCATATGTGATCAGGAAAGTCTTTCACTTTTTTGACCACTGAAAGAGAGGAGAAAGCATACTTCTGCAAAGTTTTCCTCTTCTATATTAGCATGGAAGACCAAAAAAAACCCCAACAAACTACCAGTCACCCATGTGACCGCGGGCAGATAATACACCCCGGCACATTTTCATCTGTTCATTCCGAGCCTAAGCTGAAAGGCACATCGGAGCCGTCCAGAGGAAAACAGCACGGATGTGTTATGGGAAAATATGCTACGCTGCTTCTGGGAAGAACATGCAGTACAACTTGAGGGTACAATCTATGACAAAGACATTAAAAAAGCACCTAATAAGCATTATTACTTTGTTCTTTAATTCTTTATGGTTACAATTATTCTGGTCTCTCCCTTGAGAATTATCTCCAAGGTAATGTGCACTGGCTGGCTTTCTTGTTTCAAAAGTAAGATAAACTTCCAGAATCACCATCTCTTGATCTTCAAGCATAAAGTCCAAAAGAAAACCGATAGCCTATAAGAAATTACTGTCAACTGATTCATGAAATAGCTGGAACTACAAGATCTACTGCCCCCACAGAGGCAGAGCTAAGAGTTGAAGGCAGACTGCTGTATTCTTCAAACCGTGGGCACATGCGTGCCAGGGCAGTATTCAAAAGAAGAAGGGAAAAATTCAAGCGTACCTGACTAGAAGGCAAGAGATTCAGAGACACATTTTGCCTCCAAGTTAGAAAGTGAATGCGAAAGAGCGATGGGTGAAAACAGACCTGGAAGTCTTCAGAAAAAGAAGCATTTTAGTGATTCTGCTTAGTTTGAGACATTTCACTGTAACACATTGGGGATGGTGTTAAACCAGAATATATTCTCACCTCCTGGCTAACTGTGTTGGTCAAAAGAGGTAATCTCAAAGCCTCCTTACCATGCCGCACCGAGATGACTTCAGGTCACTGCCTCCCCCGTCTACCTGACTTACATCAGCCTATTCTTTGGCTCTTTGTTCAGGTTCTTGATTAACTAAAGCCTAATACTTCAGCAGAAAAGCCATCAGCAGTGGGACGGCTCATTCCAATTGTCTGGCCATTTCTTGCTGAGTCTGCAATGCCCAACCTCAGGGTGAAGAAACCTACTACAGAACAACTTTTCAGTGGCCAGGTCAAAACGTGGTTATACCAAGCCCAAAACAGAACATGTCCTTCTCATCCAGAAATATCATATCATCCGCAAACTACTTTTTCAATTTAAATATCTTTTCCTTCATCCTCGTCCTGCCCTGTTCCAAGTGCCTCCTTGCCTACATGCCTTGAACCAGGCATGCTGGAGTCTTCATGGAAAACATCCCAGACTTTCAGCTTTAAGTTTCTTCTGAATTACAGTTCTCAACATTTTTAGAGAACAAAATATTTTGCATATAAGCATGCAGAAGTTATCGTCATCTTGTCTGCTGGCAACAACCATATTATTATAAAACCATTTGCACAAATCAAACCTTTGCCACTAGAGGACTCTCCTGAAGCCATCGCTTCAATGTCACCAGGCATCCGCTTCACTCTTCTTCATCTCCCTTTCGTTTCCCAACTGCAATATGGTCTGTTTAAGTTACCTTTTGCCTCTTTCATTTGTTATAAGACTGTTTATAAATAGATAGATATACATACATATAAACACACACACAGATACATACATGTTATTTATGTAATTTCCCTATGGCTGTGCATGGCTGTATTTCTTGTTTTCTGTTGATTTTTTCTCTCTTTTCCACCTTCTGTGCTTTCACTTTTCCTTAGCTCTGCTTTCTTGTACTGCACTTGCATCCCATCCATATTCTGTCTCAGTTTCTTTCAAAAATATTCTCCTCTCACAGCTACAAGCAAAAAAAAGCAAGGCGGCAAGTGCAAAAAGAGACTGCGTGTTGCAGAAGCTGGAAGGGTGACTGCGTAAGAGGCATCCCTATTGCAGCAGAAAACAGTTCGCTACAGCTCTGTCCGTTTGCTATTTCACATGTTGCGGAACAGGCGAGCGTTTTCAAAAAATTATAAAAATAATCCAAGTATTCATGTTGTTTAGTAAAATGTTGCACAGAGGTTTCTCAATAGTCACCAAGATGTCAGTCCTGCTAAAAGCCATCTTCACAGCATCAGAACAAGAGACTAATTTGCTGTAATAGCGCCTTTTGGTTGTGATAAATAAACCAGGTTTAAAGTATATGTTCAACCTCCAGGAAAACACTGAAGTTGGCTGAAATAACATCAGCAACACAGGAGGCAATCTGCGCTTGGAGTCAGCACTGGGCAAAGGGCCATCGCACACTTCTGTTTCCCCATGTCTTTTTCTCGCTGGAGAGAACTTTTTAGCCACCAGTGTTTATTAAGCTATTATATTAAGAACAGCTTTTATCAGGAGAGCTCTTGACTGACATTTGAGCCAGTTCCAACTAAAACTTGTGTGCCATTTCAGTTGGAGAAAAAATTACTTTCAAAATAGTAAGCTTTTTTATCAAGGTAAACCTCACAACATGCTAGTAAGAAAAAAGAATTTTTAAAGAAGAGAGCAAGTCTAATAATTCATACCTGACACTACCAGCCTGGGCAGGTTCATGGCATTCTCTGCACCACTTGCTCCTCCTCCTACCTTTCTCCTCAAACTTTCGAGTAGGTAACCAGGGAAAATTCTGCTCTTAGAAGGTTTTTAGATATAATTTGATAGAAGCAACCTGGGAGACATCTGACATGTGTTAGTTTTCTCAAATTTCAAAGAGAAGCAGCACCGTGTTACCAGTCCTGTCGAGTGAATCAATGACATGTTCAATTCTGAGAAAGGTGCTTGTCCTGTAAGTCATAACTCATCAGGTAAAATGCTCCTTTAGGATCAAAATGAAATCTAGACCTGGAGGGCACATTTGAAACCTCTCTTCAATCGGGCAAAGATTACCTCTGCAGAACTATTCTGTGAAACAAGAAATTAGTGTATTATCTTGCTCTGCTGTGGGACAATACTTCAAAATAATAGCAAGCTCCTGAATGGGTCATCTTTTCTGTGTGAACACTGACATTTTCTCCTGTTACAGACTCACGACCACAACGCAGCTACACTCCACTCAGTCATATGAAAATTTGGGAAGTGTCATAGGGACTGACTTTCAGGAGTATGACGCTCCCACATATGTCATCGCTTTTGTAATTGTGGGAAAATGAAATAAAACAAAATACATGCCATACAGACACCTCAGACCTCATATTGCAACATTTCACTTGTTCAGTTTTGCAGCTGCTGCATTTTCCGATTTATTTGTGTCTCTCTGAGACCCGCCCTTTACAGCAGGCACTGCTCGAAGAAACCCTTATCAGGAATCACTGGGGTGTGTGCACACATGCACGTGTTTGTGTGCACGAGTACATCTTAAAGCCCCAGGTTTCATCTAGACCAGGTTTTTCTTTACATGTATTTTTTGAAAAATCCTAATGTCCCAGAACTTGTTAGGCACAGTCATGAAAACTCTTTCGGTCCTTCCTCAGCATTTCTTCCCATGTATCTCATCAGAGGTTCTGTTTTGAGTTTTGAGCATGCTCAAGTTTTGGCACCTAAGCAACAGCTACATGGAAAAACTCTCCCAGCAAGCTGATGCTTCTGTGGGACATGTTGTCTTCTATGGGACGTGTTGTCATCCTCTTTCTCCCCCTCCTCTCCACCAGAGCTACCACCTGACCTAAGTCCACCTTGCAGATACTTCCAGACCAGCCATGCCTTGCAGGGTTTGTAGAAACCAACACACTCATCTAACCTTAACTTCACAAAATTCCCATGGATAACTTCTGATTTCAAAAGACTGAAAAGAAACTAGAACAAAAATGATGCTGCTCTGAGAATTAAGATACAAGCACTGAGGTTTTTTTCCTCTGCCACATATCCCTTCTGCAGGCCTTTAACAAACCACCTTGGCTGTCTGTTTCTCCTTCCACTGCCACCTTTGGTGTAAAGTGATGGTGCTTGTGGGTAAGCCCAGGTGCAGGACCATGTAGACTGGGCAGGAAGACATCCATCCATGCTCACAGGGGAAAACAGATCACAGACCCCAAAGAAAAATGGCAAATCTAATGACCGACTGCTATTAAGCAAACAGCATGCCAAAAGCATTAGGAAAGCAAAATCTCACAGCATCACCCCCAAACATTTCCCCAAAGGTGAAAGGAACGACCACCATAGTGAGAACTGCTGTGTAAAGCAATGACAAGCTCTCTTCCGAAGAGACTCATTAATCCCCATCTACTGAACTGTGACAGTGTCAAGCTCTGCAGCGGGAAGATGGTCAGCAAGGAGACATCACCCACACCTTTCGGTGATCTGCACCTCCTGCCTTTTGCCCTATCAATGCCAGGACACACAGTTACTTCCTGACTTTCTGCTACCTAAATTAACAATTATTACTGAAGTAATTTTCTAAGGTGTCGAGGTCAGCAAAGCACTAGGAAGAATCATGGCTAATGAGGAAGCCATCACTACTGCAAAATGAAAATTGCCGTAAGGCAGTGGAGAGTATCGTATTAAAATTGCCCATAAATTTGCAACTGCCGAACGGTATCTCTCATTGCATGAGGGGCAGGGCTTTTGCTTAAGAATTTTTTAAAATACTTAAGGCATACAGCCTTTGAACTTAGTCCAGTCCCCTGCAATCACATTCTGAACTCCCTGTGTTAGTAAAGAGAACAAAAGCGAAAAGGGCTTATAGTTTCACTTTTTGACTTTCCTTCTACTTTTAGCTCTAAAACCATTTTGATAAGCAGTTTCAGTGAGTTATGTACATATCTTATCTCTCAAGCAATGATTTCTCAGAGTGTTGTGCAAGTAAGGGTTCAAGACAGGCAGTTTCGCAGCACACATTCATAATTTCCCTTAAAAGCAAATTGTTACAGCCACAGCTGCTGTAATCCAGGAGCGGATCTGGACTAGGGAAAAAGGAAAAGCCTTTTCTACTGCCAGGAGAGCTCGGTCTGTTGGGCTTTCATATCATGGAGTGTTTGTGCTGTTGCCCAGCAAGTCCCTCGGGAGCCACAGTCTGTTCAGCCCGGCCCGGGGCTGTGTGCTCATGAGAAGGAGCTGACATCACCACAGACACACAAAAAGCAAAACCCCACCATTTCTCCAATTACAGTAAGTGGTGATGTCGAGGAGGTTGTTCCAGTCCTGGCTCTGCTCCTACTAATTCAATACCCACAGCAGTCTACAGCCAGTTCTAGAGCCGGCTCTTGAGCGCCAAGAAATTAAATATTTCCCTGATAGTTCCATCCCAGACTATCCAGAGCCAACGCACTTTAGCCCCAAAATGCTGACTCTCTCCCGCCAATCTCCCCAAAACATAACCAGCCTGTTTCATGTGAAAATATCTGCCTAGCAAGGCTCGATCTCATGATGCAGTTTGTCATTTCCATCAACAATGCAAGTTCAGTTTATGGCATCTAAAAAGGGAAAAATAATAATAATACAGGAAGCAACACAACTGACATTTAAAAGAATTTGATTGATGCTAAAGCCTGTGGGGAAAAAAATATGGAGCTTCAGAAGGGATAGGAATACTACTCACTGAAATAAAGACTTTGAGACTTAAAGATCTTAATCCTGTGGGAAAAAAAAGAAAAGAAAAAAAAATCTAAAAAGATGAAAATACTTCCTAGTTCCTACAGAACAAACAAACAAAAGCAACAACAAAAAACACAATTAACAAAAAAATGGAATGTTATTGAGGATGCAGTTTCAAAATGATAGGAAGTCCTAAAAGCCATAATTCATTCTGGCTAGAAAACAAATTGTCTCCACAGTATTATAGGATTTAAAACAAGCAGATTTTGTCAGTGGATTTAGCATGATGAATCAGGTAAATTGGAGGCTGAATCATCACTATATCCCCAGGCATCTGCAGTGAAATAGAAAGGAAAGAAAAATAAAAAATTAGAGAAGCACCTAGAGGATGTTGAGGAAATCACAGGCACACGGAATATTGAGTGAAAAATCACACTGATGTGGAATGTTTGCGTCAGGTTTTTTAATGACAGGCAGTATTTGGGAGCCATGAAGAGACACAGCAGGAAGGCTTCTGGACCTCCCAGAGCTGAGACTAAACCCAGTGGGAAATGGTCCACCACAGAGCAGACCCAAGGAGGAAAATGGAAGAACAGAAGGGACCCTTGTCTAAGCGATTAGATGGAGGTAACAAACTGAAATCTCCAGATGTTATGAAGCAGGAACCTGAACTAACTCCTCCAGCAGCTGGAGGGCTGCACTTCATGCCCCAGGGCCCCAGCAGTGCTGGGACAGATGAAGCCTTTCTCACCCTCAGGAAAGCTTCCCAGCCTGATCAGCAGATGCTTTCATCGTGTTTGGGAACAGCCCAGTGGCACTACCTTCTCCTGGGGTCTTCCGTCCGCCTCCAGACCACCACCCTCCTGCCCGACCTCCGAGGCAGAAGAAGCCAGGCAGCCGGGGGACATGGGGACGTGGGGGCACACACGATGCTGTCCACACCTGGTGCCTCGGGAAGGCTCCTGTGCTGGCCGTGCACCCCCCAAACACCCTCACTACACCAAGCAGAGCTGGGGAGTTACGTGTCTAAGGAGTTTACCAGCAGCTTTCCTGAGCTTTCTTAAATGACTTCTCAATTGCTTGCAACAACACATAAAATTTAATAATAAAATGCCTTTTCTTCCATTTTCTTTATACTTTTTTTTTCTTTCCTTTTTTCAGAAAACTTATGTCTGACCTATATCGACCTCACAGGAAAAAAGATAGATTTTTTTCTGCTTGTTTATTTTTTCCCTTTTTTCCCCCACACAGTAGTACCATCAAAATATGTGTTCCCCTGACGGCAGAGACAAAAGCCGCTCCAGTAACTCAAACCAACACCACTCCTTCCTCGTCCGGCACAGCAATCCTTAGTGACTTCAGGCTGCCGGGGAAGGTGAAGGACAGAGAACTGCAAGAGCCCTCCCATCACAGACGCCAAGAGAGCCCTCAGCTCTCACTTATGCGCTTCAGTGCTTGCAAGAAAGGCACAACAGGAACTTTTCTTTCTGTCCACACACAAAACGAGCCCTTAGCTAAGGAATGGATAGCATCTATTGTAGAGGCTGGCTGGTTTCCTCCAATACACTACAAAACTCACTTTTAAGTGATATGCACGGCTGCACCTGCACATTTTGGGCATGGCCAAATGGAAGTGCTAGGTGGCAGCAAGGTCCCAGGTATGTCCCATTCCAGCTCTGGCTCATTTCAGAAGTGTCTTGATATTTACTCAACAGTCACTTCAAATACTTACCATTTGTCACCTGCATTTTAGATGTGGGTGTCCTCAATTCTTCGAAACTCTTGTGCACAGAACAGCACATATGGGGCTGCCAGTGACCCTCCCTGGGAAAGACACAATTATTCCTTGCGTTTCACGTGCAGCCACGTTTACCTGTGCCTGTCCCTGGTGAGAACACAGAGCATCGACTTCAAAAGCGCCACTCCATAATTTCACAGATCTAACAGTCAAAGCAAAGCTACTGCAAAACTTAAAACAAGCAAAACGTAGGTTTGTGCCATTAACATAACAGAGAGAAAGTGGAAAGAAAATTTGCTCAGATCTTGTATGTTTGAACATGGACTTCAGTGCAACTCTCTGAAAATGTGATCTAAGGTTGCAGCTGCATTGAAGAAAGCAAAACAAGCTGGAAGCCCAAGCAGAGCTGTCCTTCGGCTTAAGCTCTAAGACAGGGTGGCTGGTGGGAGAGGGGACGTGGCCTCAGCCCACAGCCACTGCCCAGGCAAACTGCACATGTCTGCGGCAAAGCAGCAAACACACATGATCACTTTGGTTAAAAACTTCTCCCAAGAAACCTTTCAACCTTCAACCAAACATCAGCTCATTAGCAATAGGTCAAAGCCACATGGTATTTAACTTTGGATTAAATATCACTCTCATTCTCAGTGGGAAGCCAGGGCATTAACATATGTCTTGTCATGTATTTTCCCTTCCTGTTACATCTGATTAATTATGCCTCTTTCTGAAATCTTTTCTTAGTTTTTATGTGAAATGAAAACCCATGTCAACAGGGAGAGGACAAGCCCCAGGAGAGAGGCAGCAAGCAGGGGGGAAATAATTCTTCCTCCTCCCCAAAGCTCTGCACTCTATTTAGACTGCAGCAAAACCAGGGGAGGGATTTTTCTCTTACTTGAATGTACCTTTCATTTTCCTGAAGATTTCGCTGATTGCAAGACTTTGTTAACATTTATACAGGCTAAAAAACACAGGTCATTTCCATAGGGACTTGTACTGGCCTCAATCACAGACTAACACCGCAGCAATGACAGATATATATCTTGACTGTGAAAATATAATGCCTATAGGCACTTTCTCTTCTCACTGGCAAACCATTTCCCTTAATTTCCCAGTTTCTCAGCTTTGCCACTTCTTTTTACATTTTGCAATAAATATTGTTCAGCTTGGTGACAGGATAGTCCAAAGCTTTTAAAGCAAAACAAACTGATAGTTCTTCTAGCACAGAAACATTAAAGTTCTTTCACATTATGTTGAAAGCATTTGGTCTAATATTTAGAAGTCAAAAACATTCATTTCTCGTTTAGAAAGTTAGCAATGTTATGGATGCAGCAGCTCATGTGCGCACATGACACGTTAATGATCAACTTGACCAGAAGTTATAACCTCAGATTGTAAGGTGCAATAGCCTCTTAACGAAAGCTTGTGGAATGATACAAATGTATTATTTAATTCTTTTCATTACACCAATGAAACCAGATTTGCATATTCAGTACTAGCTGAGCACAGTTTTGTAGAGCAGATATAAATACTCTTGTAGATTATCCAAAAAGCACTTGGAGCTAGAGACGTTAATTTTCACATTGAAGTGATAAATACAGAGAAAGAAGTCAAATTGCATCTGTGAGGAAGAAAATAGCATTTCAAAGTAAAATCAAAGCAATGTCAGGAAGGTTGCAAGCAGCCACCAGCCGTTCCCAAACTCACTTGCATCTGCCCACACGCATCCAGGTCTGCATTCGTGTCTCACAGAGGCTTTGCCATTCCTTGGGGAGAGGGATGCTCCCTGTGCCATGCACCACAAATAGCCTGCCATAAATTTACTGGTAAATGCATTGCTCTCGCCTCCTGACTGGCAAAACATAGGTGTAGAGATTCTGTATCTGGGTAAAAAAAAAAAAAAAAAAAAAAAAACACACACCAAACAAAAAAAAGCCCAACACTTTAAACTAGAAAAAAACCCAAATGAAAACAGAATATATAACATATATTACTATTAATAATATATTACAACACTAATCCATGTATTACTGTATTAATTATGTTAGGTTTTACTGTATTATTATATTCTTGAGAGTGTGTATATGTATACATATATATAACAACACCTATAGCATATGTATTATTGTGTAAGCAAGGAGACAGGCTTGGCAGATGGCACAAAATCTGAAAAATATCACCTGCCCAAAAAGTTCACAGCAACTCTTTCACGACAAAAATTGCGTGGTAGTGGACGCACCTTTGCAGCCTCTCCCCCATAACTCCTGCGCTGCCGTGCGCACGGTGCCAGCTCTCCAGAGGACAGGCTGCCCGCTGCGCTGCCGCCCCAGCAGCCGCTGTTTCAAGGGGTCCGTGCTGGCGGCGCGTGCCTGCCTGGCAGTTCCAGTGCAGAGATGGGATTTCAGACTTCGGTTCCACCCCCGTCAAATTTAGAGGTAAACATTTCCATGGCGCAGCAATGCCCAGCCCGTGAGCGTCCAGGATTTCACAGAGGGAAGAGTTTTATGGAAATGAAGGATCTGTGTGCTTTGTAACGGGGCTTTTTACTCTAGTAAGCTGTTCAATCGCGGGAGTGCCGTAGAGATAAAAGTGATTTTTAGGTTGTCAGAAAGTTATTTCAGGTTTTTTCAAATAGCCTTTGAAGGAGCAAAAAGGTGTTCACAGCTGAAGAGCGGAGGTAAGAGGGGATTTTCTCCCCAGTCATACACCACACAAAATAATATTGAAATTCACAAAAGTAAGAGGCTGTGGTTTATACCAAGCCTACCACAACACCTGACAACTCTCTAAGATGTTTTTGAAGCTGAGGCTGTTAAAGTTTCCCTTTTAATTTTGACTACAAACAATCCTGGAAGGTCTCTGGTTATATTAATGGCTCTCATCTATCATTTAAACACAGACCCATTTTCTATCATCTCTGTGATCAGGGAGCAAATGATGCTGATGAAACAACTTTATTTTTTATGTCTTTCTAATAATTTTGTTATTACTGAGTTCTGGTTTCAGCAATAACTCTGTGATTTACAAGTTATTGTTCTGGTTAGAGTATATTATCTTAAGCAGCAACCAACATAATTTAATATCTATGGTGGCACGTACATATATGCACGTATAATTTTAGGTAGATGTATGAGTTTTATGAATGAATGCTACCTGTTAAAAATGAACCTGTTCCTTAAGAAATTAATTCCTCTGTGAAAAACAGCTTTCCTTACCCACTGGAGCCGCGGTCCCCCTGGGAGGATGCCTCCAGATCAAGGATGCACACGGCATAAAGACTGCACGGGATGCTTTACAGGCGGACACGCCTCCTGCACATTCCAGGCCCTTAACACGCTAAAAAAGTTATTACTAATAGTGCAAAAGTCTAAAGACCAGAGGAGAAACTTTAATGACTGAGGCAAAATGATCGGCTGGGTTACAAAGTGCCATAATCACTATTTATTTATACCTGCGCGGGATCCCCTCAAGCCATTTGTTGGGGAGGGAGCTTGTGCTCGCTCATATTGCACATGCCATGGGAATTTGGGGTGAAGGTGCTGGTGTGACACCACTCACCCTCTGATGGGCTTAGTTCAGCACAGCGGTGACCACTTTGGAGCACCTCCATAACCCACACAGATACTATGACACTATGGAAATGCTGCTGGTTTACCAATTCCCTTATTCCTGCCCTCTCTGCATCCCCATCACAGGTTCTTATCAATGCCCTGCAAAGCAACGGAGTCTGGGATGGATGCTGTGCCTCCTCAGGGACTTCTGGCTGAGCCACCCGCAGGTGTGACCCCACCACACCACCAGGGCTTTGCTGTCCCTTCTCCCACCCTCTGCCACCATACTGCAACCTTCACCTGTCAAATTTGGTGCTGAAACCCAGCTGCAGGGTGGCCATTGAGCCTTGCAGTGCTGAAGGAAAGGTTCCGCGTGCTTGGCTGCAGCACGTCACCACGGCCAGGGCACACCAGTCCCAGCAAAGCTGCAGCCGCTCCCGCTCAACAAGGGGGGTTAGGCGCCACAGTCGGTCCTTGGCATCATCCAGCCAGCGATGGCTGTGACAGCAGATGGCAAATGTCGTCCTTGTCACTGAAGAGCTTCATACCTCCTTAGAGCACAACCCACACCTGCTTCTCTGCCCTCCTGGAGGTGCCCAGCTGAGAAACGTCAGACACTCACTGGGGCATCCTCCAGCAGCTCTCCATGATAACGATCCTCTCTCATTATTTCATCCAGAAAATGGTATTTAGAGGTGCCTAAACTATTTTAACAAAGATACCAAAACACATGTGTTGATACTTAGAAACACCTATGAGTTTTTAGCACAAATTAACACACTTTTATTGTAAGATATATACAGACACTCATTTTTCATATATATGTGTGTGTGCCTGTACACGCACACGTGTACGTACTCACACACCTTTCTTCATCCAGAGCATTAATCTAGCCCTGAAAAAAAAATTGTTGCCCTTATAAGCCGTCTCATTTTCCATCTCAAATTCCTAACAAAAGTTTTGCTTACTCTCCACCAGCCTTTTATGGAAAGATACCAGCACTTGTTTTTTGGCATGCTGGGAGCTCTTCCACAGTTTCTTTCCCCAGCACCTCCAGTTGTTTTAGCACGGACCCTTTCCAGGACATAGACCCTGCTCGGCAGGTGTAGCCCTTTCTCGCTGCGGCCACGTGCAGTAGTACATCATTACATCGGCCACATGTGTTTTGTTTGCAGGCACCATGGGATTATAGCTGCTCCTGCTGACTGCCCTCCCATCATTATTTGCTGCTTGCCAGACTCTGTCACCTATTCATGTTATTAATGGTGACTTTAGATTTGGCTAAAATACTATGATTAAATATACATAGTGTGTGTGAGTATATATATACACACATAGGTAGTGAAGATTTCATCATGAAGAAAGGTTACTTTTTTTTTTTTTTCTCATTCTGAACTTTGCATTTCCGAAGGAGTTTCCGGGGGCAGAGACTGAAACTCTCAGTCCACCAGCAGCCAAGCCCCTGCCGCTGCCCGGGAGCCATGAGCCCAGCCCTTCCCTCCTTCCCTTGCACAAGCCCAGCAAGTCCCTTCAGCCACAGCACAAAGGGACATACGTGGGGCAGATGACTTCTCAGTAAACAGGTTATTGCATGCATAATACCTTCTGAAATGTTAAGTATTAAAACACTATGTTCACTCATCACCAAAATAAACCCTGTACCACCTGTCCCTCAGCCACTGTACAAAAAAACCCACCAAAACAATGAAACTTCTCTATTAGAAAAATAGAAAAATAAAGATAAATTATTTTCATAAAATTATGGAATGGTTTGGACTGGAAGGGACCTTGAAGCCCACCCAGTCCCACCCCGTGCCGTGTGCAGGGCCCCCTCCCCCCAGCCCAGGCTGCCCCCAGCCCCATCCAGCCTGGCCTTGAGCACTGCCAGGGATGGGGCACCCACAGCTGCTCTGGGCAGCCCGGGCCAGCGCCTCGCCGCCCTCACGGGGAACAATTTCTGCCTCACAGCTCATCTACATCTCCCCTCTCCCAGCTTAAGGCCATTCCCCCTTGGCCTGTCACCACGTGCCCACGTACAAAGCCCCTCTCCAGCTTCTCGCCGGCCCCTGTAGGTGCTGGGAGCTGCTCTAAGGTCTCCCCGGAGCCTTCTCCTCCCCAGGCTGAGCAGCCCCAGCTCTCCCAGCCCGGCGCCACAGCAGAGGGGCTCCAGCCCCCTGACCATCTCCGTGGCCTTCCATTTTTTACCACTGCATCAGCACGATGTGGGTCAGGCAGTCCAGATGCTGCTCACCAGCAATCACCTGCAAATCTGGCCCCACCGCTGCAGCCCACCCCGCAGACCCTCAAAGCCCTTCCCCGCAGCTCCCAAGTCCCCTTAATGACATCAGCACAAGCTCCAGCTCAGCCTGGTCAGGCCTGCCTCACCTGAAGCACTGATGTGGAACACAAGTGTGTTTTCTGCCTACCGACTACAGACAGCATCCGAACCTTGCAGCTAACACAAAACATCCCAGGCTGCCCAGCCAGCACCAGGCGTGGGCAGGGATCCAGGAGCATCTCCAGCCAACCCTTCCCACCCAACAGGCAAGAGCAAGAACAGCGAAGCCTTCGCCCCAGTCTGTGTAGGAGGAAACAACAGCACATGTCAAACAATACTGAAACAAGCATGAAGGGATCGTGTGTTTTTTTCCCCTAGATAGTTTAAGTTTCATGTGCAGAAAGTCAAAAAACAGTCCCCTCTGGCTAAAAAGAGATTTTGAGGGCCCCTCTACAACCCAGGCCACAGCACTGAATGGTACAACCGGGGAGAGCTCTCTTCTCTGTAACTCCCTCTTCTTTCTGTTTGCTCATGTGTCTTAAACTCACAAGAAAATCTCTGAATAGGGAATTTCATCACTACACAATTTGCTCGCTACAGTCACAGAAATCAAAAACTGTTGTGGAGTGTAGAAGGATGGACCAGATGGTTCTTGCACCTAGATCACTCCTAAAAGATACTCATCCAAATTGTGCTGGAAATCTCTTACAGAAGGAAACAAACAGGCAAGAAAAGACTCCCTTGTTCAGCTAGTTTCCTTCTTCAGCTAGTTTTCTTATAAATACACAAAAATAGATAATTTTGCTTGCTACTGAAGAAGCCCTGCATTTCTCAATGGCTCCAGACAACATGTGCAGACCTTGAATTACAGTTGATATATTTTTTCACCTTGCTTTATAGATGGGTCATCTTTGCTGCTGCCTTCCCACTGTTCGTGCGCTGAGGAACCTGCTGAATCTCTCCCACCGAGCCCAAGATGTGCTGCAGGTGGGCATCCATGGGCAAATCTATTTTTGAAGATGTAAAGGTGGCAGGAGAGTTGAACACATGCCCAGCCCACCTCAGATCAGATGGTTCTGTATCATACGAGGCACTAGTAGTAGCTATATTATCTATGACAGCTTTGAGTGTTACAAAGACAAATAATCTCATCAAAAGATGATTTACTTCAAGAGAAAGATATTCCATAGAAGGAGAAAATGTATTTTGGTTTGTGGCAGAACTATTTTGGAGGTCACTGATATGATTTTGTAGCACTGAAAACTAAGCAGTTTTCAATAAATAAATAATTCTTCCCTTTCCCAAACCCATCAAACTCTACACCTTTATAAAATACTGTTTGTTTTCTTGCATTTTATTAATTATACATACACTGTAAGCAATGTTGAGCCTTTTTTATTTCACCTTTTTTAATGGCAGTAAAGCTTTTACTACTACCACTAAACCTGGCACCTGGGAAATGCTGGCTGTCCAGCACAGAGGGATCCACTGCTCTCACGTACCTTTCTCCCGTAAGGGATCCTCTTCTTACTGGTGCCAGTGCAAACAGAAATAGCCAGCATCTCCAGCATCCCTTTGTGGCTTCACCAGCTCTCAGCCTCTGCTAGAAAGAAGATGATGTATTTGCTGTGAGTGTGTCACGATACGCTCTGATATGCCCAGACGTAGCAGATTACTTGGCAGCCAAGAGATTTTGGGCCATGAGACAGCTCTGGAACACGAGAGCTGCAGAAACAGGCTCTTCTCTAATTTAAACCTTGGGTTAAAGTGAGATCTCCGCCTCTCCACTCTTCTCCAAACTGACTTCCAAGCATCTTTCTTTGCTTTTATATGCCAGTTCCTGCCCAAAAAAAAATTTAACCTGACCCAGGAAATCTTTTCCCTAAGCTCATACACTTTCTTTTCCAGAAATCAATTTTATTTTCACTGGCATCTCCTGATTTACTCTGTATGCCCTTTAAGTCCAGTTGTGCTTCATGCAATGATCTCTGAATTTAAATGATCACTTACCTCACCTAACACAATCTATAGAGAGAACACCTTTGAAAAGCCTGCTACTTTCCTAGCACTCTCCAAAGCAGAGCGGATTAAGACAGAAAGAAAACCATCGCCCTAACTTTTTAGTGTCACTACTGAAGTTTCTAGAACTTCTTTTTTTTTTTCAGTTCCAAAAAAAGAAAAATGCTGTTGTGATGCTAATGCAGATTTCTTATGTGATGCTTTTACTAGGGAGAATAATGTAGGTGCTCATACAGTTTTGCTGCTTGTCTGAAAGTCAAGATTAATTACTCCTTTAAAGAAACCACATGCAAGAAGTCCAGCAGCATTGATGCTCCAACGGCTGCAACACTTCAGTGGGAAGACATTGATAGATTTTTCTGGATATTCTCTGTTTAATAGCTTAAGTAGCAGCAAATGCTAAGGATTATGTAGATTTATGATGTATTTTGCTACAGAGCACACCAGGCTGGGCAAGTCAGCCCTGAGAAACCAGTAGCCGTTTCATGCTGTCTGCACAGCGGGAAGAGCCACTGCTGTGAACATGCTGTGCAACAGTTTATTAAAAATAAATCTCACACCTGGAGGATGAATACAAATGCTATTATCTCATCACACAAACAATTTTCAACATTTTCTGTCAACAGTGTCAGTTCTAATGACATCTTAGAAGCTGAGGGACAGCAAAGAGTAAAATGTTGGGCTTGTTTTCGTTTAAAAAACAAAGAAAAAAAAAATGCAACTCTCTGTGGAGCAATGGAAGAACCGAATCCCATGCCACACCTGCAGATCTATGGCTGGTCTTTATCAGTAGCAACGACACACAGCCATGGACAACCTTCCTCTATGGGAAGCAGAGCGGGTGTCCTGGCTGCACCGGCACAGGGTCTGAGCCAGGATCTGCTGCTCTGCTGCCCCAGCACCCTGCTGGGAGCCCAGCATCACTGATGTCAGCCTGGGGATACAGTTGTCAGCCTGGCCCAAGGAAGCAGCCAAGGTGCACCAAGAGTGTACGTACGCCCTTTGTAACCTACCCTGCTCTGGTTGTACAGCTGCCCTTCAGAGGACACTCAGTGTGAGCAGAAGGTACAACCAGGAAAATTAATTAGCACACTGGGTTAAAAAACATTCATGAGTAGTTACAGGAGGGGGATAAGAAGATAAGAATAAAAGAAAAGAACAAGCAACCCCTTATGTTTTTCATGAAATTTGAACACTCACAGTCCACGCTGTCACCAAACTGCCTTTTAACACATCCAAGGGCAAGGTTCATCCAGTGAGATGGCAATTCGCTGCTGGGCACCCTTCAGCTCCCTTGGACCTTCCAGCTACCCATGAGCTTCAAGACAGAGACCCTGCGTAAGGGGATGGCCCCCTACCAAAATGCCCTGACACTCACCAAGCAGGGCCACCCCAGCACGTCCCAGGGGTGGGTGCCACAGGGGGACATCAGCACAGGCTGCCTGGCAGGGGCTGCCTGACATGGTGTAGAAAAATGGGCTTGACCTGGACTTCTTGGACTTGACTTGTTGGAAAGATAACAACTTTTTCCACACATCTTGTGAAATTAGGACCACTCTTCCCTAGTAAACGGACCCCTTTGTAGAAAAAGTAAGTAAAAATATAAGAACTTTCTCTTTTCACGGGTAGGGAAGCAATCTTATTATTGCAGGCTATTATAACTTTGAGGTTTCTATCAGAAACTTTTCTAAGGTTGCAGGCTATTATAACTTTGAGGTTTCTATCAAAAACTTTTCTAAGGGAGGTAAATATCACATTAAACTGGCCATAGAGTCCCAGGACTCCTGCATTTTAATATTACCCTGGAGTTCAGAAACTTGCACAATTATCTCTACATCTTACACTCTCTTATGAATGTCTATATCAAAAAGGAATAGTCATTCTATTCAGGGTTGGTAAGGCTTCAAGATAGATGCAAAATTTTAGCAGAAAAGGTCTTGCAATAGAAATTTTGAGAGATGGAGGTAGGGTAGCAGTATCAGGGTTACATTTGATTTTTTAATGTGAATCCTGCTATAGTTTCATATTCATCATTAAATGCATGTATTAGAAATACTATTTCTATTTGTGCTAGTTGGATAGGTTTAAATATGCCTTGGTTTCAATCCCGTTTGTAATAAGCCACGTTAGACTGAATCCATCCATCTTTGCATATACAATAAACCTTTAGAGACAAGAGAGGATGCTGAAGACTGAAGCATAGTGGGGTGTCTGAGTTTCTTCTCCAAGAAGGACTTGATTACCGTAGGTTGTTGATTTACCTTTTGAAAGATCATCCAAAATAACCAGTATTTAAAAGATTCAGGAGTTACTATCTTTCATTATATATTATTTTAAGCAATGTAAAAATTAACATTTGGGTTTTTTTTTTAAAAAAAAAGGACAGGAAAACATCTTTCCAGTTGGCTTATTCTTAACCCAAAAGTAATTTTTCCAGTTACAACGTGAAGTTCCTTTTTGCCAATTTCACTTCCCTGAAACAGCTAGAGTAAGAACATTTCTGCTAGAAGTTCTTTTTCTTTCAGATTCAACTTACATTGGCTCACAGCACTGTTTGCATTGATGTAACATGAATATACAACAATCCTCTTATTTTCTGCTGTAATAGCAGCAAACAAATTCCACTTCTGATTGTGTAGTCTGCCATGCAAGTGTGTATAACTTGCATCTTCCTTTCATGCATATAAACAGCTTTGTGATTTGTAAGGAGTAATTGGAAAGGTGATCATTCCTGTTCTTATCTCATAATTATTACACACGCCTTGTTGTAAAAGTTCCTGGTGAAATACCAGGGCACCACCTTCTGCAAAAGCATTACATTTAGATCACCTTGAAGAATGAAAGAGCAACAAGGTTTTTTTAGAAGTACAGAAGCATCCTTTTGTAACCAAAGATGTGCAGTTTCCTCATTTATTTCTCCAGTATCTAATTTTTCAATGTAGTAAGAGTATCTGCACGGATCCTATCAGAGCGGCCTGAATTCTAGCCTGCATCATCACAATAAAGAGAAAAAAAAGTACCATTAGAAATGTACTGACCAGCCAGGTATGAGCAGCGGTCCAGGCATGAAAACAGCAAGCCAGACACAAATTAACTTATGCTTTCAGAAAAAGGAAAAAATCACCCTGCGCAGATGTGCTGCACTTAGACTGCCTCTAATATCCAATTATTTCTGTCTTTTGCTGAAGATTACAGGACTGAGTCTGGAGCTCTGATTTCTAATTTCAGATGGACTCTTCACTGAAAACATGTTCCATCTTTGAAGCCTGACATTAGCAAGTTCAGAGTCCCCAAGTGTCACAGTAGCCAGAGGGAGTGAGCAAGTGGTCCCTCTGACACGGGGCCCTTATTTTTTGACCTATAACTAAGATTTTGATATAAAAGACAGTACACAAATAACAAAAGAATTATTCATTTAGCCACTGTTTAGCCACATTCACTCAACTGACTTTCTTCGAAAAAATATTCCCTGATTTTTCTCATTTTGCAGCTGATAATAATTAGGAATACATAGCTAAGAACTTGCATTTGTACAAGGAGCACTTTTCCAAGACTCTGCTCTACACTAGCTCATTAATTAGCACAGTTTCAGTAATGGCTGCGAACATGATGGGGCAGACAAGAGACAACCCCAGCCCCTGCTTCCCACAACAGGCGGCCGCAGAGATCGGTGTGTGGCACACAAATGCAGAATGAAGCCCCTTCTTTTTCCAGCCGGCTGCTGTGATGCTGTTATCAAACACGGGTGGCAGGAGCCCCCCAGGCAGGCAGGCAGGCAGCCCTGGGGGAGGGGCAGAGCAGAAGGGGTGCCCCTGCAGAGGCGCGGGGAGCTTGGGGCCAGGGTGCCTTTTCCCCCAGCCTCACCCAGACCCGCCGGGCAGGACAAGGGCACCTGCAGCATCCCAACGAAGCTGCCGTACGTGGAGCAGGGCAGCCAGGGCTGGCAGGAGATGCCAGCAGCACCCAGCCTGCAGGGAAAACTGTCTCTGCCGTTACCAGCCAGCGCATCCTCGGCTCCCCAGGAACCAGGAATTTCCTCTACATTTATCAACACCTGCTCAAAGACGCACACCTGAACTGGTGTCCCAGGAGCACATCTCACACGCACATACTTTCCTCAAAAAGCTACAGAAATTTGTTTTTCTTTTCATTCAAAGCGATGCAGGTGTGGCCCCGAGAGATTCGTTAGCAGCGCGGAGGAAGCCTTCACAGCACCGCACTCTGCAGAAGATGGGTGGGGAGTTTGTTTTCCAGTCCCGGCCCAGTGTCCCATGCTCACTGGCAACTTCTTACACAGATGCAGAGCTCCACTTGTAAGGATTATTTTCTGGGGATTTGCCTATATTTTTGTCGACTCTTGCTTTATAAATTCAAAAAGGCATTTGAAACTGTAATGTGATTCACTACTAATCACTACTACATTTTTTTCTATCACCAGATAGAAAATTTTCTCTCACCAAACGACACATTTCTCTGCTTTTTTCTTTTTGTTGGTGTTTTCCAGCTGAGTTTCTCATGGCATTTACAGTGACTGACACCTCGGGTGTCCCTTGCACCAGCGTGGAACCAGACCGTGGCTCTTGCCCCTTCCATTGCTGCAGGCCACCACGACTGAGCAAACCCTTCCTACCTCGTGCTTTCCATTTCTCCACCCACAAATCTACATCTGCTTTCATCCTTTCAGACTGCCTGTTGGCCAAACAGAAATTCTCCTGCAGGTTTTTAAGCATGTGAACTTGAGTATAACACAAGCTCCCTGTAATATTGGTTTTCCTTAAGTGCTTGTAGTTTTGTGGTGAGGTGCATTAGTGCTCCGCACCAGCACCAGAAAACATGAGCAACTGAACATCTCAACCACGATTAACCGTATAATTAACATATTCACCAATAAGTTTGCCAAAAAGCTGAAGGTATCGAAACAGGAGAACTGCTGGTCACAAGCCCACACATGCCCACCTCCCAGTATCCCACCACCAGTCCCTGGCTAGGGAAAGCCATCCAACCACACACACAGCATTTTGGCAGGGGACAGGGTGCCCATCATGTACACTTACATCCTCGAAAGCAGATGGCATGGCAGTGCCTGAAGACATTAGGATTTAAATATTCTTCCATTATTAATTTATACTTTCATGCCAACAGCACCCCATGTCACCTCAACAACGATTATTTTTGATAACAGGAAACTCAGCTTTTACTCAACAGATTTGCAGCAATTAAATCTCTTAATGCTGGCACTTATTATACATTGCTTACTTAGAGAAATGTCTTTTTTGACCAATATAGCACCTGCTGTCTTATCAGATGGCCCTATAATGAAAGTAAAAGAATACTGTTTAAATGCTAAAATAATAAACTATAATTTATGTCAATTATTTAATGAGATATTGTATTTCTCAAATTTAGTAATACTAAAAAAATTATATACATCAGAATTATAAAAACAGTAAGCAGAATCACAATTTTAATAAAAACTTAGGAAATGGTCATGATCCGCAACGCTATACTGACTAAAGTATTTAAGCAATATTTTATTCTTTTGTTTATCTTCTCCTGTAAAGCATAAAGACATAAATCACTACAAGCTTTACCAAAACATTGGAGCAAAGCACAGACCCCTGGGAGGTTTGGGGCTGGTGGGAGTTCAGGGGTCTCTGTCCTACCGTGCTCCCAGCAGGTTGCTCAGGGATGTGTCCAGGCGGGTTTGATCATCTCCAAGGATGGAGACCCCACAGCTTCTCAACGCTCATCCCCATTTCAACAGCTGAAGATCCTCAAAGCAATCACTGGTGGTTCCAAGCACTGAATGGATTCACCCTAAACAGCAAATTGTGGGATGTGGCACTGCCCCACCATATCCCACTCCCACATCAGCAGTGCATTAAGCTCCATCCCTAACAGACTGCAAATGTCCCTTTTCTGGAAATAGCAGTAAAATCCTGATATTTCTGTGCCGACATCCAGACTCTGTCTTGTCTCTGCAACCAGACTGAATGAAGATTTGACAAGTGCTCAGCTCCCCAGAGCACAGCTCCCTCGGTTCAGGAGTTGTTTACCCCAACTTGTCTATCCTCCATGCACCTCTTTCCAGTGTGAATACTGAACATTTCATCAATACTGAACATTTCATCAGCACACAGGCTCTGGTGTTCCTTTTTTCCTTTCCTTTTTTTTGGTTTTTTTTTTTTGTTTCTTTTTAAATCTAAATCATTCTCTTTGTACTTCCACAACTCAGAGATAACAGGAACCATATGCTGATTTAGGGTTTTCCCTTCAATTTTAAGATTACTTCTAAATTGTAACCTTGAATGCTAAGATTTTGCTTAAAGCAAGGTTTTATTGCCATGTTGTCAACCCCAGAAAGTAAAACCCTCACATTATAAAAAGAAACAGACCTTTAATTAACTGTAATGATAGTTCTGGGTACCATTATCACACATTTTAGCTACAATAAAAAGCTTTTAAGAGAGTTGACAGCAAGTTCAACCCATATTTCTCCTTCCTTCCCAGCACCCAGACTTAAAGAAGGAGGCAAGCTCAGACAGACAGCTCCGTGGGAGAACCTCTACAAGACATGGGAGAGTTTGTTCAAAGGATACAAAAAAAAAAAAAAAAAAAAAAAAAAAAAAAAAAAAGGCCAACAACAAACAAAAAAACCCTTATGATAAGCATTTCCTTCGGTATCCTGAAGAGAAAAGGGCTTTAGGAAGGGCGACTCGAGGCAAGCTCCTCTCCAGTTCACATCTCTGTTCTGATTTCAAGGTTTTGCAATAATCCAATTTTTTACCACCTGTCCCTTTGGAACAAAAGGCTAGGTAAACATCCCACCTAACAGGCAAACCTCTTGAAAAAACCTTTTCCTGAAAAGCATTCCCACTTCCAGATTTTGGATTTTCCCATAATCTGGGCAGAGGGAATCGCTTGCCACTAGCTTTCATCTTTTTAAACTCCCAGCCACGGTGGAGTTGTTGCTCTCCTCCCTCTACAAGTCTTGCTGGAGCAGGTGAGAAAGCATCGACCCCATGGCCAAGTTACCACCTGGGCACAGTGCACTCAGCGTGACCAACACTGGACCACCACTTTCACAGCATCACAGGCTGGCTAAGGTTGGAAGGGATCACTGCAGGTCATCTGGTCCAACCCAATTCCTTGTCTGTACAATAGATATTTCCTCAAAATACTTCCTGCAGAGAATAACAGCTTTCATCTACTTTAACATTAAAGGATATCAAAACATTTATTTCAATTCTAGCCAACTGCAGCACAGCACCATCCCACCTATCCCCACCTCAGCTTGCCCTCCCAGGCACAGAATGCAGTGTAGTAGTGGTGTAAGCCACCAGCCTTCAGTACAGGAAAAAAAAAAAAAAAATCAAAAATTGCCCCCAGTGGCAAAGCATTTTCTGAATTTTCTATTCTATCATCTAGATGGTTAGTATGCAAATTATAATTAGTCTCAACATTTTGCAGGCTACAATTACATGGCATGAAACGTATTTACATACTGCATGGAACCAAACCAGTGGGACAAAAATTGCAGATCAGTCTCAGCATTTAATTGGACACAGTAATTTTAATGAATAAAAAGGACTAAGACAGCACCACTACAGCAACATTTAGCACATAAAAATTAGTGTCTTACAGAAAGAGAAACTGCTAGGAAGGGCTCTGTTAATGAAAAACATACTTGTTCACAAGTGAGCCCTCAGATCACCACAAGCCAGAGGAAACACTAAGTAATATAAAATAACCATTTAGCTTTGTGCCTCATTATCTTCACTTAGGATACACCAGGAATCTTTGCAGGCACAAGGAGAGACCCAAATCCTCACCTGAAGGCCACATCATCCACAGAGTTATGAACTGGACATCATCTGGAGATCACATCATCTGCAGAGTGATGAAGCAGACCTGATCTGGAGACCACATCATCTGCAGACTTCTCCTGGTTGGCTGAAAAGGACCCCCGGGTCTGGGGTCCCTGCCTTGTGGGACCCACCTCTCTTGCAGCGTGCCTCCAAATACTGCACGTTGTTGAGGTCGTTTTTCCATATGTTGGAACCAGTGCACAGGTTAAAACACCAATATTGAATGGCCAAACCCATTAAATCTGATTTTGGTTCAAACCCATTAAATCTAATCTTCAAACTAATTTCTAAAGCTCAAACTAATTTCTTCAGCTAGTGTGGCTCATAGGTGAGCAGACTTCACTAAGAAACAACTTAAAAAGACCAAAGGAGAGGGAAGAAAGCCAAAAAGTCCGGTCCTCCCTGTCCCACATATTCCCGAGTCCTCCATCACAGGAGGAGGTCCAGAAGATTCTTGTGTCTCGCACAGATTTTCACCAAGATTTCTAGATTCCTAAGATACAGTCACATCTTTCAGTGAGTGTATTCTGGCTGAGGTTGTTTCCAATTTTGGTAAGGAGCTGCTGCAGAAGCCATGCTGACTTCAAAAATCCTATCTTCTTATAGCCTCATTTTCTGTGATTTTGCTGCTTTGGACAGAAGGAAACTCACTCTTGCAGCTGATAATTAAAGCCACAAAGTAAGAAACCAGTATTTGTTCTTACTGGTGCTAGAGACTCCCTACACTCTGGTAATTTGTTTTCAAATGAAAATAAACTATGGTTTAGAATATTGATGTATTTCTCAAATTTGTTTTGGTTTTCTCAAGTTGCTCTATGCCAAATATTATTACCTATGTAAGTTTCTAATCAACTGGTCAAATGATCTCCACGATAATTCCAGGCAGACAGTCTGGAATTATCCATGCCAGAGGGATTTTAGCCCATCTTGCTTTGGTGCTCCCCAGATTACAGCCCCATTCCCTGCCCTGTAACACCTTTCCCCATGGGGCAGGGCAGAGGTTACATTACCCTGGACTGCAGCTCCTTTGGAGCTGATCTCTCAGTCACTGCCGCCATCAGTAAGAAATACCAGTAGCAATTTATTTTCTTAATCTACATCAAAAACTTTCAAAACAGAAAGACTGAAATCAGATTTTTAACGCTCCAGGATTGCTCCGGCGTCAATAAGGAGAAAACCCCTGCTACTCTTGAAATTAATGTTTTCACTCTCTAGCAACCCCAGCATCTCAGCCGAGGAAAATAACAGAAGCATTAATATAAAATACACTACTTGACCAGAAGGAAAGCATTTCAATATTATGTAGAAAAGTCTCTCAAAGGGCACACTATGATAAAATATATATATACATATGGTTAAAAATGAATTGTACTTCAATATGTTAACCAGAAACACAAAAATCAATAACAGCAATTTAAGTTTGCAACCAAGAGAAAAAGACATGGGTGAGTGAATGTTCAGAATGCTCCACTTGATGCTCAGAGTGCTTCATTAGGCATTTTTATATGCTGGATTTGAGTAGATACATGATACAGAATTTCAAATGGATGGTAAGAATCCAGAGCTCTGCTGACCCTTTGATCAGTTTTCCTTAGCCCACAGATACTCAGAGTCACTTTTTAAAGATAACCAGTATACCAGACCAGTAGCACTATTTTTTGTCACTTTTTTTTAATTTGATGCCTCCTCATTTTACCACTTTTCAGAACTGGGCATGCTAAGATATTATGTTTCACATCTTCCTTTTCTTTAGGAAAAAAAAAAACAAAAACAAAAACACGACAATTTTGTTTTAAATTCAGAATGGCAATAAAGGCCTTGCACTTTTCTTTCTTGAGTACGCTTCAGGTATTTCATTGCAACAGAGAGAAATTATCAAATTATTTTCATCTTTTTGAGCCTGTCACTTAAGGCAAAGAGACGATTTCTTCCTGGGAACCAGCGTCGGTTCCCCTGCGGTCCCCAACGCTCTGCTCGCTGTCGCTGTGCTAGAGGGGCACGCTCGCCGTCACCTTCTCGCTGTATTTCACTGCCTCCCCCTGCACTGGTTCTCACCTTGCTGTTTAATAGCGCTACTCAAGATAAATGCTAGCAGAGCAATGTGATCTAAGTTTGCCTTCAACTTTTGAACCCAGACTCGTTAGCACACTCCATCAGAAAACAGCCATAGCTTTTTCTTGATACCCAGTGCAGCATTATTTTTTAAACAGGGTCAGCAAGCACTGCATGAAGTCAATTCTCCAAAGAGGCCAACAGGAACATAAAGATGACGTTATTTTTTCATAAGCTAGGCTGGGAAGAGCTAACACCTTTGTGACAGAAAGTTTCCAGCCCTTGCAGAACATAAAGAAGACGGTATTTCCATAATGAAACAGCACAAACGCCAGCTGATACAAAGACCATGCCTCAGCAGCCTGAAATAAATTCCTGCTAATCAAAGTAATCACCCCTGACTTTAGAGAAAGACAAACATTTGGAGAAATAGCATGAACGGTGGAGCCAATTTTCTTGTAAATGTTAATAACTCCAGGTCTCAAAGGGGAAGTTACTTGCTGGGAACAACTATGCTCTGGTGTTTGATTCCACAAAAAGGCAGAGCAGCAGTTGCAAGCTGAAAAGGCCAGATCAACAATGTGGAACAACTAAGACTACATGATTTGCTCAATATCTTCGGAGCGCAAGAGAAATGACAAATTCCAATACTTACATTTCAAGGCATGAGTGGCAAGGCCGTTGCTGCCTGACTCCCAGCCTTTTCTACTATCTTATCGCTTTCCTTAGCTGAAGTAAAGGCTCTTCTCCAAAAGCACTAACAGAAGACTGAAAGCAAGTTTCTCGGTACTACTGCCATCCACTTTCCAAAGACTTGTTAAAAACTAAGTGTTCCCCAGGCACCTTTGCCTAAAGAGCCACTATTGATAGTATCTCCAGTAGTTTTAAACTATGTCAAATCCCCAGAGTCAACCTTGGAGCAGTACAATAGAAACAGAATTAGGTAGGCACGGCTAGACGTGATGAAAAATACTGCCGCAAGTTAAAGGCAAATAGGTAGACTTTGGCTGGCTCTGAGTCAGTACATTATTCTGTGGGGTTTCTTTGATTCATACCCAACCACTGGCAGTTTTTAATGCCTGAGGACCTGCCCCTCAAACTTATGTGTTATCATCTTAAAGTGCTTGGTTCTAGGGTAGAGCAGAGGTCTCTTGCCCACCTCCGTTACTAAACACTAACAAAATGGCACCAAAGGTGCTAACTTTTTGCACTACATGAAAACTTACTTTCTCTTTTACTACTGCTATAGCCTATTAGGACACAGCTAGGTCAACATATGATCCACCAGTCTCTAGCTGAAGCAGACCTTTTCATCTAGCCTTACAAGGCTCACGATGCAATGCACTTCCATAAAACTCGATGGTGGAGGCCAATGTTAGAAAAAGCAAAATGTCAGAAGGCCATCAGTGAAATTTCTGAAAAATCAACAGCATATTCCAAAACCTGGTTTTGCAGGGAGCAGGGCAAACAGACAGGCCAGAAGCAGCTGAGGTGCCACAGAAAATAAAAGGCCAGGACACCAGAAACAGTGTCATTCAAAACCTTTATGAAATTGTGCTATGTTTTCAAAACGGCATGCAGAAAAATGTTTATAAAGATTAACCATAAAACATTCGAGGAGATACGAAGGAGGAAAGAGCATCACATGAAATGGCCTGGACAGAAAGGAAACACATTTAATTACCACTGCAATAACAGAATGCACAATGAACAAAAGCATCTTCTAGCTCTATTCATTCAGTGGAGCATTTTCATCTTTCTACTTGTCTTTTGTAATTTTTTTTTTCTTTTTATTGTACCACCTGAAATTTGTGTTATGACAGGTCCCTGTGATGCACATCTTCGTTTCAAAAAAGCCTAAGTTAAAGAATTAAGTACTACAGTATTCAAATATCCCTTCAAGTAAACCCTTTTGGCAATTATGAAACAACGATCGTAAGGTGGACACCTACCTAAGTACCACTTATCCTAGCAAAAACTGCAGAATCAGCTACTAAGATTATGTTTTTAAAAAGGTTTTTAGAAGGCTTTTAAAGGAGAATACTGTCCAGAAGAAACTTCTAATGGAAATTCCTCAAAGTCACCTTACCTACTTGTAGGAGAGGACCAATTTCCAAATCTTTGTTGTTCAGTCAACAAGTGACAAATCTGGGATATCGATACGGGCAATTACTGCTCCCAGCCGGACACGTTCCTCCTCCTCACTGTGTAAATGTCTCACGGAAGGGATCACGTGTATCTCTTTTTTGCACAATCTCTTCATTAAAATCCTTAATTCTGTCTGTGACTTACTCATGTCACTGAGAACTACTCCTGACAATTATACACATCCTGCTGACCTCACATGCCCTTCAGCTTTCTAAGGCAGAATCAGGCCACTACAAAGAGACTCCAGCTAAGCTGCTCAAGAACCACAGACACCTCCAAGGGCCTGACCAACCCCTCAAAGGTCAGTGTTAAGTATCTGCCAATGTGACAGCAGTTTTATGGCTGAAGGCGTACCCCAGCAGTACAGCACTAGCAACACAATTTCAGCCCCTTGTCCACATCTACCAGGAAAAAAAGTCCCTCAGTCACAGTCCTCTACTTTTTAGCAAAATCATTTAATTGCTGCTTCCTCTACAGATACTTTGTCCCCCAGGGATTCTAATGAAGCTGCCAATTTGAACTGAGTCATTCCGTACGGCTGAGTAATGCATCTTTCCCAACCATCTTTAAGGTAGGAACAACAAAAATTACCAGATGTCAGCAGACAGGTACTCTGTAGCACTTCACCCACACTTCTACAGTTTTACTCAGCTTAATGGAAAAGAAAAATCAGACAACTCAATAGTCTGGTGGTACTCCAGAACCTACAAAGTCTAAAGCAAATTAAAAGTGGGTTTACATACTTAACCCACAGCACGGCATGTTCTGAGGATAGTTACGTCACTTGTATGTATCGACAGCCATTAAAAGAACCCAGACGCTGTGGCTATACAGAATTCAGTAGCGTGCAAAATAAGGATTGGGGTGAGACAGTGAGAGATGCAGCATCTGGCCTGTCCTCACTGGGGACCCATCCTGTTAACACCTTCTTTCTGCACAAGGGTTCAGCGGCAGCAAGACCTGCACATGCGGCTCACGTCGGTGTTATTGATGCCTTAGAACGAGAGCACGTGGAAAAGCGCCTGGTCCCAAACACAGCAGCCTCACACGTCCCCCTTACATTTTGAGGGCACTAACGTTGGTCAGGCACCAGCTGGCAAGTTCCATGCTCCTCTCTATCAGCTTTTCTATGGTCACTTTCTTTTTTATAAATCACCCTTTGAAATGTTTTAAAGAAATAGGTAAACCCCATTTATAAAGTAACACAGACCCCAAATCTCAACTGCCTTTCCTACAGTTATGCTTAACAAAGCTTTTTGTTGCACACATCTTGACACCATCCGTAGACCTATGAATCAAGTGTAATTAGCTTTTATTCTAAGAAGAAACAGGTGCTTTTCAGTTTATTACTTCATGGCCTCCCACACTGCAGAATCTGACAGAGGAAAAGTTAGATTTATTATGTGCTTAGGAATTACTCCACTGTATTAACTACCAATGTGAAGTGATCTCATTGGAGACTGTATTATCATACAAGCACTTCAGCATCTGCATGATGCAATGTATTCTAGGCCTTAGAGAGGTAAATAATTGATAGGAAAACACTCATTTTTCACCTTTGCAGCTTTTTGAAATCCTTTTTTAATGTACAAGAGAGTATTCCTAGGACATCACAGTGCCAAAGGAGGCAAGCTTTGTTCAGGCAACTCGCTAATCGGCACCATGGCAAAAAATGTTATCACACGCTGGATATTCTGATGGGTGCTTAGCAACATGGTCAAAGCTCGCTTTCTTATTATTATTATGGTATTTTCCAGGATTACTATGTATGTTAACAAAGCAGGAAATTGAATATTAGGTACGTATGCCAAATCAGGAAATTACTTGCAAAGCTCTTTGATGAGGCTAAGCCTACTGTCAGCTACGACACAGCATGATCACCAAGATACAACACAGAGCAAAAGCAGGTCCTCTGGTTTGAGGCAATTGAGATTCTGCAAAACACTGGGAACCTTGCAGATAGGCAATGAGAAAACAGAAGAAAATCTTACCGTTTCCTTCTTTTTTTTTTTTTTTGCAACTTTCTCCTTTGATATTCTAATCTCTGGTTAGTACATAGTAAGTATTTGAAAGAAAAAAAAATAAAACAAAAAACCACAAAATAGCAAACAACAAGCCCTCTAAAAAAAACCCACCAACAGAAAAAAATAAAGAAAGTTAGAAAGGTAAAAGAAGAGGTGTGGGAAGAGTGAAGGCCACATAAGAGAGAAACAGAAGGAAGTGACCGATCAGATTTCCTTTGTGGTAGTTTTAGGAAGAAAAAAACCCTGTTGTATAAAGGATCAACCAGACTACCCACACTTCTGATCAACCTACCCTTCAGAGGGACTACAGAAAAAATCATGCCATTAGCAATTCACTCTGTGCTCTGCAGGAAACCTAATTACATACGCTGCTCCAAAGCAAGCTCTCTCTCCACCCGTCATAACCAACTAGCACTGAATCTCCTCCTTGCATGGAGCATTTTTTCCAGAAATTGGTGCATGTGGCATGATTTACACCACCCACAGTGACTTCCCGCGGCCCTTTGAAACGCATGTAAATCAACTCAGCTCTCTTCCCTGTTTTCTTCCTTCGACAGTAATAATTTTATTGCTATGAAGTTCATAAAATCTAATTGTGGGGGAAAAGAAGGGCACTTGCATCACCAGAATGCTGGCTTCTTGAACGATAATTAGCAACCATGCGTTAAAGCCCCATCTTTTTTACATCCTAACACATATCTTGCCAATTAACTTGATCTGATACGGCTTTTTCATCACGGTTTCTCAGGACCCTTCTCCTGTTTTTGTTCCCATTTCTTTCCCATTTCAGATTTTTTTTTCCTTTTTCCTCCTGCTGTGCAGCACATCACAGGCCACTGAAGAGCCCCAGATCTCAAGCTGATGGGGGAACGTTGCCTCTGTATTGCCGTTGCCATCACAGGGCTTTGAATTGCTAAAGGTCTGACACACCACCATCCTATCACTTGCCCAAGAGCTACGCGGCTCTCATCCAAGTATTTACACTCCAGCAGGTATTCCCCTGCACATAGATTTCCCTCTGCTCCTTTCGCTGGGTGTTTCTGAGCAGAATGGATGCAGAGGAGCCAAACCTCTTCTGAGGAGTCCCCAGCCCCTCCTGCATGCTCCTACCGACCGGGCGCAGCTACGCTGTCCTCCCCCCACCCTTTCTGCGCTCCCCTGGGGAGGAGGAGAGGACCTATGTACAGGAAAGAATCATGTTTCTTGCTGCTCTGCCCTTCTCCACCCAGGTAAGTAAAAAGCCTTGTCCCTAAAACCCCTGGAGATCTTCAGAAGTGTCCAAGGGAGACACACAGAACAGTAACGAGTGAGCAGGGGCTGAACACCAAAACCCTCTGAACTCACCGCTACGTGATTTTGACCTCATTTGTACCTGACACTCGATTCATTCACTTATCTATTCCAAGGCTTACATCAGGAATTCAGTGCAAATGCACACAGATCTCAGGAACTGCAGTAGCTCCCTGGGTCACTTCTCACCACAGAAGCTACATAATTCTTCACCATAAATTAAAATCAATTAAGGGACAGCAAAGCATGAGGTATTTCTGTGTTTTCTTGAAGTTAGAGGGCTTAGTCCCTCTGAACAGAAATGAAGAATAAATACAACTGGAATTAAATCTCCCAGACTATTAGAAAAATGAAATTTCTTTTTCTGCTCCTCTGGCCTTCCATCAAGTACTGCCAAATACAGCAGCACACCTTGCGTGCCTGATGCAAAGTCCCCACTGCCCAGAACAAACCTGAAGCAATGGAGAGGGGAAGCTGGGTGGTTGGACTGGTTAGGTCTGGCTTGCAATATTCCCAGGATTTCTATACCCTGCCATGAGGTTGAAAACATGTGATTAGACCCAAATGAGAAACTGTAAATTTGTCAGCTTTATGAATCAGAGCTACCATAGATAATGTGTTTTGTTCCCAGAATACATCTTTCTTCTAAATAAGAAACTATTTTCATCAGTCTACCTTTAAAATCAGATCTACTTCTCTATGTATTGGAGAAAGAAGACAGATTACTCATAATAGTGTCTTGTATCCTATTACAAAAGCCCTGGGAGATGTGAAATGAACAGACCTGTATGTAACCAAAGAACGCGTGGAGTAGGTTCACTAAGTTGAAAAGAATTACGGAAAGACTTCATGATTTATAAAATGATACGAGCGTAAGGCAAAAGAAGAAAGTTAAGCCATGAAATGACAACACATCTAGATTGTGTCTTAGATTGTGTTAGATTCTAATTAGATTCTAATTTAATCTTCCTGTATCCTAATGATTTGCAATATCTGAAGAGTCTTTGATATGGATGACATGTCCCTCCTTCCAACAAAAAAGGATGGGAAGGCAATGCAAAACAGAAATAGAAGGCTGAAGTCCAAACACGCCAGGGTAGAGAACTCAGTTACAAGAGATCACCTGCCCCATAGGGAACATCCAGTTGAACCAATGGTACCAGTTACAAGCACAGAGCAAGGCTGGCACTCACATCTCCATATTCACCCACCTATACAGCATGAATCCAATCAAAGAAGGTGAACTCACGGCCCTCCAAAAACCAGAAGTAAAACTCCTTATTTTCATAATCATCCCTACGTTTGTACGATGTTCAGAAATTACAAAATCAGGATTCTTTTTAGATTTTTTTGGTTTTTGCTGTAGCTTGTCCTTTGTTCTACCATTATGCTTGCAGCTGAAAACAAACTGTTGCCTACGCCTGCTCCTGCAAGGTTAAAAAATATATTTGAATCCCATCTGTGCTCGAAACTGCAAATAACAGCAGAGTGCCTGCTGAGGCAAGGGTCCCTCTGCACAGGGGAAGGCGCAAACAGGACCTTACCGGTCAAAGTAAGGCTGCATTTAAAGGGAGTAACAATTAAGAGCAAAAATAAAAGGAAACAATCACAGCTGTCCCTCAAGAATCTGGCCCAAACAGGAGATATATATACACACACACAGATATTCATGTATCAGGAGATATAATTTTGTATATATTTTATATACATATATATATACACACACATATATGAATGGAAAAAATAGGTGGCTTTCAAGCCTGACTAAAAATAGTTTGCTCAAATTTCTTTCTAATGCTTTTAAAGATAGGAAGTGACAGTGGAAATGAGAAATCAGGCTGCCTGTGCTCAAACCACAGAGCGGATGAGGTTGGAAGGGACCCACAGAGATCACCTAGTCCAAATCACAGCATCACAATAATATTTTCTTCTATATCGCAGGTGAACATGCATTTTCTCTTTCCCTTATAATAACACTTCCAGTCCAGGGCTGTAACTGCAAACTGATTATTCCCCTCCCTCTACCCCCAATCCAGGCACAAGCTGACTCTACACGCTCCCCATAGGTGATCGGAGCTATGTTTGCTATGGCAATTGAACATTTTGAATTTTATCTATAGTTTTAAAACCTACACACTTCTTTTAACTGTTTCCTTCCTTGTGCTTCACTGTTCATTTATTATTGCAGGTTAAGCCTTCTCATAAACATCTTTATTCATCTATTTCATGAAGTTTTGATTATGCCTTTGTATCTCCTCCTCCCTCCTCCCCCGTGTTTTAGAAAACTGCATTTTGGAGAGCTTCCTCCAATGTCTAATCATAAACAGAAAGTAGATGGACAGTAAATATCAGATCTTCTGTTATCAAAGTCCAGACTCTGGGATAACTCCCACAGCACCTCCAGCTCTGTTTGCAGAATGGCATCACATGAGACAACAGATTCATCTTCATGCCACGGTGTGCTGGGGAGTCCCAGAGGTAAGTGGATTACAGCGGATGCTATAATCCCTATCCTGCATTAATGCAGTGTTTTATCACTAGGAAGACCAAGGAGAACTCCAGCTGTTTATGCATCGCTTATCCCTAGGGCACTGCCTTGCAATATGTCGATTTTCATGCCAATAAAACAAATCATTGAACCACGGAAGAGAATTCTGCATCCGGGAGCAATACAAACCCTCTCGGGTGGTCCGCCTGCAGTCCCTGCACGACGACAGTTAATTCTCACCGACCGCAGCAGCCGCCAGCTCCGAAAGCAGCGGGATCGGACGGCGATGGCCAGACCACGGTCTCCAAACCCTCCTGCACAAGCGGCTGTGTCCACGCCCGCCCTTGGCCAAGCACTTTTGTGGGGGCTGGCCCTCCCTGCTCAGCGTCAGTGCAGGCCTAAAACGAACAAAATGGCTCTTCCTCAAGGAGGCCTACAAGATCTACCTGATCTCCTATGATCTAAATAGGAACCACCCCATCTAAAGACTGGACAGCCGTTGTCCAAAAAAGTAAAACAAGCTCAGAAATGCTCTCTATAGTCCCAAATGTTACATCTGTCTCCAGCTGCCTCTACATTTCTGAAGGGAGGAAAAAACGACTTATATTTACCTCTGTTTTTCCAAAAGTACTGGTGTTCCACTCCCTGTGGCCTGATCTCGACAATTACCAGATCCAGAGTCCTGCAGCTAAGTTTGCCATGACCCTCACTGCTCGGTGCTGGAAGGAGAAGGGAATTAGGCGTTTCTGCAAAACACAAACTACGCAGCAAGCTGGCATGGGGGAACTCACCTCTCCCACCTCGTTTTTAGGGAGATTTTGTGTCTTGTTGTTCAGATGGTAGGCAACTGGATTTGTTTCTTGGAAACAGAACACTTTCTCAAAATAAAGAAGTTAAATCTTGGAGCTGGTTCTTGCCAACTGCAAAAAAAGCTTTCTATTGATCCTATTGCTGTCAATCATAGAATCATAGGATCATTTAGGTTGGAAAAGACTTCTAAGATCAAGCCCAACCATTAACCCAGCACTGCCAATCCCATCGCTAACCCATGTCCCTAAATGCCATATTCACATGTCTTTTAAATACCTCCAAGGACGGTGATTCCACCATGCCCTAGGTAGCCTGTTCCAATGATTGACAACCCTTTTGGTGAAGAAATTTTTCCTAAAATTCAATGAAGGATTACGTCTTCATTGATTTCAATAGAACAACTAGAACTTACCAAAGAACTTGAACACTGCATGAAATTTAAGACCATAACCTTTTCTAGGATCCTAATACATCTGTGGAGCACTCAGCCCTACAGACAGAAAACGCGTTAACACAGGCATTTAGAAAGGCTCATGGCTCCCCCCTGCTCACCTTACCCACGATAAGCAAAGCCAAGTGCTCTCCGCTTTTAAAGGCTTCTGTAGGATTTTGCTTTTCAGCAGGATTGTTACCTAGGCAAGCATTAAGAACAAGGTATCCACTCAGTTCGGTTTCCTTCTGTAGATAACATTGAGCATTAGAACTTTTTTTTCAGTACAGTATCTTCTGTTTACTTCCATGATGAATATTAGCTCACTGCAACTATAAATAAATAGTAACACAAATACGCCGAGAATCATTGCATCTTCCAGGCTAGTTTCAGTGAGTTGCCTAACAACAGTTTTTCTCCTTTAAACATCTTTATATTTTGGTACACTGATAAAAGTCCCCTTCATTTATTCAGTCACGTCACATACATTCTGCTTTGTGCACTTCTGCATATTTGCAACTGTGCTAATCATCTCAGTCTATTCTCCTTTAGGCTTGAATGAGATGTACTACATTAATCAGTTGATTGTTATTAACCCAGTTACATTGTATCTTTACATAATGCTGCTCCATCTCTAAATCCATAGTCTAATCAGGTATTATGACATACATTTAATTATACTACTTGTGTACTTCATGATAATCCTCTTATTAAGTGATCGGGGGTTTATGGTTTAAGCCTTCTAAAATAGCAGCAAACCAAAGGATGCGAAGGCTGGTTAATGGGTCAGGATCAGGCACCTAACAGATAAGGCTGCTCTGTATTGTATAAAAAAAAACCAAAACAAAACAAAAAAACCCTCATGTAGCATGTTCCCAGAGGACAGAAAAACATCACTCCCTCAGTCACTTCTACATCCAGACCAGAACAGGCAAACGTCAACTTTGACTCTGTGGAAAACAAACGTCTGGAGCTACTCACCTGAACAGCTGTCCAACCAACACTGCCCACGGCCAAAGACAAAAGCAAAAATGATACACTCACCTCTTTGATCTACCCTGAAACAAAAGGGACTGCGTGCCAGCAAGCCTGCACCGCTCCCAGGAAAACACATCAGGCTCTGGAAACAGAGGTAAATCCCCAGGAGGCAAAGCCACCAGCAAGAGCCCAGAGCAAAGCCCTACAAACCAGCAGGCTGTGAACTGGAAGGGGAGCGAACACAATGAAGATCATCCTTTGAATGCAGAATAAATGTGTATCTATCTATCAACAGATGCACTCACTGCTGTCCAGAGGGAGCTCATCATGGCTGTGGGACCAGAGGGCAGGAGGCCTGCAAGTATGCTGAAGGAGCCAGGAGACACCACCATGACACCAAACACAAAGGAGTCCAGGAGCGGCTCCCCATGGCTGGAGAAAGGCTGACGTTTCTGCATCCCTAAACAGGGCAAACCCCAGCTCAGCCTCTGGGAGGACTGTGGATCTCCAAAGCTTCACATGCCTGGAAACGGCATTTGTGGAACGCAAGAGGGGAACTGGGATCATCTTACCGTGTACAAACTGCCCGATGCTCGGCCGCTGCTGGGATGAGATGGCTGGATCGACGGGCAAGGGAAAAGCAAGGATGTCATTCACTTCAATTTCATCAGCCCTTTCAAATCAGCCCAGACAAAAGGAGGTGGAGGAGGGATCTAACAGCTGCCTGTAAAAGAGGGTCATGGGGAACACTCATTCAAAGGTTCTCAGCGGAAGAGCAGGTGATAGCAACGCCAAGACACAACTGAGGCAAGATCCACTGAGACAGAAGGCGGGGGGAAATTGCAGTGAGTTTGGATAAGCACAGGACCAGATTTCCCCTTGCAACACCCTATGAAATCTCCACGCCTGAAGATGTCCATGGTTCAACAAGGCAAGATCCTGAGGATCTGGTGGCTCTGGCAACTTCCCTGACTACGAATGCAGCCTGTAGATCACGTTGCTGTGGCTGCTACTGCTCCTGTTGCTTTGGTGGCAAAGGAAACAAATACAGGTGCATTTTGCTCACGTAGTAGAAAATCAGGTTTATGTCTTCCAGGGCAAATCACTTAATGAGAGACGTTAAGAGCTCAGCTGCACCCATCAGCAACAGCGCTTGCACCCAGGCAAGCTGGAACTTAAATAACCAGTGCCAAAACAAATCCACGGGGAACTGGGAAGAGAAGACACATTGTTCACTAGCAAGCAATGCCCTCCAGAAAACGGAATGTGCTGGAAATCAATTAACACAAGGAGAAAAATAATAGAAACTGCAACTAAATCAGAAAGGACTAAAAAAAGCTTCAGCCACAGATTAAAGCATCATCTTCTCACCACTGAAGTCTGGCCGTAAACTGCCCACAAACACAAACAGCCCCGTTTAACTCGGTGGATAGCTCAAACACTTGGAGACGTGTGGTTGCCTAACTTCAGCCGAGACCAGGTTGTACGTGCATTATTCCTTCCCTCCTTTCATCTGAATTTTGATCTAAGTATGCAAATTTTGAGGCACTTCTGCAACTTCAGTCAAATGAAAGCCTCTACTGATTTGGCTGGTTATTCCTCAGCTCAAAGTTACACATCTGAATACAACTTTCTAGGGCCACAGTCTTAAATAATAAGTTATTTGAACCAAATAAACCTCTTCCTATGCATCTTTCCATGGTATTCAGATATACTTGTGAAAAGCCCAAATTAGATTTGTGATACGTTCACTTGTTTAGAAGAGCTTAGTTTAAATTATGCACAGCTGTTTGCAGGATTTTAGTATATACAGACAGTCATAATGAATGATATATTTTTGGATTTTATTTCTTATAATATGGGGTAAAGTGAAAATATATTTAAACTGTCATCCCAATTTTTTTATTTTTACTTTTTTACTGTAGGCATCCCACAAAGATCATTTATAGAAGCAGATTATTTTGTTAGCATATGCTTTAAATATTTTATTTTTCATTTTATTACCTGCAGGTCTAATCATACTTTTCACAGTGTAGAGTCTGATAACAAATAATTTAGCTACCAGACATCTTCAGTCCCACAAAACGATTTTAAGAAAGTGCACAGAAAGTAACACATTAAAAATGTAGTTTACAGAAAAATTATCTGTATATGTTTTTTTGTAAAATGTGCAGTTGCTATGAATACACGAAAAGCAGGCTATATGTGGAAAAAGGATTTTTAGTACCTATATGAACTTTCTTGGACTCATTAATGTATTTTAATAACCACTGCCACATTAACCATAGGCACACTATATGCAACGTAGATACTGTTTAATTATTAACATGTTTACAAGCGTTTTGAAAATAATCTGCTAATTACTACAATTATGTATTTTTCAGTCATCTGAAACTGCTCAGCTCCACTTCAGGCATGGAGGGAAGACGTGCTGCATGCTCTGCACCTGGAGCGTGAGTTCGGTGGTGGGATCCAAGGTGACAGCCAGCCCCAGGGACCACCAGCAAGGCCACATTGATGGACAGTGGGTACCACGTGCTGCCAGTGACTGACAGAGCCAGCAGGACCTTGCCCAGATGCCCAGGACAGCAGGCAGCTCCATGGCACATTCAGGAGCAGACCCGTGCTCACGTGCAATCCCGGCAAAAAAGGCATCAAAGCCTCCATTTCCCAGGCTGCTGTTTATTTTTGTTGACTATTGACTTTATGCCAGAATTTAGTAGGATTCAATTTTAACGGATAGCCTAGTCGTTCACTCCCAGCTTTAAATTATCAATGAGCATCATGTCTCATTCACCCATTCACGGTACTCCAGTGCCTCGGAAGCGACTGGCTTCAATACATAAATACCCAAATAGTTGAACACAGAAGGTAAAATATTTCACTGTGGTGGCTCACTGTGAAATTTCTCTACACCCGAACTGTAATAAATAAGCAAGATATAGCAGAGGGAGAGGTGGGTTTCCCACCCTTTAAACTCTGCCATTTTTTCCTGCAGGCCACTACGAAAAGGAGAGGTCACAAATTTTTGCATGGGCTTAAAAATAGTAATAATATTGTAAGACTAGTCTGTAGGTGGGTAAGCCAGGTGTAATAGATCCTCAACAGTCTCAAAGAGAAGCAGAGGAGACAGACATCTGATCCACAAATGATCATTACTCCCTATTTACTGTTCCTTTTGGAGGAGGGGAAGAGAGTGTTACATTGAACTGATCTAGTCAACAGCATTTACTGTAAAACGAAGCAGGAAAAATTCACCTCATGGTTTTAGTACCAAATTTGGAATTACATATAATTAATATAATGTGCTCAAGTTGATTATAACGAATGGCAATTGATTTTGTCCAAGTTAGTGTCTGCTTCACACTATATCCACGACATGTATATACTATGGACAGTATAGTGCACTATGGACAGTATAGTGCGCTATGGACAGTATAGTGCGCTATGGACAGTATAGTGCGCTATGGACATGTGTACACACCCCAGGTGCTCAGTGAAAGTACTCACGTGAAAATCCAACTCTCTTAAATCCAAGTCAATAACTAGAAGAGAAAGCTGCCCAGCCTGAGGTGCCAGAGACACAAGCCTGTCCAGCTTCAGTGTTTATTTCTTCTAAGCAATCTGCTCTACTACACATCTGCTTTTCTTTCTTTTTTGGCTTAGGAATAAAGAAAAATTCACTGTTCAGTAGAGATAGAAGGGAAGCCAGGCTGCGTCAATGAAAAAAGTGACTAGTGCCCATCCCTTGTAGGGTTAACGTAATGTTAACAAAGGTTTCTCACTTGGTTTTAGAGTTTCCTTTAGGTCAGGAGCTCCTTTAACACAAGTAAAACAAAACAGAAGGAAAGAGATGTGACTTAATGCCCACTAAATGCTGCGAGTGGACCTTTCCCCACCCTGAAGCACACCAAGCCCAGACCACCTGCACAGGCTGCCCAAATCATCACATCCAGGAACAGGGGTGGAAAAAAAATTTCTAACCAGTAACATGAATCAGAAAGATAACAGAAGGAACAACATAATCTTCCTTTAGGAAGAAATGTTAATTTAATCCTCAAGGAAGAAGAGCACACGAGAACAGAAACCTAGCTGTGTCTGTTGGGCTTGGATGACCAACAGGGCAGTGATGCTGGAAGAGCACACCATGCTCCATTGTAGTTGAAATGCAACATGGATCTCCACTGAGAAGGTCTAAGGATTCCAAAAACCGGCAGCTTCAAGCATGCTGTAAGAACTAACAAGCATGAAATGAAATCCAGAGAAGCAGGAGAGCTACAACATGCTATTACTCAAGAGCACAAAGCAGAAAAAAGTCAGATCCAGTAAGTGCCAACATCTGATGAGGACACTGCCCAACACAGGCACAAAACTGGAGTGAGCCAACACCGGGAGCTCAAGCAGAAGAAAAGATTAAAATCTCAGGAAATAAGTGTTAGTGAGACAGCCATTAGGATTTGCTCTCAGGCGATTTCAAACTGATTCACTGAAGGAAAACGCACATTAAAACCCCTCAATAGATGATTCTGCTGTAAACAGCCCAGTAACATTTTATAATCTAGAATAAACTGATAAATTAAAAACCTATAGAAATTTAGAAGACAAGGAACGTTTGGAAGCATGCGAAGTAGCATAAAAGACCTCTTGGATCAAGGAAAGTCAAAAGATATGGAAGATGATGTGACATTGGCCTACTGAGGATTAAAAGATACTTTCTTCTTTAACTCATTCCTATCAAGCATTTTCCAAAGAAAAGGAAGAACAAGGTAGAATATGGCACAGAAGGACACAGGGGGGTACTGTACCAATTTATTCATGTGGCCCTGTAAAATCTCGTAGTAAAGACAAATGTCTTTATCTTTGTAGACCACAAGAGACACAAAGAAACCCTCAGGTCTGAAAATGATATTTTCTTCTCACCACTAAGATCAGTCCAGACTGACAACTTGATTTTGTCATATCCTATTCTGGATGACTAAAGGGCCACAAATCTTATTACAGAGATAATGACCAGGATTTTGCAAAGCTCTTGGGAAGAAAAAGGCTGGTAGATGCTGTTACTTAAAATACTGTTCATAAGAGGGGAGGAAATAAAGCTTTTGTGACATAAGGATACACACTAAAACCAGTTTACTCCTTTGAGGAAAGTAAGTAAATAAGAAGTTGAATGTAATAAACAACCTTTGCTCTTGGAAGATATCATCATTTCTAGAAAAGTGAGCAAGGACAAGTCCAGAAGTTACTTACATTTTCCTCTAAACATCTGGCAATGGCTGCTGCTGTGGGAAGGGTAAAGGGCCCACAGGTCTGGTCCAGCAGGGTGGGATGTATAGCTTCACCTTCCCATTTTAGTACTTGCATATCTCCTTAGTAAGATAAGGGGGGGAGGGGGGGGGGGGGTGAAAAAAAGAAAAAAAAACATTCATTCATTGAAAAAATCAGGTCTTTACATAGTTCTTATAAAAGACAGTTTGCCAAAAGAAACAGGATAGTGAACTTCAGAGACCAGAAATCTTTCGACCACATCTCCAGCAGCAGCACTTGATGCTCATCCCTCCTCCCAGCCACTTAAAACTCTTTAGCCAGAATTTTTCCCAGAGCTTTGCCCCTTCCCGTCGCTGAAGCAACCCATCGGGAGGACCTGGCCGGGGGCCAGGCGCCGTCTGTGCCGCTGGAGGTGTGGGATGTGCGTGGCACCCCCAAGGCCAGTTTAACCACGGATCACTTTCTCCATTGAGAAGTTCATTCTGTCTCACAAAGAAACAGAGCGATCCAAGTCACAGAAACCAAATTTTCATTTTGATCCAAGGAAGTAATAGGAAAGTAGATATTAAAAACTTGGGGGGGGGGGGGGGGGGGGGGGCAGATTTTGGTGGTGTGTCATAAAATTTAGAAATTGAATTCAAAGGGGACAACTGCTCTAGCACATGCCTGTGGCAGCTTCTGTCACCAGGGCTGTTTGTTAAAGCACGGAATATTTACTGAAACAGGAGTTTCTGTCTCCTTGTGGCATTGCAAGCTTCATAACAACAGTTTCTGTGAAAAAAGCAGTAAACCAGCTTCAGCTCAGGAGGAGTCAATTAGGACAATAAGGTTAAGCAGTAAAAGGCTTGGGGTTTTGCATGAAAAATATACAAATTGAGGGCACCAAATGCAACTACGGGGAAGTGGTTTTTTTGCCTAAGTAATTTTCTTATTATTTTTATTGTTTTTATTAAGATGTGCTGTGGAAAATATAGCTCAATCTAAAATAGGACTTTCATTAAATTCTCTGCCTTAATTCTTTTAAATGTTTGGGGCTAAATTCAGCGAATAGCCAGTAAGTGAAGTTTTTTTGTCCCATTTAAAGCCATTAACTTCAGTTTCATAAATCCCACAGAAATCTCTGGATTTTGCTTACAGGTGAAAAGATAAAAGCTGTCACCACAAAATTACGTTCTGTCTGGGCATGAAATTCAGGAAAGAGTGAAACCATGAAGACTGTGGTGGGGAGGGACGGCTGGTCCCTCCACCCTCACGAGAGATGCAGCCAGCCTGCTGCCCGCCAGCTGGACCTTGCTGGGTGGGATGCTCTCCATGCTTCCAATACATTTATACTGGGCCTTTCATAGCGCCAGGTTTCAAAAATGCAAACAAAGCATCCTTTGCCTTCCCTGTCTGTCCTGACACAATGAACAACTCAAGAGGGTGAAGCCAGTTCCCCTCTTCTCCCCTAATGGGCTACACTTTAAAAACCCCATTGCCTACAGCAGCACTCCATAGGAATGAAACGGAATTTGTAGGGCCCCAACAAGCACAGTCTAATCTCTGACCACTCATAATGATTTTCCTGCTACACAGTACGGGGAACGAACTCCTTTTTTTGTTGTTTGTCTAGCATATCAGGTACAGCATGCCAGAAGGCGTCAGGAGACCTCTGGGGTCTGTTACCAGCTGGGACTGGTGACATCCTGCTCCCACTCACACTATAAATGCCAGCAGAATGGTGATGGCGAGTGTCACAGGCAAAGAGCAGAGCAACATGTCCCCAGATTTTAAAGGGGACTATTTCCATAACAAACATTAAGATTACCAAATATCAAATTTTAATACTAGTTCTGTAGATAAATATGTTTAATCCTAACTCTTCATCCATCAAAGTTCAGAGGAGAGTTTAAGAAGATGCACTGTTTTCTAGGATCATCCATCAGCGGGCAGATGGCATATCTGCATACAGATTCTGACAGATCCTGTGAAAATATTTGGGCTTGAAATGAATGTCACCGAGCATTTTGCAAGCATGAAGTTTATTACGGGGTCTGTAATTTTCTGGGATATTGTATTTTCCTCTGGCTAGAAAAAGTTCTAGTACATAAAACAATTTGTCCCTAGGAACATTAACTGTTTAATATCAGATTTTAATGAGCTTTCAGCATCAAAAAGAGAAAAATTCTGCCTCTAGCAGAAATAACCTTCTATTTACAGAAAATACGCATTGCCAGAAGAGAGCTCTGAAGACTGAAATCGTATTTCCTTAAGCCAGTAATTTCCTGAACTTTCTGAACATAGTGCACGCGGGGATTTTTGTTGCTGTCTGCTATTTTGCTTTTGTGATTGGCCAAAGCACTAACATCTACTACCTAAATGTAGAGACTCCCTGCCAACGCGTCAGCCCTTCTCCCTGCACAAGGTACAGGCTGCCAGGCAGTGACACAAGCTCCAGCACTGTAATTAGATCACAGGGGTTTATTATTATTATTATTATTATTATTATTATTATTCCAAATAATCTAAAACCTGAATTAATTCCTGTGCTTCATCTGAAAGTCCTACATATGGCTGCAGTGCTGTACGGATGTGCAAGTGCAGATGACGCCACCAAATTTCAGCCAAGTGGTGGGTTAGTGAAATCCAGATCTCTTAGTGGAAAAACAATCAATACAGAGCGACATCTTTCTGACTTGAGATATCAATGTATTAAGATACCAGCTTTCCAGCTAAAAGCACTGAAAAATCTTAGGTAATACAGAAATTGCCCATTAAGGTCTACACTATCTGAGTATCTCATTAAATAGAAACACTATGCACAGATAGAAAAACATAATTTAATCTGAGATTTCAGACGAACAGATGAAATAAGGATCCTGGTAATGCATGACGGTGATTCTCTGTGTTTAAACCCCATGTTCCTGTTTCACACTTTGCTCCTCCCAAATGCCTGTCATTGGGGGTTTTTGTGTTTTAAAAATTAAGGTGAAGGCGTCACTAATGTGAATCCACATTTTTCCCCTCCCACAGTGCTAGTTTTCTATTTCCCTGTGCTACTGCAGAAAGCCATGTCCCGCAGCCCCCAGCACCCGCGCACAGCACGCCCACCACCTGTCAGAGCCCCTTCCGCATCCAGGAAGAGCTGGCTCTTCCCTGGAGATGGGAAAAACTTTGCAGATGAAGTTCTTTCATTTGGCAAAAGTCATTTGGGGGAGGTAAACCTGTTTACAAATTCAAATTAGATTGTCTAACAGTTTTTAGCTAAAGAATTTGAAAACATTTCCTGAAAGGTAAGACATTTTAGTGTTTGTTCTCAGAGTGACTGGAAATAAGTTCTGGATAAAAGTTAAGTGAGGGGATGGGAAAAGACACCTTTTAAGACAAAACATTTTTTGAAAGTTACTATTTCAGGGGATGAAATTGTGTTGCATTTGATCCAAAACTAATGAGGCTCTCCTCCCGAGCGAAACCAACAGCTTATTGACCAAGTTCTGCCTTTGCACCATCTTCACTGAACAGCTACAGTATAGTAGCACGATGGGGACAAAAAAGAGATGTCAAAAAGCTGGTAGATGCTTGTCACACAAGATATTCGGCCTAACAGCACGTCAACTATTGCAAGCCTAAAGTAGCTTTGCAAGCCAGCCTCTGTCAGGAAGAGAAACAGACACCTCCGCACACACCACCACTGTGTTTTTTTTCTAGTAGCACCTTTAAAACACTCCAAAGACAAAAAAAAAAATGCAGTACATGTTCATGCTCCCACAGTCAGGTAAAGACAGCATAGCACCGGCACACCATCTAAATTACCTATTAGTTTTAGATGATTACCAAATAATTCAAAATCAAGAATATTGCCAAAATCTCTACTCAGTTCTTTCAGCATCTTCCATGTTTCAGGAGTTTCAATGGGAATTTCCAAAGCACTGCCACCCATGATCCTGAATTCCTTGCTAAGCAGTGAAGGAGCTTTTGTCACACTCTAAACTTATGACATGTTTCATATGGAGAAGTAATTCATCTGTTGAACCAAGAGACATTACAGTAATCCTTCCCCATCCATGAGTCAGCTTCTCTTTTATCGTACCTTAAATTCTTGAAACAATTAAAACAAAACAAGGCGTTTTATAAAGGAACTTTATGTTCAAATATGTTAGATATTTGAAAGCAAACAACAACCTACCAGTCTGTCATCTCCCATGATTTCAGCAGCGCTTTATCATGCTCCTTATGACTAAGGTAAATCAGGACTTCCATCACCCCCCGAACACAGCCTCCACTCACACACTCCTATACTTGCTCCTCTTTTCCTTACCCTGCATCCATCACATCACAAAAAGGCTTTCTGTGCTTCCATTCCCAAAGCACTTTAACAGGGAACAGCAGCTCGTGATCCCCGATTTTATCCTAGGTATCTATGCCCTTCCTGAGTTTTCTCATGAGGAGTCTTTGCATCTATTGTTGCCCCAACACAGGCAACTCAGTTCCAGGAAAACCCATGTATTTTTAAACACAAGAGAGATAAACCGATTAATGGGTGCAATTTCTCCAGTTCCTCTGCATCCTTAATAAATTAGCAGGACTGTGCAGGATATCAGAACTAAGCAAAAACCCTGGACAAACAACACAAGCCGGTACAGCATGGGAAAAGCTGGAAAGTAAAGGGGGAAAAAACAATGAAAAAAAGGCAGGAGAAAATTCTCTGAAATTCTGCACATGTAACTTAACCCAGCCAAGAACACAGAATAATGCAACACCCTGGACGGAAGGAAGCCATGCACAGCATTTCATCCCGTGCCGGCAGTTGCTGCCACAGATGAGGTTTCAGGCACAAGACCTCCGCCAGCTCGTAATCTTTTATCTCCTCACAACCCAAGCACACAAGAGAAGATAAACCTAGGAGACAGGCTGCGGGAAGCACGCAGGTGATTTCTCACTGAGTAAAAGGTAGGAAGGACTATGGTCTGGGTCACTATGATAACACGTTGATTTACAGGTAGAACATGGAGGGTTAATTATCTTGACTTTGGTTTCTTGCTTTGCTGAGACAGACTCAGCAAAGGCTCGGACACGACAGGCAGGGTCCCCTTTGTTCTGCGCCTGTCACGACAGACTCCCCCATCCACGACAGCAGCCATCAAGATCCGGTGACAGGAAGCTCACTGTTCCCATAGGATTACTCCATTATCTCTGCTTAAATGAAAATCAGGCCGGTCAGAAGCTGTGAGATACTTTTTAATACGGACATTCAGAGTGAGAACAAGCGAGAAGCTGATATTTAGGATCACACAGTCTCTTCATAACTACAAATTTCCCAGCAATGCTTTAGAAGCAGTACTTTGCCGGCGTTTCCAGAATGCAGAATTCTCAAATGCTACACCAAACCCAGCAACAACAGGGATCTGCATCTCCTTTGCTTGTTGGGAGCCTTTCACGTGGCAAAAGAGAGGCAATCTGAAGGAGGACGAGGAGGTATGACCTGTTCGTGTACTCCAAAGGCATTTGATAAAGTTCCTGCCTAGCTAGAGGCTGTAGAGGAAAAACACTGTTACCACTGGGTGAACGATGAAGTCTTGTCATGGATTAAAACAAGTTAAGAGATAGGAAAGAGAATAGAAATAAATGGCCAATTCGCTGCATGGAGAAAGGTTAATAGCGTAGTGCCCTGGGGATCAGCCTTCGGGCTGCTGTTTTTCAATACCTTCATTAACAGCCTGCAAGAGGTGGTGAATAGCAAGGCAGCAAGAGCGCCTGACAAAATTGGTTTAGGTCAGTCGCAAGCAGGGGAGGCTGGAAGGAGCAACCGCCAGCGCAAAAACACACACTGAGCAACCCAGGCTCTGCTCCCCAAATGCAGCCGTGGGCACGGAGACAGCAGAGCGCTCGGTATTGCCAGACAGTTGTAAGCATGCAAGAAAAGTGGCCAACAGCCCTGTAAGAACTCGCCCAACTCTGCATTTCATATAATGCCATCTATCTGCGAAGGACCAGGAATAATCAAAACAGACAGTGTAAAGAAAAAAAATTCTAAAGACACAAAAGCCATTATACAAAACATCTCCCCAGCCTATCACCATCAAGATTTTTTAAATAAGATGACAAAATAAAGCTAGCAGAATATTTTGATATGTTGGAATACCACAATATCCTTAGAACGGTCCATCATCCCTTCCACATGTCTCTGGCCTTTTGGCCCTCGTGGTGCTCTCTGGTCCCCACAACAGAGGGTATCCAAATGTTGTCCTTGGAAATAACCGGCACTTCCAGCATTTAGAGCTCACGGCATTTTCTCCTTTGTCTGCGCTAGTGGCATCACTGATCAAATAAAGCCAGAAACATAATTCACAGGCATCAAAAGCACAAGGAACATTTGATGACAAAATGCTATAGCTTGATCCGAGATTCATCGTTGCTCACCCAGCCTTAGATCAAGGGAAGTCCCTTAGACCTGGGAGTCACCTCCCAGGAACACAGAGTGGGAACAAAAATATCCCAAGAAACCAGTGGGAATTAGTGCAAGATTAGGTATTCACCCAGTGAGGTAATTTGCAGCAAAAGCCTCTGAGGTGCTGGGGGTGCAGGAGGTCAGCTCATCCTCAACAAAACTTCACCCTCAGAAAGAAGCATTGCAAAAAAGCATGCACACACGCGGCCAGACCGACGAACTGTTGCTGCTAATACCCGCAGGGTGACTGATCTCTTCAAAACATTTGCATACTCGTCTTCAAAATATTATCAGAGTACCTCAGCACACACAGGAGGAACAAAACTTGATCATGGCAGATAAGAAAGCAAGCAACATGGATTTTGTTAGGAAGAAGGTGCCTAAAGAAAGGATTCACATCCCCAAACACACCGGGAGTTAAAAGCCACGCTCACACAACGCAGCGCTTTACAGAGGTGTCCAAGCAGCTGCAAATAAGCCAGTACGGGGTCCTAAGGGTCAGGCAGCTGATCTGTGCTTTATCCTTACAGCAATATCACTCTGTTTTCACAATGCTCTTGCTGGGATTACCTACATCCCGCTATACATCCCTGTGCCATACAGTGACGGCAGCAGCCGGCCGAGCACTGCCTTGGACTGGCAGCCCAGCCCGCCCAGTGACAAGCAAACATCCCCCAAAATGACAAATAAAGGTGCCTCAAGGAACTCTGTGGCTTGTAGATGGCTTAAAACTGCCCTCACTGCAGCCCCACAGACCAGCCCTAGGACTAGTCCCTTGCTCTCCCTGCATTGCAGCATCATCAGCATCAAAACAGAGACAGCAACGTTTCCATTATTAACAACGCGCCCCACTTTACTACCGGAATGGCAGGTAACAGGGATTTTAATACAAAGATAACGTAGACGCTATGAGCTGGCACTACCAACACCTCTTTGCTTTACTACCCAGCACACCGATACGCGGCTGAAGCAGAAAGCGATAGCAATTTAGGGGAGAGAGGATGAATGTCTGCTTTGACAGATTACTTTTTCAATTGGTTGTTGTTATCTTTTACAAGGCCACTGACAAACTCTGAGCAGCATATGAAAGCCACGTTCACCCGAAAATTAAGGGAAAGCTACTCAATACGAGGGGCCTGTATATCTGATGACTTACACTGTGCAACACAAACTTGGAAAGGCACAGGGTAATTCCGGTGGTTTAGGAGAAGTATAGTTGTTCTGGATTACTTACAGAACTTCGGTGAAAATTTAACACCCTGCTGGCATCCCATTTAATTTAGAAGACAGAATACTGTGGATGATTTTGTTGTTGTTTTCAACTCACTTGTGTTACTTTACTAGATTAAATCCATCAACCAAAACCTTATAAAGGCGTCGTCAGTTGGCTGGTGAGCAGGGGGATTACAGGCAGTGATTATTTCTCACTGAAAAGAGACTTATCAGCCCGTTTCATAAACCGATTGGAAAACCAACAGCAGCCTCTCCTCTTCTGTCCCTTACTACAATAATGCAATTAAACTAGTGCCCTACGCATTCCATGAGCAAAGTGTACAAAGGTAGGAAAGAGCTTTAATTCTAAACATGTCAAAAGTTTTTTTCTAAACAATTAAGAAGCTTATACTTATTCTCTTAAACGTAAGAATTTTAAAAGTATGTCCTTACAAGCAGGAGTATGAAAGATTTAATTACCTTTCTGTTTTTCCACTAAAAAGGCTATAAAGAAGTAATACTAGTAAATTCATTTGGAACTATTCAGCTGAGCACAAAATTAAAGCAGTATGCATAAATATTTGCAAAACTAGGTCATTAACCCGTCAAAGATCCATTTCTGCAGGGTTTGAAAATTGTTGGCAATCTTTCGGTTCAGAAGACCTGTCTGCTTTATGTGGCACCATACATGCCTCGGTTTTCTACAAGAACTTCTCTTATAGTTAGAATTCTCAGTACAAACATATATAATTTGCCCAAAATTTTCTTTATATTTGCATTTTCTCAGTATCCTATAATCATGCTGAATGTCAGCAAGAGGTACTGGTTGTTTATATGCAGCCCAAAATTTGCAAAGAATAATTAAGATGACATGGTTCGTTTCATAATGATGTTGCAATTTTGTCTTCTTGGGAACTAGTATTCTGTAATCTGCTTTCCTGGTTGCTTTCAGAGGCTGCGGAAGTGCACGGAATGCTGATGCTGCTCTTCTTCTGTAAGAATAACGCAGGAAGGAGCTCCCCGACGCAACCGCCACCACTGCTGTGCCATTCAGGAAGATTGGCAGCCAGCCTGCTAGAGCACCACCACCAAAGCCACCGTATAAAATAATAATCAGCTTAACAGAAAGTGTCAAAACTCATCACATTTCAAATAATTTTCCTAGGAAAGATAGCTGCAAATGGTGGTGGAAAGCCAGCCATTCGAAGGACAGAAACAATTCTACACATATCTAGATGTCGGCACGTGTCCTCAAAGCCATAAACGTAACCTTTCCTCCATACGTCCTTCGAAAACTACTTTTAAAATGACGTGCACATCGCCTTTAATGCTATAAGCATTCCGATTCTTAGTTCTGATGTATTTTTCCACACGAAGGGAAACACCACATGATTTTTTTGCCCTCTGTAGGTGTAAGAAAGAACTTCCCACCGTGATTTTCCCGTTAAATGGCATCCTTATTGCCAGCGATGCCGGCAGTAACCCGTTTTTACAAGACTCCGCCGGAACTGAGGAATGCTGCTCTGAACTCCACAGACTCCGCCGCTCCTCCAGTGCACAGAAGGCTCCATCTAGTGTTACACACACACAATCCCAGGGAAAAGAGGGAGAGGGGAAAAAACCCAGCTGACAGTAATTGCTTTAGATTTTTAAGTTGTCCTGGCAAAATAACCAGAGTTTCCTGCCCATGCTTCCTCAGTCTTGCTTCGCTGTCCACCTGGAGGCTTGGAGCCCAGACTGAAAAGCAATGAAACCAAAGCAAGAGCACGGAGTAGACCTTACTACATGGAGCTCTTCAGTCCCCTAACTCCCTCACACACGTACAAGCAACCACATTCAACGCTACAACGATGGGAAAGGAGATAGAACTTACTTACACCAAGCAGGAACAGGGCCAGGCACAGGATTTTGCCCCATTTTTGGCAGCACAGCCACGCAGCGGCTGTGTTCTCATCGCACATTAGGAGTTTCGCCCCCCCCTCGGTGCCTGCAGGGGTGTTAAGGACCACAGGTCTCCATTCAGAGATGGCCAAGAGCAGGTATTGTACCTGGAACCTGGAAGTCACATCATGAATAAAACGCAACACAGCATCTCCAGCCCAAACCAAACCAGCTGAGGACCAGACCTTCCATCCTGACTCACACGTAATGCCATGAATTCTGTTGCCATTGCTGAATTACACTGAAACTCACACCGTAACCAGCAGTGGGTTTGAATACAACAGGTTTCTGTACAATATGCAAGCTCCTGCACATGGTGCTGGGCAGGCAGCCGGCATCCCGACAAGCACGGGCCAAGCCAGCTCAGCTGGCCCATCATCCCAGGCGCGGAGCAGGCAGGAATTCTGGACGGGTGGTGCTGTGAGCCTGAGTGTCCCTTGGGTTAGTGAAGGGTTCCAGTCTTCATGACAGCTTCAGCCTGCCTTAACGTTAGGGTTCTTAGTTTCAACTGAACCTTCCAAGTTGGAAAAAAACCTTTTCTGCCCATCCTGCCGCCAGAAGCAGGCATGACACCGCCAGGCTGTCAGAGCCACGGCATCGCTGTGACACCACTTCCATGGGGGCTGGTGTCACCCTGCACCCAGGCCATGCTGCAAGGCTAGGAAATCCCTCCTTGGGGGCTTGGCAAAAACCCCTGGTTTCCCTCCCTGCCTCAGTTCCCATTGCATCTGCTCCCCTGATACAGTGAAAAAACCTAAAACTCCGCTGCAGCCAGAAGCTGCACAGGTAACAGAAACATTAACGTCGAGAAGGAGCGAAGGGCCGGAGCTCAGCACTGGGCACTTGGAGAAGGGACAGTTCGTACCCAGGTAGATGAGCTCAACACGAATGTAAATAAGGAGCCTTCTGACGAGGATGTGCTAGCTGCCAAAAGAAAACAAACCAGGGTAAAATAATCGTGGTAGTCGACCAGCAACCTCCTGCTCCAATGGCCCCCACCCCGAAAAGGGTGGATCCCCGGCGGAGGGATCACGCTGATATGGATTAAACCCAGCCCAGCGGGCAGGTATGAGCTGGGCACGTGCAGGGTGGGCGGCAGGGCGGGTCCCACCTTCAGCCGGCAGGTGTGTGACACCTGAACAGCAGCGGGATGACGGATAACGTAGGGAGAACTGCGGCAGGTAGCAGAAAGGAAACCACAAAGGCTGCTAAGGCACGGCCAGGTGGACGGGAATGCAGGCAACCGCCCGGGGGGCGCGAGGGGCATCTGGGGGGGCGCCAGAGGGAGGAGATTCTCGGTTTTCGGAAACCTCGTGTATGCGCGTGGCTTTGCATCATAAACACCCGGCTGCTTGTTGAATCGGAGCGATCCCCCTTGCACCCAGCGCCGCAGCAAACACACCTGCTTTGTAACGCTCCCCGAGCTGCAGGGCTGCCCCCCCCCCCCCCCCGCCCGCGCCGGCTGGTCATTCATGTCTGTGTTTGCAAAATACCTGCACCCTGCGCAGCACCCCCGAGAACAGCTTGGGAGGGGGGTGTGTTACCTGGAACTGCGGGCAGCTTTTTGTTATTGTTACTACCCAATATGTAAACAAAAAAAAACAAAAACAAAAAAAAGCGAAGAGTGTAAGTTTGCCTTTGTAAACAGCTACTCACGGTTTTAGCTTTAAACTTAAAAAAAAAAAAAATAAATAAAATAGCTATAGCAGCATGTGGGAGAGCCCGCCGGGAGGCCGGCAGCCGCCCCCCGCAGCCAGCGTCCCCTCGCGCCGCCGCCAGCCCCGCTCCGCACCGCGGTGTGCAGCGCCGCCCCGCGGCCGCTGCTGGTATGGAACTCCTCCAGGCTGAGGGGTTTGCGCTGTGATTTTGAGGGGTTTTTTGTTTGGTCGGAGTTTTTGTTGTTTTCTGGGGAGGGTTTTTTTGTTGTTGTTTGTTTTTTTAGTTAGTTGGGCGGGTTTTGTTTGTTTGCTTTTTTTTGGTTGGTTGATTGGTTTAGGTTTTGTTGGGTTTTTTTGGTTTGGTCTTTTTTTAAAAAAAAAAAAACAAAACACCTAAAATCCATGCTTGTCAATATACTGACCAGTCTTTGCACTCATGTATAGAGATTCAGCTTTACAAGGTGGCCTGGCTGGACACAGCCAAGGTGGCTTTCCTGCCAGAGCGCTGCAGGAGCGCATCGATGTCTGAATTACTGTCAATATTCACTGGTTTACCAGTTTTAAATATTCTGCTCCAGGTGATTACGCTGCAGAAGGTAGTGCTGACTGACACAGCACCCTCCATCAGGTCAGTGGTGGGCTTGGCAGTCAGGGTTAATGGTTGGACTCAATGATCTTAGAATCACTGAGATTGGAAAAGACTTAAGACTCTCTGAGTCTACAAAATATTGACTTGAGAGTCCTCTGGTTTTGGCTGGTATAGAGTTAATTTTCTCCACAGCAGCTGGTATGAGGCTATGTTTGGGGTTTGTGCTGGAAATAGCCTGTTAAACAGGGATGCTTCAGCTTCTGCTGAGCAGTGCTCACACAGAGCCAAGGGCTCTTCTGCTCCTCACCCCATCCACCAGCGAGCAGGCTGGGGGGCACAAGGAGTTGTGAGGGGACACAGCTGGGACAGCCAGCCCAAGGGACATCCCATACTATAAGGTATCATGCTCGGCATACAAAGGTGGGGAAGGAGGGGACGTTCAACGTTAGGGCATTTGTCTTCCCAAGTAACCACTACACATGATGGAGCCCTGCTGTCCTGGAGACAGCGGAGCACCTGCCGACGGTGGAGAGTGGTGAATTAATTCCTTGTATTGCTTTAGTTCAATTGGTAAAGCAGAAGCATCTCAACCCACAAGTTTTCTCCCTTTTACCCTTCTGATTCTTTCCTCCATGCCACCGGGGGGGAGCAAGCAAGCATCTGCATGGGGCTGGGCTGCCAGCTGGGGTTAAACCGTACATTGAGAACAAAAATACTACCATGAAGTAATCCTAAACTAGGCACAGCACTGGCAAGGAAAGGTATTGTACTACACCACAGGCTCTATTCAATGAAATAACTTGGAGGAGCCCAAAGTTTGTGACATTTTTGAAAGTCCATCTCAAGAAACTTATCCACTGCCTGTAGAAGCTACCGCATTCACCACAGCACAGCAGCACATGGAAGAGGCCCGTGTAAGGGTGATGGGTGATGACCCAACACCCCAGCACCTGCAGCCTCCCCAGCCCAACCCCCTGCCCCCACACCTCACTGGGGTCACCCCCAGCATCTGTGCTGCGGTAAGCCAGACCCAGGGACCCCATTAGCCCACCCCAGGGACTGTGGGTAGCTGACCACAAAACCAGACGCACCGCTGCCTGAGCTTACATTTGGTGTTCACGCAGGACGTGGAGGAAGCATCTTCCCTTGGAAACAGGTTTTTCTTTCATGTAGGAGACCTTAACCAGTTAGAACGGGTCGACCTGCAGCCTTTCACCACGCAAACTCAGGGTGCATCTTCCTCTTCCACTTCTACAGGATGCTTTTGTGGATTTGCAGAGAAAAGGCTGCAACAGTCCGTGATCCATTCTTCCCTCTCCCTTCATATCTTCCAAGGAAGACTGGCACTGTAACAGATCTTAGTTTAAGATAGGAAAATAAGATGAGAAACGGGTCAGTGGGAGAAGCATTTTGAGAGGAAAAGGCGATGAAGCACAGCAACCTGCTTATCTACTGTGATGAACCATGAGGCATGTCCTACCAGCCTTTGCTCACCTCAGGTCAACAGAACACTAGCAGTGCCCTCGCTGCTCTCACACCTCACTCTCACCTGAGGCTACCACAACCGGAGCTCACCCGAAACCCCAGCCACAGCTTGTTCTGCACCCTGGCCACACGTGCCCAGGAGCCTACCTGAGCCCACCAGGCACACCGAGCTCTGGGCACTCAAAGGGCCCTAGTAGGGACAGTCTGGTGGAGCCCAACACAGGGGGAGGCACGCTGCCAGCATTTCTTTCCATAAGCCCAAGGCAGAATTTCACACGCTGGATGTCATCCCTCCCTGTTTAGGCTTTCTGGAAACTAGAAGCTCGGTTGGCATTCAGAGTCCCACCAAAGTGCTCGCACTTCGGTCCCATCACACCCAAGGTCTTCATTACATGCCGAAAGGAGCGGTCTTCTCTTTCTGCACCGCACACTAGGTATCCCTTTATTCAAATTTTTAAACATTTCTGTACGCAAGTAATAAGGGCAGTGGATATACTGGTACAGCTGCAGGCACAACTGGCCCATAAACAGTTCTTGTACAGGGGGAAATACTTCACACGCAGCTCACAACTACACGATGACAGAACAGGGAACATGCATGACGTGGCAGAAGGACTTACCCTGAGCTGACAGCAGGATGTTAATTTTTTCTATGAAGGAGCCGGCAAAGACGGTAACAACATCTGTCTCCTCTCTTGTTCATTTTGTTAGTTCAAAGTGTTTTTCAGAATCGCAGCATGGTGGGGGCTGGAGGGGCCCTCTGGAGCCCACCCCGTCCCACCCCCTGCTAGAGCAGGGTCCCCCAGAGCAGGCTGCACAGAGCCGCGTCCAGGCGGGTTGGGGTGTCTGCAGAGCAGGAGAACCCCACAGCCTCTCCGGGCAGCTGTGCCCGTGCTCACCCTCACAGCGCACAAGTTCTGCCCCACGCTCAGATGGAAGCCCCTGTGCTGCAGCCTGTGCCCGATGCCCCTTGTCCTGTCGCTGGGCACCGCCGAGAAGAGCCTGGACCCGTCCTCCTGGCACTCGCCCTTAAGATCTTTGTAGGCGCTGGTGAGATGCCCTCTCCCTCTTCTCTTCTCCAGGCTGAACATGCCCAGCTCTCTCAGCCTTTCCCCATAAGGCAGATGCTCTGGTCCCCTCTTCACCTTGGTACTGGCTCCTCTCCAGTAGCTCCCTGTCTCTCGAACTGGGGAGCCCAGCACTGGGCACAGCGCTCCAGATGTGCCTCACCAGGGCAGAGCAGAGGGGGAGAATAACCTCCCTCGACTTGCTGGCCGCACTCTCCCAAGGCACCCCAGGATCCCACTGGCCTTCTTGGCCCCAAGGGCACGCTGCTGGCCCATGGGCGACTCGCTGCTGGCCCATGGGCGACTCGCTGCCGAAGAGCGCCCAGCCCCTCCCTGCAGAGCTGCCCCCCAGCAGGTCAGCCCAGCCGTGCTGGTGCCCGGGGCCGCTCCCCCAGGGGCAGGTTTCCATAGCTTGGAGGGGGCAGGGGGTGTGCTCCCCCTGGCCATGCGCACCAGGACACAGCAGATAAACATGGCCAGGGCATCAGGAAGGCCACAACTTGGAATCCAAAGCTGGACCCCAAAAGGCGTTACCTTGCTGGCAGAGCGGGATGCACCCGCATCAGGAAGGAAGGTGCCCCTGCCCACGGTGGGGGTTGGAACCCGAAGGTCCCTTCCAGCCCAAACCATTCTGTGATTCTACAAGCCAAAACCAGGCTCTTCAAACCCATCTTCATCGACTGTCCTTGGACTAGCTCCATAGACTCATCCGAACCGGCTGCCTGGAACTGTGTCATAAAGGAAAAAATGTCGCAGCTTTCCTCCGCTTCTGCCTCGTACTACCAAGTGAGATACTGCATCTTTCTGGTAACTTCCCATGAAACATTGCCCTCATTAAAACTGTTAACCGCATCAAACTTCTTGGACTGTCAGAAGCCTTTAACCAATGTTCACATATTGCCAGATTAATTTTTAATTTAAAAACATTATTGCGTTACCTATCTCAGCGATACGACACTTGCCTTTAAAAAATGGAATACTTCATAGTTTTTTCAAAGTTGTATTCAAGCACAGAAGAGGTGACAGAGGGTGGCAGTTATCTATTAGGCAAAGCTATTGAATATATATATTACATATAGAGACCATATCGCAATTAATCACTGCAGGAGGAGTCTCATTTCAGCCAAAAGGAGCCATAGGGCTGCACTCTACTAACACTTTTCACCACCCACTGACACCTCATTACTGCGTCATTTAAAAGCAGAGACTAATTCAGGCTGGGACAGGCCTCTGCACGTCCTCTAGTCCAACCTGTTGCTAAAAGCGTATCAAACCAGACCAGGTTTCTGTGAGATTGATCTAGGTAAGTCCTGAACAGCCCTGAGGACGAAGCCCCCCAACCTCTCACAGCAACATGTTCCCCTTTTGACCATCCTCATGGGTTGGTGGGGTTTTTTCCTTATACCCTAAATATGGAAGTACGGGGGGGGGGGGGGGGGGGGGGGGGGGGGGAAGCGGCTAGCTGAAACCTTGGGACAAGCAAGGTAAAGCAAGCAAAAGAAAGAGCACAAATAAGAATACAAAACCCCAATGTCAAATACCTCCCAACTGGTAAGAAGTGCCGTGCCACCTTTAGAAGTCACAGAAGCTCAAGACCTCACTTACCTCCTTGCCTGGAGGACTGCAGCTCTGACCGCTTTGCTGTCTTTTATTCCTCCTCTGTGCAAAACACATTTTTCTTTGGATGTCTCCAGCACAGCACCTCCCCCTGTCCAGCTTTAGAGGTCTGGGAGCACCATCTGACTGCATTGCCCAAATCATTCTAATTTAGAGACAAACAGTTCAGGAACTCAGTCTGATTTCCCTAGGGGTAGGCAGAGGCGTGACTTTCGGAAGCGTGCCAAGAAACGCATTTGTAGAAGGCAACGCATGTGAGCGAAAAGCTGAGACCCACCAGCACCTACCGTGGTTATGGGCATCAACCACGTACCTTCCACCGGCGCTTCTTAGCCCTCAATTAATTAACGTCTGGTTGCAAGTGCTGAGGAACCACACAGCCGCCGTCCCTTCCCTTCCGCAAAGCCAAACTTTGCTGCTCCCCAGCAGCAGCCGCCCATTCCAGCGGGCTAACGCGTTCCTACGGGGGGGTGTTACCCCCACCAGGCAGCCGCAGCGCACCAGCCACGCTCCCCAGCAGGCCCCCGAGTTAAGGTTTCGGCCGTGGGGCCGAGACTGTCCCCAGGTGTGTTTGAGTCGTTGCGGGTTCCCCGACCTCGCCGAGCCGGCAGCGCTGCGCGCTCCGCGGCCACAGAGAGGCAGCCTGCGCCCACGCATCCCTCCCTCCCGGCGGGCACCCCAGGGCCGACAGCAGCTCCTTCCACACAACCAACCGCACCAGAAATCCCAGCCACAGGCCAGTAAAGCCCATACACTCGCTCACCACAAACTCTTTCAGCGACGCCGCCGCAGGAGCATCCCTACGCCACACGCAGTGCAAGCCCTGTGCAGAAATACGCCACTGCCAAAAGCATTTGAACAGCACCGGCGTGAAGTGTGTCCGACACCCCACTCTGTACACCATCAAGCACCCCGATCTGGAGGGAGTTCCCGCACGCTGTGCTCCCCAGCGGTGCACGGGCACCCCCCAAGCACTCCAAATCCAGCCACAGCCCATGCTCGTGGCCAGGGGCAGAACTGGTGAGGAAAGTGCTCCCCAGATAAACAGTCTTTAAAATCAAGTGCTTGTTCCCAGAAAAATCTGGTTTTGTCCAAGGAAACACCAAAGTGCAATTTTAATTTATACAGACTCTGTTTACAATGAATTCTGACAGAAGAAGGAGTAGTAAATACACTAAATGTTGCCAATTACCAAAACTGGAGACCCTCAGGTGAGCACCATGAAATGTTAAAGAGAACAGTCACCAGACATGACAAGCAGCACCAGCATTTCACTTCAAGAATAAATTCCATACTGGTCTAAGAAGCATAGCAGAGTAGATGGAACATATACACCTACAAGTATACGACACAAAAATATAAATCAGAGAAACAACTGTTATTCACCACTGGTCTGTTGCACTTCTATACATATATTAGCAGGGCTCTCTAAAGCTCAAGTAGTTAAATTCCACTACAGTGAATTTTGAAGAAAAACTATTGCAGAAGAAATAGTATTTTGAATTTAGTCTTGTTTTAATTAAAGCTTCTAAATTGACCACAGGGATGTTACTTTTGGGGTTGGTGGTTGTGCTTTGTTTTGTTTTTTTTAATGAAGTAGGTTACAATTACTACTGACAAGGATGCATTTGCAATTCACTTTGAGAGATTAATTAAGGCTTGTTTTCATGAGAAGGACAAGATATTTTTATAGCGATTAAAAATGGTTTTAAATGTGTAATATACTCTTTTATAGTAATTACTAAAATTATTCCTAGAAAATTGATTCTTGAATTGAATTCACTGTCAATCACTCCTGCAACACCTGCAAGTACCTTTTTCTCTGTGGTCAACCTTTAGCAGTTTGGGACCAAGTCCAACACCAGTCTTCCTTCAGGTTCCAGTAAAATCACACTTAGAATTTAAGCAGCAAAGCCCCAGACTTGCTTCCAAAATCTTACTTCTCAGCTGCTGCCTAAAACTTACCAGCACCTAACTCATCAGGCACCTCTTCATCCAGGCACACTTTGAAGAACATGCATTCAGCCCTCACCCCTCCTAATAAGGGAGCAACTCCTCAGAGGAGGTTCTGGCCATGAAATCTAAAATAAACACGGGTGTTCCTCTGCAAGCACAACCAAAAATCAGCAAGGAATAGGCTTTCACAGCAATACCTCTCTGCTCAAAATGCATTACTGGTGGAGTTCAGGCACCTTTCTGCACCAGTGCTTCATTTTCTGGGTTTCATAAAGCGAGCTTGTTCCTCTTCAGGTGTCCTTGTCCTCTTCACTGTGTATAGCTAAAACCATTTCAAACAGTGTTTCACAGCTAGAAGTCAGTAGCAGCTGATACTGCTGTCATACACAGCAGTCCATACGTAATTAACTAGAAATGCCAGTCTATACGTAATTAACTAGAAATGCTTCAGCATTTCACAGACACGGGAACACCTTCCAAAATAAAATCCTCATTATTCTCAGCACAGATGATAAGAACTCAGAAGACCTGAAAGCAAAAAAAAAAATGTTTCTCTTGAAGAGAAATACCCTCCTGCACATACTTGGAAATGCACCTGTGCTGTAGCTGGTTTGATGGTCAGCCCATTATTAGAGCCCATTATATTTCGGAGCATTACAGGTATTGAAAGAAGGATTAAAAAGAAATTAAATCCTCTGAATACAGAGGTGAAGGATTCATATATTAAACAGGATGATTTAAATTGCCCAAGTCATAGCCCAGAAAGTAAGCCTTTCCATCTAACTGATGGAGCACTAACAACACACCAAAAGACTGGCCTAATCACTGTGTTCATTGGCTCATTTCCACCGTAATTTAAATATGTCCAAAAAGCTGTGTTAACCTAAGTTGAACATCTGAAATTAACAATTACTGTACCTACTTAGATAATGAAGATGCATAGTATACAGCTGAAACTCATTAATAACAACTTCCTAATGGTGCACTGGATTAAGGTTTCAATAGTATTTTTCTCACTCACCAGACATGAAAACAATTATTAACAGGGACAGAAAATTATTATGCTCCATACCACTGAGGTATACCCATTAATATTCTCCTCATGACAGCTAAGCCCCTAAAAAGAGGATGCAATTTAGTCCTGGATAGTACTGCAATGGATAGTGGTGTCATTACTCAATTCTTAAACATCTAGATGCAATGAATACATAGAAAGAGTGTAACAACAAATCCAAAGTTCTTTAGAATAATATTTTAATTGAACTTGAAGACCTTGACATTTTTGTATCTTCAGGGGAAACACATTTTCATATGTAGCATGGTCTTGTGAAATACATAAGAGTGCATAAGCTGTCTTTATTTACTCCTGATGGGTTCCACAGGGCTAAGTTGTATATTGCTCCAATATAATCTATAAATGAATAATTGTTCAAAGTACTTCTGTTCCCACTGATGTCTTTTTCCATTAATTTTCTCCCTTCAGAACAGGCAACAATTCCCCACTTTCCTGTAGTTCCTGTAAAGAAATATATACAGCAATTATTCCTCTATGTACATTTTGTGATTATGCTAACAAGATTTCAGTAGGGATGGTTTACGGACAAGAAGAGAACTCACTGGCTGCTAAGGGAATACACTAGGTGACTCAGTAGAGGTCCCTCTTGACCAAGACACTGAAGTTCATAATGCTGTTAAATGTTAATAATGTTAAATTCTACTTTCTGTTTATTTAGCAAGAGAGGAGATTTATTTAGTGAAAAGACACATCTTCAAAGGAACTGGTTATTACCAACCTTACTAGGTAAATCCCTGTGTATATCTCTTCTAGATGTAATTTGAGATATGTTTTAGGCATACACAAAATTTTACAACATCCAGAATGCCTCCCATAAAATGAAAAAATTACCATCCACTGATAGATTTTGTTTGTACCACACGTCAAAACAAACAAGACAGTAAGAGATCTGTAAGAGTTCTAAATAAGAGGTGCTTGCCCTTATCCTCTTGATGATTTAAATTATAAGGCTGTTAACTATAAGAACTAGATAACACCACAGAACAGTTTTAAAATAACATGTTGTGGGGTATATATATTCTTTTCCCCCATGTCAAGAGAAACAACCATCTCAATTCTATTACACAGGATGCTGTATTATGGAATGCATTTTAAAACACTGACAACACTCATCTACCCATACAAGTTAGTCAGTGTGAACTGAATACAGTCCCAACGATGCAAAGAGACAAATTACATTTTAGATACCAGGGACAGAAGTGTTTTGCAGCATCTACGCAATGCCTGAAACTCTACTCACAGATGACTGAAATAACCCACACACTTGTTAAATAAATAAAATTAAAGTATTCTATGTAATTTAAGTAATACCGGTATTTTTAGAACTAAATGAGATTTATTGATTGCATCTTCCCAGGAGTTACAATGTCTGAGGAATTGGCTATAAAACATTCAGACAAGAATGGGCTCAAGAGTATTTGGGGTTTAGAACACTGTGCCTGCTCTGTTACAAAAATCAAAAACCAGAGTAAAAGATGCAGATCTATTTTTGTTGCTTCAGGGTCTGTTCAAACAACTACAATAAACCTTACTTTCTTCCAGGAATGAGACTGTTTGCTAGGAAAAAAGTCTCGCCCACCTTATTTGAGAAAAGCAATGTCAGAAGTAAAACTAGGAAGAGAAACCTTTAAAAATGCACCCACAGGGTAAAAATGGTCTTTACAGTAACAGTAACTGACTGCTGTCAAGAAAATACATTCCACTGCTAAATCTTGGCATATGAGAATGCTGGAGATTTAGGGCTCCTTTCAACTGCGTGTTGAGCTAATAGAAGGCACAGTAAAACCAACCAAGTCATTCTGTTTCAAGATCTAGGGCCGCTACATGGGAATTTCTGTATGTTATGGACAGAAAAACATTTCCACATTTATAAACGAACAGTCCATTTACATTTCAAACAAGATTCTCCCATTCCTACCTTTACAATATCCAGCCCTCCAACAAGTTCACCTTTCACATATAATTGAGGATACGTTGGCCAGTTTGAATAGGTTTTTAATCCTTGCCGCACCTAAGAAAAATGATCTTAAATGTAAACTTCAACTTTAGTAAAAGCAACAATGAAATCCTCAATTACAAAGAAGCTCACTTACCTCTTCGTCTTCCAGTATGTCAAATGTCTCATAATCAATGCTACAGAAAAAAGAAAAAAAAAAAAAAGGAAAAAACAAAATCATCTACTGTGGAGTTCTGCAATGCAAGACCCTCAAAAATTCCAAATGGGTACGTTTAGCAGCTAGCTTTCAAAGCACTCAGAATTAACAGGTAATAGGAGAAAAATGTCAATGCTTTATGCATCAAGAACTGTAATGTAAAAAGTGTTAAGTTTCATGGGAAACTCCTCATAACACACAGATAACAGCACAATGAACTAAAAAATTAAGCCATGTAACTTAGGTTGTAACTAGACAAAATGTGTTCAAAGTAATTCCTTTCACTATTAGCCAAGACACTCATACTTTGGAGGTTTTTATTAAGGAGTCAACCAGCTGCAGCTAATCTCACCATTTTCATCTACTACTTGCATAAAAACACAAAAATAAAATGCCTGTGTAAACCTGATTTCTGGTTGATTCATGCAGGAGTTTCAGTATGCATCTCCTAGGATTCCAAGGACTGGCACTCTTCAGTAACTAGCAAGTATGCAGATTCCTGCAAGTGGACTAGGGCCAGTGACAAGGAACAATTATTTGAGTAACTGCTACTTATTTCCGAGTTGCATATTGATATATAGTTATCTATCATCTCAAAAAGCCCATTCTAACATCTAGTAATCAAAACAGCTGCTTAACCTCTTAACTAGCAGCACAAATGAAACAAGAGGTTTATTCAAAGGAAGAAGATACTAATCTCTCTCACTACAGAAAGAATTGCTTTGAAGAGGAAAACTGAGGCTAGATAACATGCAAGGTTCCAAGCCTAAGGAAACAGATCAAGAGGGACCTCTCTAAGAGGAGCTGCTTATCAGAGTGGAAGGATTTCTTTCATGTCAACAAACACAGGGGAAAAAATAAAAAAAGAAAAATTCAGTGTTGCTATAAACTTCTCAATCCGAGCAAGACAATCACTATGTAGCAGTGCTAAAGCAGCGTAGTATCTGACACACCACACCTGACTTGGTGTCAAACGAGCATAGTTGTGATTTACACTATGGGCTTTCACATAAAGATACTTCAGAAGACTCTTAAGGAAAATTATGCTTGGGGAAGTCGTCCAATAATATTTTCCAAACTCTTTATTTATAAAATGTAGTTTTTGAAACAGAACTGGCTTCCCAAATTAAATTAAAAAAACCCCACATACATACCCAGTACTATTTAGGATTTCTGTAATTTGCCTGCTGAATCCACATTTTGCCATCTAGAATACAAAACACACATATGTTAAAACATATATCTGCTATATTTAATTCACAAAATTCTAAGCCCTCAAGCTACACTAAAGCGATTACCAATTTATTGCTAGTGATGACCTTACTGGATAAGCAATACTGTTAATCCCTTTTTCATTCTTCTTTATACTCTTTGAGCTTTAAATAGTACTGAATGTCTCTCTCTTTATATACTCTGCTGAAATAAATGAAAACACTGAGAATATTAAACACTTTCCTCACTTGTGGTGTGACATGATACAAGGTGAATCTGTTTCCTAGGTTTGGCATTACTGTCTTGAAAACTAGTTAGGCTTGATTATTCTCCAAACATTCAAAGAGCCAAAGCTTTAGATATGATGGGTGTAAGTGCTTTATATGCATTTGTAAAATAGACATTTTTCATTTTGAAACATACACTGCCCTTCACTTACCATTTCAGAGGGAGCAGCAATCTATGGTCAACTGATTAAAAGGCTGCATGTACAGCAAACTCCCAAACAAAATTAATAATTGAAAGTATTTTCTGCAAACTCTTCATATTGACAGTGTGCGGACACAGAACACTCACCATTTTTTAGACATGGAATTTTTAATCCAGCCTATCCCTTCTTATGGGTGATTTCACTCCACTAGTAGCTCAAGCAAAATCAAAACATGTTGAGCAACCTGCAGTCACATGAATGAGCTCAGTCCCCTGCCTCAGCCTCCCTTTAACTAAATAGCATATGAACAACTTCAACAACATGCAATCACTAACTACAATTATTGTCTAGGGTACACCACTCCAATGAAAAGTCCAAGTTAGGTGTTGTGCAAGTAATTTTTGACAAGAACTGCAGTGCAGTACTATTTATCCCCTGGTTACTCTGAGTATGCAACACAAAGCAACAGACTGACATTTAGGTTTATAGTCACTTATTATTTTAATCCTAACTGTTAGCAGTTGTCCATCTTTAGTCACTACCTTTATTTCAGTGAGCAAGATAATTAAGTGCAGCTTAAAGACAGCAGGCATAGACCATTCCATGCATGTGAGAAGATGAGGGGATCATTTATAGCATGCGGCATTATACTTTAGCCTTAAAAACATCTAGCAGCTTTTTTTAAATGCAGTTCTGAAAGCATAATCAAGTCAGAGAAATTAATAAGGATAGGACACACCATCCAATTAGGTCAACAGGGGAAAATGTCATGAAACAGGCATCCAGAGATAAAGTTTTGGGCAACAATGAAAGCGTACACCCCACGTAGGCTAGCCATCAGGGGCAAGCACTCAGAACATCAGCAGAAAATCCATTATCTGCAAAGGCAATCAATAACTAAGACCAAAAGGACATACACAGTTCTTCCACTCATTCCTGAATTGTAGATCAACTGACAGACAACACTGCAGGGCATCGAATTCCCCAATTTCACTGTAACACAGCTATCAGCATTTTAGCAATATATATCTGTCAGGTAAAACAGGGACAGCTTTTCCATGGCTTATAGAAGCACCATATAAAACCACAACTAACTTCCCAGCACTGTTAATTTTCACTAAGCAAGGAAAGCAAGGGAAAAAGAGTAATTGCACTGTTTAAAAAACTGTTTAAATGTAGGATTTTCTGCAACACTTAATCTTACCTGTTTGCTTCCCTTCATAAAAAGCATCACAGGAGCTTTGTTTATCAAGGTTTTTAGCCTACAGAAGGCACAAAAAAGACAGACAAACCAGCTTGGTTATTATCCCAAGCTTTGCTTCGATAGGAAAACAAAATGCAAAAGTGGAAAGACAGCAACTTACAGTTTTATCAAATGCATTTAAAGCATTATTATAAGCAAATTATTACTTTGAATTGCTTACAGTAACTCTAGGGCATGAATTTGAACCATCCTGTTACCTTTAGGGCAACAATTTACTTTTCTAGATTGACCTCTAAGTATCAAGCAGCAAAAAGTTTAAGGAGAAACATCATTTCAGGATATTTTAAACAGTGTCTATATTTAGTGATTTACTGCTTTTTCCCATACTGGATGTGATACTTGGCATTTTTCATTCTCCCTCTGACAATGTCTCTGCATTGCAGCGTAAGAGCCATACCTCTTGTCCATCAGTCCTAAGTTCTACGCATATACTGGCTAAGGACTAATCAATACTGAAATTCAAGAATAGATCTTTCTGCCTCATTGTGCCCGTTCCACTTCTGGTCTATCTGCACAACCCTCAGACACTCCCCTTCTTGCCATCTCCTTTCAGAAAAGGCTTTCTGCAGCAGCCGACAGAAAAAGTTAGCAAAGGCTCCTGTCCAACAGTTCCCTGCTAAGGGCAAACTACCAGGGGATCACTTTCTGCAAAAGGTCGCTTTGCATGACTTGCGCAATGCAAAAAAGAAAAAAAAAATATCTTTGCAAAACAAAACTGAATGAAGCTTTGTTGGTGATCTACAGCCTTTGCACGTGTAAACCTCAAAACAATTTTTTCTAACCAAGTTGTCTCTAGATTAAAAACAACAGCAAAACTAAGAAACGGCTACAGCAAGGGTGAGCTCCAGTAATCCGAGCTGGTTTCCCAGCTGCCAGATCAATTTCGTGAAATCAAGCTGATTTCCACCGTCCATTTTCAAGGGTGTTTTCAAGCAAAGACAACAGTTAATTGATGGGAAAGATCAAACATTGAGTAAAGGAACATGATTTATCATTAAGTAGATTCTACTACTGATATTCCTTCATTTTATTAAGTCTTCACATGCGTGAATAACTACCTTACAGGGTTTTTCTTACAAGTGACTGATAAGAGTTAATATAGTTTGTAAGAGATGTCAGTTGCTCAGAAGTATGAGGTTAGCTACCAAGAAAAACTAATCTGTGTCATGGAAAAAGAACTTCCCAGTTATCACCAGAACACAGACCTCTGCTAAACGAAGTGTGTTAACTCAAGAAACAACCACCTACTAAAAGCTGAAGAACAAACTAGGCAACAAGAAGCTACCTGCAACTTCTCCGGTGAATTTTCAGCCAGTTTTGCTTCAGGCCATTTCTACATCAAAATCTGATAAAATTGATAAAAACTTCACACATCTGTTCAAAAGATGCTGTGCTGCTCCTTAAGGGAGACATTTAGCCATACCAACAATTTTAAGCTATTAAAACACATTAGGTAAGCAGAGGACACTTCCCATTATCTTCTTTCCCCCAAAAGACTAAGTAAAGCTAAAAACTATTGAATTTATACATAAAGTTGCAGCTTATTATAGTTGCAAGTTTGCAAAAAAAGAAAGGAAAAGACTAAAGTAAACTTTTAAAGTTAGTTTTTAGAAGGCCAGACTGAGACAATCTCATCTTTACCTATAATTTAATCTCAAACTGCAAAAGGTAGTGATGTTTTGTGTGGCCTTGGTGAAGCAATTTACAGCTCATCCTACTAGAGTAACAAAAGGTAATCTCAGCCATAGAACAAATTAAAAAGGAATAAGGACACAGCTGTAAAGTATACATTATCACCATATCGAAATGGCTTCCATTCAATTATTTCTCCACTGTGGCAAGAAGGCAAAAAAACCAGACCCAGTCACATCTAGAGCACTGTAAAACTTCCTCTTACCATCCTCAGACAAGAGGGAACCTGTGCTAACTTATTTCCCTTCAAAGTACAAGCCATTTTCTTGGTAAACCAACCCCCCTTTCCAGGTCTTAATGGCAGTAGTCACATAAAAACTAGAAAAAAAACCTGCCACATCTACTAACAACTTCTCAAACAGAATCACTTCTCAGATTATCTGGAGCTCAAAAGCCTGGGGCACATCAGGACTTCAAACGGGAAGGTTAAAAGGACAAATTGGTTTCTAGATATTATATGATTCAGGAAGCAACACACTTCCTACTGCTGCAGCACATATTCATGTTGCCAAGATGGAAAAAAAAAAACCAGGAACTGAAGGACACGAGTAATCAAGAGAAATGAGGAGACAAGCCTAGGTATTTTCTCCAGTGACATTACAGTTAATGAAGACTATGATAAGCGAAGCTAACAAAAGCTACTAATGTCCAAATGACGATTTTCCCAGTTATCTTCAAAGAATAAATTCTTAAAAGAGAGACAAGAAAGAATCTATATATTCCTGCTATAATTAAGAATTAACAAATTACAAGTATAATAAGTAAAGCCTACTGGAACAGTATAGCTTAATACATACACAATATATACAATACACATATAGTTTAATACTCAAATGTAACAGTATAGTTTAATATTAAGTGATGCTTACTGTACAGAAAACAGAACGTACTAAACAACTGCATGAGTTCTGTAATTAAAGAAAATCTTGACACACTTCTGATAAAGTCAAAGAACAGAAATTGTTGTAGGGGGCTCCTCCTATACAAATGAGCATACAGGAAGCCTCAAAAATAGACACCCTTAAAATAATGATGTATTTTAACATCATACCTGTCCTCCAACTTCTGTGTCTTCGGACAGATTGTATCCAGTTCTCCTGATGCCTCAAGTTCCTAGGGAGGTTGGGGAGAAGAAAAATCAAATGTAAAAAGCAAGAAAAATGTCCTTCTGACAACCAGTAAGATTAAGAATTTCTCAGGTTCTAACCTTGATAATATCAAGTCCGCCTATAAGCTCTCCTGCTACATACAACTGCGGATAAGTTGGCCAATTAGAATATGTTTTCAGACCCTGACGAACTTCTTCATCAGAAAAAATATCAAAACTGCTAAATGAAATACCATGTTTGTTCAGTATCTCCACCATTTGTTTGCTGAAACCTGCAAACACAAAAAGAGGAATTACATGTAATTTTGAACAAAGCATTCCCATGTCTGTACTAAACCTTACTCATTTAAAAAAATCAAATTCTTCTAGACAGTAAATTCAGAAAAGCTCTAGTGTGTTATTCTTTGCTCTATCAATATCCTCAAATATTATAAAGGGGTGAAACACCTATTTATTACTGGGATTACAAAACCAAAGTATATAGGCAGCTTGCTAAATCTGGTGCTCCTCTATTTAGAGGAGTAAGTAACCTTTATCAAAGCATGTCTGTTGCTCCAACATACAATTAAAGCGAAGTTAAATGTATTCCCTTATTCTGACTTTTCCAGCTCTTCTTCAGTGAGCCTTCACAAAGAACAAAAGCTTCTCAATGACTCCAACAGCCTTCTTTTCACTCCTATAATCACAGGTGATTTTCTCTACCCCCACCATTACTCCTCCAGGTAGTACTGAACTTCTACACCAAAGTGGATAAAGTTGACACACAAAGTGAGCACCAGGACTTACACCCACTATGGTGTCACTAGTTTAACTTAGAAATTTGGCTTTCACAATGTTTTCTACTAAGCGCACATCCTTTTTCCTACTTCATGGTAAAAGGCAGATTCCTTTTTTTTTTTTTTTTTTTTAAATGTTTTATGTTCACATGAATACTTAACATTATTTTACTACCCTTGTGACATTTTCATACCATGTTTTGTTTTCTTTTATGGCAGATCTTCATTATGTCCTACTCCGACAACACTCAGCAGGGTATTAAGCACTGAATATTACAATGTAAACATCCAGATTTTCTAAGTTTATTTACTATGTAGCCAACCTGTGAAAAGTTTCTCCCTTCCATAACTAAGCATCTTTTTCTTAAGAAAAGAGTTATTTATAAAAAGTTGTAGGTATGAAAATTTTATTACAGAATTTACAGTCTATAACCACCTAAATCTTCTTGCGCTAGAGAGAAACCCAAACAAAATTTCACTTTCAAACAATTCTCCTTCTAATAAGAATCGTGACCTTAAAATAAAGTGAAACAGTAAACTGATTTATTTAAAAATAAGATAAAATTGGTTTTTACATCATTCGTCTCTACAGACAGTCTTCAAAAATCACTTTAAAAGCAAAACCACACCACCCATGCCTTTATGTCAACAAGTCTGTTCTTTATGGGGTAGCCTGAAGAGAAACCTTAGACTGATGTTCAAAGTCACCTTCATCCACTTCACACTTCCACTGACACAGAAGCACAAAGGGACCTCCAGAGAAGACATCAGCCTCCTGGATGCTTCACAGTGTATTGCACATATTTACGCCATAAGAAAGCAGATGAGAAGTCTGCTGCACTTTACAACACAAGGAAGCCAACAATTGATGATCAAATCTGGATTCACAACTCCGCTGTTCCTCCACAGTGTTACTTGCTCGGCTATGAAAATTATGCTACTCAGGAAAAATAAGTACATTGCAACACATTGAAATTTGGCTTCATTTCTAACACATAGTCTTTATCGTAAAGTATTTCAACACCTGCCACTGTTGCTTGCATGCACATCCCGTCTAAGGAAGCAGAAGCTGCCCAGACAACACTATCATATGGTTTGCAAAAAGGATCTGTAAGAATCTGTCCATAAATCAATTTGATAATAACATGTGCTTTATATATCTTTGCCAACTCATTCTATTTTGGATGCAAATGTCCTTGCAATTCTACCAATTCCTTCAAAGAACTCCAGCAAATGCTGTGCAGGCAATGAAAACCTCTACACAAATACCAAAAAAACAAGAGACAACGCTTAAAGACCTTAATAAAGGTATAGAATAATAAAAAAAAAGCTTTAAATGGGACAAAGAATCAAAGTGCCATGCAAGAATAACCTTTGATTTCAGCCTGCAAGACCACCTATTAGTTTTTGAAATATGGATTTTTACTACAGCTTTCTGCCGTTTTCATGATCTGCAATTTATTGAGATACGAAGTAGCAGTATTTATACGTATGGCATCTAAGTTGCTTTTCTTTCTACAACTGAAGTGTTAAGTTCATGTACAGCCTGAAGTAAAACACAGATTCTGAAATTTTTCATACATCTGGGAGTTCATTAGTAAACAGCTAAAGGCTGATTGCTGATGGTTATTCCATCGCCAATATATTAACTCATTTCTACTGTAAGGAACTGGGGGGGGGGGGGAAGCTTTATTTTAGCTGTAGGCAATTACATGCAAACTAGAAAGATTGATTGGTTATGTTTCATTTTGAAGGGTTATGGTAGCAGTCTGGAACTGTTATGCTTAAGGATAAAGTGCCAGAACAGCTTTACTTTCATAACAAAAGATTTAGGTTGAATTTCTGAAGAAGTGCCATACATGCATTACAAGGAATAATTAAACCACTAACAAAATGTTTTAAGTGGTTATCTAGATGATCATAAATGCCAGTCCCGATTCTACACCAATAAAAACATCCTAAATAAATTACAGTATTGATGAAGCAAATAAATGCTACCCCAGTCCAAATTAATTCGCTGGAATAACACAATGTACATAGCAACCACATACAACTGGCAGTAAACACAATGCCAAGGTGACAAACCTTGCTTTACACTATGCTTCGTGGGCTTTTCTACTGAAGAAATTACCAACTACAAGGAGATCCCTAAATACACTGCTGGATAAGGTTCCCTCTACTTGCCACTAAAGACTCAAGTGCAAGTCTATTATTTGTACCAAAATAGATACGATTCAAAAATATCTTAACCTTTAAACAAGCATGGCTCCTTTTATTTAATTCTATTTTCACTACTGCTACTACTGTTATAACAGATCCTTATCACCTCTGACAAAATGTTGTTACCTACACCTTGAAAGAGACTTTGTCTGTCCTAGGAAGTTTAATGGACCTAACTTAATAACATCTCCCAGCTACTGCCAGAAACTATCACAGCAATCTAAAGCTGGCATGGTGTTTAACTGCAAAAATCAAGAGTTGTAAGCTTAGATGACTTCATGCATTGCACTACATTTTAATACTTCCAATTTTAACACATACCTCTATTTACATAAGTACCTCCTGTGCACTTCTCATGAGGTACCAGGGATGAACAGTAAGAACTGAAAGCTTGAGGAATATTTACTTTATCATATTAGGACATGCAAATGAACCCGTGTTATACCCTTAGGTCGCTTTCCATATTGAGCTCATGATGAAGTATCTAACTAACCTTAACCCTGATGCCTCAACATCTTTTTCCGTTTGTTTGTTGGGTTTTGGGTTTGTTTGGGGTTTTCTGGTAGGATTTATTTAAATATCTTCACACCTGTCTCCCATCAAAAATTCAAACACAGGCAAAACAGTAAAGGGTCTTTTCTCTGCATAACTTTTAAATTCTGCCAAGAATTCTGCTCAATGCCCTTTAGAAAGCCAGCCCTCTACTGAACACCCCCAGAAATTCAAAGGAGAAATGGTGTGCCTGTGCCATCAACTGATCACACTGATGCAGAGGCTGATGTGGGTGTAAGAAAGAACCTGGGCACACCAGCAGTTCAGAGGATTGCCTGCAAACACCTTTGAGCTCACCATGGACGTAGCAAACACCATGCTTTACTCTTAGAGCTTACCGTGCACCTGCCAAACAACTCACGCTGCAAGCACAGCAGGTCCACTAACAGCAGCGTCATCCAATGCAATTAAACATAAAGCACATGTATCTGAATAAGCTAAATAGTATACACCCCAACTGTACTCACACAAATATCAGGAGCTCATCAGAGCGGTGCTCTATTACACACAGGTAGGCTTCAAAAGTCTACTTCAGAATAAGCCAAAATCTCCATTCCTACAAAATTATCTAGAAATTCCTATGACGACACACCACTTTCACACACCTATAACCATATTGTTACAGAATACAAATACAGAATTATCTATACATAAATAGAAGGAACTTCATCAGCTCTTCATAGGAGCAAACACCTACGCACAAACCGCTAGAATCCCAAGTTAATACCCAACAGCACAGTGAACGTGAAAGTTCTGACAGCTGCGATTATTTCTGAAACTATTTCTACTGAAGTGATTCTGGGATTAAAATTAGTGCATTGAAATGAAACAGCAGCCTTGAAATTAGAGAGGAAAAAACCTGAGAAAAACAGTGTGCAGATATCACCATAGCAGAAGCCAAATACAGTACGGGAAGCCTCAGTCCATCTTACACCTTCTCTCAGATTTCTATAACCCTTTTACAGCAACATCTGAAAAAGCAGATTGTAAAATGGCATGCAAATATTTTAAGAGCCGCTGAAAGTACACGGAGGCAATGAGAAAAGCTGCACACAAGACCTAAGTTTTCAAATATTGTTTCATGACTTTCACATATAAGCCTTCCTTCATGAAAAGGGCAGCAGGCACTACACTGAACTCCCTCCAATTAACAGTGCCTGACAGTCTCCTCTCCTGCCTAACACACACTGTATGTATCCTTCCAAAGCTGCTCTTTGTAATTCAATCCAGACCAGCAGCTTCAGCACCGTTAGCACTCTGCTCAGCTCCCTCATTTGTCAAAATGAGGACACAAAACCACCTAAGTTAAAAGAGACTCTTATTTACTCTGTGGACCCAAATCCTCGATTTCAATAACTACAACTATACAGAACTACAATAGCTTTACTGTAATAGAATGCCTTCACAGACACAATGCAAAATAGCAAAGGCAATTTGGCAATTCACGTATCACAGATCTGCATTATTCTCACTTCACCAAATCAATGCGTTCCATGTCATTATCCTTCCTTTCCCCCCCTTTTAACAGTACATGGAGATAAAGACAATTTGAATCCTTCCAGGTTAAGATAAATGGACAACAGAACATATAAGTTCAATTTCTTGTAGGTCCTTTTATACCATTTCATCCATTTTTCTTTACATAGCTCTTCACTTAGTTTCTCCTGGACACACGCCAATACAAAGCACAAGCAGCTATGTGGGGACATCTGCACTTGAAACTGTTAACTGAAATTAATACTTAAAACTGTGGTGAGATCTTCCATGGCTGGAACATTAGCAGTGCATGCACACCACAAGGATATTTGGCAATTACACGAATACAGCATCAATAAATCACCACACCACACCAACAGTTCAAACCCAGCACTCAAGAACTCCTGAGCAGGCACAAGCAGCACTGCTCTGTCTGCAGGCTGCCTGTGCAGAGCCCTTACCAAAAGGAAGTAAAAAAGAACAGTGTAGAGTCCTCATGTCCCTCCTCAGGAGTGTTTTAAACTTACTTAGTTCACATGCATCTCTGCCACGATATAGGAACATTTATGAGGAACCCGTCAAGCCTATGCATGCTACTGTAATTCATGCACAAATAGACAAAACAATTGTTTTCATTATTTGTTTTTAGACACATAACTGACGTTTTGCATGACAGCAACTTTTTTAGCAGTTATCTCTTTAATGGTTCCATAAATATATCGCACAGCCCCTTCTTCAGGAGCTAGCTGTTGCTAATTCTTTTCCTATTCTCCTGTGGTGGTTCACAATTTCTTCATCTCTTCGGCCCAGCAATGTACTTGGTATGATTTGCTCCATAGGATATATGGATTCCTTTGCTAAGCAAACAATCTTAAGTCATCTCAGTGTCAGCTACTTGTCGAAAATGACCCATCAGCGTTGCAACATTTGACATGTGGACCAATTTGGGGAGAGAAAGGAGGTAAAAGAAGTCAATGCAACATTTTTCCCCCATCACCTTTCCCTCCCGTCAGTTTTAAATTTTTGTAATTATATCTCATTGCCACCACCCCCAGAATAAGACCTTTTCAGTCTTCCCATTCCAAGTGAAGTTCTGGAGATAAGGAACAGCTGGTTTTCCACACTGCATTTTGCTTCCCCCCCCCCACACACACACCCCAGATGCAATATGGGTCTTGGGGAACAAGCCGTTTACGAAAAACCCACATGGGACCTAGGGTTAAGTGTTCGCTTCTGTTAAGATATCAGATAGAAAAAGACTGGTGGGTTAGAAGCAGACTGGCAAGCGAAGATAAATTTCAACAAAGGCAGGACAGGGATACAAAGGAAACAACCTGGAAAGTGTTGTGAATTGCCAAAACCATGCCCCAGAGCTACACCAGAACTAGAGGGAGCCATAACCAAACAAGAGCCTCCAAAAGAGTGCTGTCTGGTTCAAGCAATCTCCATCCTACATCAGTGTTACTCCCCCATTTACCTCTCGCAGCTCACCACAGAAGGACCTACAAGATTAGTTCTGCAATCCAGCTTCTTGAAATGATGTGAGCAGAAGAATGGCCGCTTCGTAGCACTTAATTTTGTCTTTTAACATTTGTTTACGCACTTTCCGTATAGATCAACACTTCAAGTTAGCTCGCACCCAAGCAGTCTAAACAGTGTGCAAGAGTTAAGAGAATTAGGTTTAACAAAAGGCATTTCCACTGCAGCAGAAACACATGCTACTGGTCTTCCAATTTTACCACTTAGGGTAGTTTTCGTTTCTTTCTCCAAAGGGCAACAGTGATAGTGGATGTCAGTCAGTCAGTTCCCTGAACTGAAACATTTTCTTCAGACTACTTTACATTCTCAATGTGGAACTTGCTGCACAAAATATGTCATGAATAAACACTGAGCTACCTCAGGAGAAGTGTCCTAGTTCAAGGATAGCATTGCACATCACATTCTTTAGAAAGCCCCTAAACTCTGTGATTCCATTTCCAAAATTTATCTAAGGGAGCAACAATTGTCTAGCTGCACATAAGCAGTATGAAAATATTTTCATTAATACTTCTAGACATACAAGACACCGTTGGGATGTAACTCCCCCAAACTGAGTACATTAACAACTAGCCCAAAGCAAGCACTGTCATGTTGAACACAAATTTCAGAAAACCCTTACCACAGCGAGGTTCTTTTGGAGACCCTTTCATAAACAGCATGCAAGGGGCAGCATTGATGAGTTTCTTTAGACGTACGTTGAGATCTTCTTTTGCACCATCGTTAGAGCCAGCAGAAACAGAAGTGCTGGACGCGTGGCGCTGTACTTTTTTGGTCAGCTCTGGGGCATGTGCACCATCTAATCTGTCAACTTTCTGAGAATTCTAAGGAAACCAAAACACAGGCTCGTGTTAAAGCATTAAATTCAGAATTTGTACTGTAATAAAAAAAATAATAAAAAAACACAGAAAGTATAGATTTTCAGATGTAGGGTACATTAGTGTATTGATCTTTTAGTTTTTAGCTCCAAGACTCATACCATTCTGTTGGCTGGCTACTGCTAATGCTAGCAAATTTGCTATTAAAAAAAATTACTAGAGAAAGTATTTTGCATTTTATTATCACAGGCAAACATGACCCAAATAGACATGTCATTCCTACCAAAAGATTTACTTGGGGTTTTGCCATGTTGTAGAACTACAGCTAGGCAAGGAAACATTACTGAAATTTTTTTGACGCAATACAAAGTACAAAAACTAAAATAAAAACTACGTAAGAATCCTAAAGCCATTAAGGAAGCTCTGAAATATTTCATACGAAGTGTAAGAACCATTTCTATCTACTTTTTTAGGTTCCACTGGATAGTTAAATCAGATGCGTAAGTGTTTCTTCACTGAGAAAGTTCTTAAGGTTCTGCTGTTCCGGCTGTTGTATTAAAAAGGTATACATATTAAAAATCCACATGGAATCCATTTTCTCTCACCTTAAAGAATAAGAACGTTGGAACAGAACTAATTCCATATTTTTCAGATACTTCAGGCACAGCTTCAGCTTCCAGCTAAAAAAAAACCCAAAAAACAAAAACAGAGGAAAAGATTATTTTCATAATCTTCTTTAAAGTTTGACTGTGGATGTCAATCCTGTCTAGAATGTTCTTCTAGGCATTTTATACATTTAAAAAGGATTTGATGCAGAAGTTTGTGACACATTTGCATTTAAATGAGACTCACTGGGTTGGCATGTCATCCACTGAGCCTACACAGTGTCAAAACAGGTTCAGAGGTTTTTATTTTGTTGCACATTTCAAAAGATGCCTGGAGGCTGCGAATAAAATTTTTGGTGCACTAGTGACCTAGTAAATTTTCAATCATATGCAGCTACTACTATATTGAAATCCATAAATCATTGACCCCAGTTATGTCATGATTACAGTGCTTATTTTCTGCCCACAGCAATTCTTGCTGTTTGCTCTATTGACTAATTTCAAGGGGCAGTACATCATGACTGACATTTGCAGCCTTCTGCAAATTATGAAGAAAAAAAAGGAGCGTTTCTTCAATAAGCTATTGATGTCTACTAAATTTTATTTTTAACTCCTGCAAGGCTACCAAATATTGAGTGGCAAACTTGTTGAGATTATTGGTTCTAATTTTATTCAGCATTCAAATGCATACCTTGAAATTATATAACGTAGTAGTTTGCCAGGAAAATACATGTTTTAACTAACTCAACTTGTGATTTTCTGTGCATGGGCTGAAAGCTTACTTGAGTGGCAGAAGATCTAGTACAAGGTTACGACACTGGTTGTGTAACAACTGCACAGTTAATGGTTAAAAAAAATAGTAGCATTGCAGGTAAACCTGCAATCCAGTGTACAGGAGAAAAGGCTTCTCAAATTCCTATTCCATAAACCACACAGTGAATGAACAAGCATAAAGAGCTACTTAATAATTTGCTCCTGCTTGCCCTTGTCCATCCTTAATGTATTTTAGAAAATACTGTGACTGTTCTATTAGCCACAATGCAGTGAACCTCTGAATATTTCAGTATTACAGCACGTTTTGATTTGCTCCAGCTATATAGGCTCTTAATGAACCCACTAAACACAGGAGCAACCCACTAGATTAAGTCAAAACAGAGTGCAAGCTTCACCTCCATTTCTGAAGAATCAATTCTCCATCAGGATCAACTGAGAAACTAAAGCTATAAACTGAAAGCTGTAAATAGATTCCAATTATCTATTCTCTTTCAAGTGACAAAGTGATTAAGTGACTTCTACCTATAATATTAATTTTCTTTTCCAGTAAAATTTCCTACCTACATACTTACGTTCCACTCCGGTGAGGTTCGCACATACAGAACAAATTCAATTTCCCATTTCAGTAACTTGCTCTTACTGGTGCAACTTCTCAAAACACTGTTTCTAAGCGTTTCTGGATATAGACATACTTTCATTTTAACCAAGCCAAGGATCTTAAAAGAGTCAGGCTACACAATTAAAATGAGAAATCACATTCAGAAAGACACCAAAATTTACTGACAGTTTTGGAAGTTCACCTCATTATTACTTAGCTCTATTCTACAATGTAACTGTTTATGATTTCCAAGGCAGTACCGCTACTCTTGGTTAGTCATCCGCAGCCCTCTGATTCTTGCCAATTAAAAGACAGACTGGCTATTCGGGAATACAGACCAAAATCCCAAAAAGGTACTTCCAAAATCAAACCCATTGCCCATGTGGAGCCCCCTCACAAAAAAAGTCAAGAAAATCCACCCAAGTCTTTCTCTAAGCAAGTACAGCAGTAATACTGGGGGGGGAAGGAGGTGCTACTACCTTAATTCTACCTTAATTTTGTAACACTTGATCACTTTGGAGCCTTATTAAAAAATAAACTAGAGCTGAATAATAAAGGTTGTAAATAAAAAATATATGAATATGAATAATAAAGAGGCAACAGAGTTTTCAAACTTTCTTGGGCCTACTAAAAGCTGCAGCAACTCCCTATAAATTTAAGCATCTTGAATTTTCAATGCTGACAATTAGTCTTTTGAAGCTCCAAGTAATAAAATACTACCATTAAAATAGTTGTCCTTCTGTTTTACAGATAGAAATGCCAACTGAGAGGAATCATTAAAAAAACCACACACAAAACCTAAAGGCTGTAAGAAATCAAATTAAAATACTCACACACAGCTGGCTGCTCCATTACTCCCTGCCCTCATAATCACAGAAGTGTCTCATTAACAAGAGAAAGTTGTTTTAAAACAAACAGCATGTTGATGAAGTGCATTCATTTTTCCCTCCACACTGGTTCTCTTACTAGGATGTGCAGACAGTCACAAAAATAAAGCATCTCATCCGTGTTTATATCATCCAGCACTACGCAACTGTCATCTTAGAGTGACAATGTTGCACAGACTTACATTTACCTCCCTTTAAACTTCACAAAAAATTTTTTCATCTTTAGTATCAGACAGAAACAATCCCTATGAATTACTAGATCCATTTAGCTAACCAGTAACATCATGGTGTATCTGGTTTGTGCGGGCAAGGTTTTGGTAGCGGGGGGCTACAGGGGTGGCTTCTGTGAGAAGCAGCCAGAAGCTTCCCCCATGCCCAATGGAGCCCGTGCCAGCCAGCTCCGAGACGGACCTGCCGCTGGCCAAGGCCAAGCCCATCAGCTACGGTGGTAGCACCTCTGGGACAACACTGTTAAAAAGGGGGGGGGGGAAAAAACACCTGCATGACAGCAACTGCAGCTGGAAAGGGGAGTGAGAATACATGGGAGCAACAACTGTGCAGGCACCAAGGTGGAAGGAGGGCAGGAGGGGCTCAAGGCACCAGAGCAGATTCCCCAGCAGCCTGTGGCAAAGCCATGGCAAGGCAGGCTGTCACCCTCAGCCCATGGAACCCACCGTGGAGCAGATATCCACCCACAGCCCACGGACCACCCCACACCAGGGTAGGGGGATGCCCAAAGGAAGCTGTGACCCCATGGGCAACCCACCCTGGAGCAGGCTCCTGGCAGGACCTGTGGCCCCAGTGGCGAGAGGAGCCCAGGCTGCAGCAGGGTTGCTGGCAGGGCTTGTGACCCCAGGGGGGACCCCGATTGGAGCCAGCTATTCCTGAAGGACTCTACCCCGAGGGAGGGGCCCACGCTGGAACAGTGTATGAAGAACTGCAGCCTGTGGGGAGGACTCACGCTGGAGAAGTCTGTGGAGGACTGTCTCCTGCTGGAGGGACCCCACGATGGAGCAGGGGCAGAGTGTGAGGAGTCCTCCCCCACAGGAGGAGGGAGCGGCAGAGAAAACACGTGATGAGCTGACCACAACCCAAATTCCCCGTGTACCTGTGCCGCTGAGGAGGGAGGAGGTGGAGAAAATCAGGAGTGAAACTGAGCCCAGGGAAGGGTGGAGGGAACGTGTTTTAAAATCTGGTTTTATATCTCATTATCCTACCCCAATTTGATTGGTAATAAATTAATTTTCCCCGAGTTGAGTCTGTTTTGCCCATGACTGTAATTAGTGAGTGATCGCCCCGTCCTTATCTTGACCCATGAGCCTTTCACTATATTTTTCTCTCCCCTGCCCAGCTAAGGATGGCAGTGATACAGCAGCTTTGGAGGGCACTCAGCCTCCAGCCAGGGTCAACCCACCATACATGGGAACACATGAAATCTGCAGCACATTTGGAAAGAATAGTGTTGCCAAATTCATCTCAAATCCAGGGATAAAAATCATGCTTTAAAAATTATGGCTATCTACAGAACTGAAGGACTGAGACGCTGCAGGCTCAGAGAAAACTAAAAGCTCATTTGTTAGGCAAAATAGCTACTGAAAAAAATCCTTTGTTATATCTTAGTAGACTGATTTCTTTCTTTTTTTGTTCCCTTCTTTAAAGGGCATGATAAAATGAAGGTGTTAGTTAAGCTTGCAATACCAAGACGAATTTGGAAAGACCTAGAATTTTCATCCCACAGATTTTTGATGTATCTCTTGCATATGTTCAACTTGCATCTTTAAATGTGAAGCAACAAAGGAACCTCAAAAACAACTTTACCCATGTTTTGTAATACTTTATTCGTACTTTGTAGTAATGTCTCTCCTCTGTTTAAAACAAGCTCAGCTGCCTGACTTACCTTCACAAATGTAACCTGCATGTGTTCCTTTGCTAGTGCTGCCATAACCTCATTCATTTGAGCACACTGAGGAGCCCATGGTGCCCAAAAGTGGACAACTACAAGGGACCTATAAAAAAAAAAAACAAACCAACAACACATTAACTTTTAAAAATAATCATGCAATATAAAAGTTTGATATGCCACGCCAAAACAACCCAAAGACAAACACAAAAAATGCCCACCACCCACATAATCTTCCTGAGCAAAAAAGAAAATCAAACAAGTGAAACCAGGAACGTTTTCTATGACTTGCACTGACAAGGACTTTAATGCTTTTTCAGAAAATACTCCAAAACCAAACCAGCACTGCTAAGGTAATGCAATACAAAGAAAAACATTGTCGTGCATTTTGACAGTAAGGCATCATCCCATATGAATGGGAGACAGGAAGAAGCAGCAGCAGAAATACTGAAGCTCAAGTCATAGACTATAGGACGCAGACTTTGAAGCACCTGTAGGACAAGCACACAGAATCACTCTTGGGCATCCCGTGCCTCTTCCCAGGAAAGCTTTCTACCTTCACAAGGTCTGGGAGCTCCAGAGCTCTGCAGCTTCACCATCGCTTTTCTCCTCTCAGTGACACTATTGCCTCTTCACTAATTGTACAGGGAATAAGGTAGGAACTTTTCAAGTCTACTGAGACTTCTCTAAAAACACGGTATTCTTATGATCAAACTGGGTACCATGAGATAGCTCTCATGAGCTTAAACAATTGCACTTTGATGACAACAGTGACAAGCTATTTGAACCTAATTTTCAATTCCATTTTCCAGGTTTGCTGAAGACAAAACCACTAGACAATAAGGGATAAAGACTACCTATAATGTACTACTTTTAATCTACTTGGAAAAAGATGTAGAAATTAAGTCAATCATACCATAGAAGCCATTTAGTGTCTTTTATTACTAAATAATGACAGTTCATGATAAATTTTAATAGCTATGCAGCAGCACAACATTCATATCAAAATAGTTAACAGCTGTGTTATCTGACCACAGCGCTAAACTCAACTGCAGAGAACTTTAAAAATCATAAACTTATTTTCCAAAGCAATTCTAGAAAATGTTGGTAGAAATATAGTAGGATAGTGTCTTTTTTTTTTTTTTCCCATCATGTCATCAGACTGTGGTTCTGCTTGAAAAGCTGATGAAAACTGGCAAGATATACAGGCTAGTAAAAACTTAAATTATGGAACAACAAGGTAGTTCTATTGCAAGTGCCAGCCTTGCAAATTTAGACCTGAGCTCAGGAACAGTTCAAGACATCTTCTCCAGGGCTGTCATCTGTATAGATTCTTCCAGCACTCTTGTACACGAGTCACCAACAGCAATGATCCCAAAGGCAAACCGTCTCTCTTTAATTACAACAAAATAGCTGTAAGGCTTCTTCGGATTGATTTCACTGCTCACAATTGACACTAGCATTTAAACCCCAGTAAAGGTTCATTTCAGTGATTTACTTTTTACCTACAAGTGGGATTTGACAGGGACTCCTTGAGAAACCCGAGACCACATCCCACTGCTCAGAGTACAACCGTAACTGCAAAACTCTGTTTCAGCATGTGAACTTTTATAACAATGCTCTTTGTGGAGCCCAGCTACAGGGCAAATGAAGACACAGATTACAGCACAGGTAGATTGTGCAGGAGCTTTATCTGCCCTCATAGCAGATAGGTATTCCAAACATTACTACAGCTGTCAGCTCATACACATTTTAATTAAGACTTTTGAGCCAATGGGGACAAGCACTTCACATCATGCTGCAACCAACATTTTTTGCCACAGAGTAATGAGGTGAAAATAATTAGGTAGGTTGGGAGATGGGGAAGTCATTTATATGTATGAGAATACCCAGTCACAACAGACAGAAAATTTTAAATGAAAAAAGCAGCAGCAGTTCAATATTTCAGAAGGCAGACCAAGCTCTGAGGCAGAGAGTAATCAACAGTTTTGCTCCAGGACTGGTTTTCCTGTACTTGTTCATCACAGCCTTCATCTGAAATACAAATTCTGAAACCTCCTCCAATATCGTTCTTTACCTATGCACTATTTATTGACGCTGTTAAGAGCTCAGGGAAGCCATTACAAATGGATCAAGGATGAATAAAAACTTTTCTTTAACTCAAGTTTTGTGATGTTACTGTAAACTTCATGAAACATGCTACTCTACTCTGATCTACTACAGCTTTTACAATTAGAGAGAATGAAGTTGTCAAGCTGCTACTGCAACTACACAATGACTGTACATTGAAGAAAAAAAAAAAACAAAAACACCTCGCATCTGTTAAGCTATAAGTAGGACAAGAAGATGCTTCCACTGGCTAAAAAAAAACAGCAGAAGAAGGGAGAACAGAGAACACCGCAGTATTCCAATGGCTATGCATCAGGCCAAACCTCTTAATAACTAACTTGGCCTAACACTCTTTTTAATACTTTCTAACACTAACACTTTCTTTCCGTTAACTGAATGCAGGAATGCATATTCTTATCCTGCTACCAAGAAGCATTTCACAAGTGCTCAGTTTAATTTACTATGCATAGCGGGACACATCTGATCGCACGAATGTCAGCTCCAGAGAAGCAGAGGAATAATCACATGGTTATTTAATCCTCATTCCATCAGAGCCTGCTCTTTCCTTGCCAACATACAGCTGCAATGCACTCAATTTAAAAAGTCTTCTTCAGGAAGATAAAAAGTAACTTGCACAAAGGGTTGGGGGGGTTGTTCTTTTTTTAAAAAAGAAAAAATTAATTCACAGGACAAGTCTGATTTTGCAGTTTGACTGCACTCCCAGTATCTGAGCACTTTAAGCTTGAAAAATAGCAAAAGTAATTCAAAACTTTAAGAAAGGAAGAAAATAGAGTTTGCAAAATGAAGTACACAAGTGATTCTAAACAAAGTATTTCCTACATTAGAACCACGGTATTTCTAAAAAACCTCTATTATTACCTATAAAAGAGGATCCTACCAAAAAGGTTATGACAAGTCCCTAAGTATCTTTTCCCATAAAATTTCACATTTTGAAGTAAAAGCACAGGCCCAAAACTAAAATTCACTTTCTTTAACGCAACCTTTTTAAAATTGACTAGCAGAAGAAAAAAAACATATCACACATTCTTCTGTGGAAAAACAAAAAGCCCAAAGTCTTGTTTCTATAGCATATTAAAAGCAAAAAAAAAAATCTGCTTGAGACAGACTGACAAAGCATAGCTTTATACCTCAAAACAGCAAGAACTCTGATACGGATATCCAGAAAATAATTACTCCACAGGTCACCCACCTTTTAGGTAAAGAAGCAAGTATTAATACTTGTAATTTTGTAATCTTTCTCTGCCAGGCAGCTCAACTCACTTGGTTTTACAAGCTGATTTTCCTAAAACGTAGTCTAAGTTTTTAAGTAAAACAACAGATTACAGAATGATAAGTGGTTCAGTAATTTTGAAGACATTGGTCAGTTCATCTTTCCCAACTGTAAAATCTGGATGCTTTTTGAAAAAATTAAATCTTAAAATTCACACTTAATGTGTAACACAAAACTAATAACCTGATGTAAGAAAAAATATTTTTCTGAAATAAGGAAACCTTATAAAAATTAAGTGTCAACATAAAATGCTAACAGTTGCAGCTGATTAGCAGTGATTCTATCAGTTTGGCAAAATCAGGAAGACCATTTAGAAAAAAATAGTAGAAAAATTGCATTAGTGCCATCCTTAAAAAAAAAAATCAGCACATATTTTGTCTAAAGCTTCATCTTTGAGGAGAAAAAAAACTTCCTTTCAAGAGATTTTCTCCTTATCCATCTTTATTAAAGTCAATGTTTAGAACTTCTTTTTTAACCTTTAAATTTCAAATTCACATCTAAATGTGGAAGGTACCTTAAGTCAGCCAACATATATTTTAAAGTTCTACTACCACTGAAAAAAAAAAAATACCAGTAAAAAACAAATCTATGATTTGGGGGTTCTGTTATGTTTTGTGAGTGCAGGTTTGTTTGCTTTCTTGGTTTCTCAGCAGTAACAAACACCAGACAATTATTTTCAAATGAAGCAGAGGAAGAAAGTTATCAGTACTATCAACTCATCCTAGAACAAAATAAATGTACCTAAAATACTCATATCCATTAATCAGAAAACTGAATCATAGTCTGTGGACAAGGGGAATGAGAGAATTACTGAAGGTTTTGTTGAAAATAAGTTCAAAATATTGTATTTGTTCCTGAAGCCATTTTCATTTCGGTGTGTGTATACACATGTGACAGAGTTTCCTCTACCCAACAATTCAGTTGAAAAATAATTATAGAAAGGAAAACTGGAAGTCAAACAGCAAGTTTCAAAGAATCTAGTTTCTTCTTCCAATGAGCAACACTTACTCAATGTTTCCTTATGTTGTCTTTAAGAATGTGATCCTGGTAGTTTTATCACCCCTTTTAAACCACTCATTCATTTTCCTCTCCTTATTCCTTTGAGGGCCACTTGCTAATACAGCTGTTAAATGACATGGAAATGTTTTTGATGCAGCACCTTATTTTAATGAACTTTACAAGACCTTGTTAAGTGCATACTCAGCTAATGAATTAAAAGATGTAATAACAGTTACTAGACCTTCGATTCAACAAGGCAAACCAGCAAAGCTCATAACCAAACCTTCCCTTCAGCAGTAAAGCATCCGAGTACCTAGTCACCTTTAATTACAGTAGTGGCTTAATTGCAGCAGACTCTCTCCTACCAAAGCAAAACACAGATGCACACAATTTTCCCCCAAAGGATCCGTGCCCAAGACTTCCAACACCAGACCAAGAGCCACTGCCCAGTGGCTCCAGACAATCAGCGGTCCATGGAAAAAAGCTGCCCTGTTACTGATTATTAAGCCATGAAACCAGAGTAATGAGAAACCAGCCCTGTTGCGTGAGAGGTGGAACAATTTGGTTTCACGTTGTTTCTCAATAAACAACTTAAACGCTGCTGTTTTCATTGAAAATGTTGTGCAGTCATTGTTTGTTTTGTTGACCCTTTACGGCTCAGGAGAGAAAAAAAATATTCTTAGGTGGCATGGAAGTTCTGTTTTTCCTGCCGACCTGCCCGTCCAGGCTTCCCGTTCCCTGCAGAAGGCGCCGCTGCAGGCTCACCCCCGCCCGGAGGAACCGGGTGCTTAAAAAATAACGTGTGGAAAACCGAACCCCACGTCCTTCTTCAGCCTTTTTTTGTTTGTTTGTTTGCTTTTGATTTAGCTCCGAGGCTGTACCGGGCCCCTTCCCCTCAGCAGACGCCGGCCTTCCGCCGAGCTCGGGCCAAACGCGCCAGGTGACCACGGAGCCCCGTTTGGGGGGGCCGGGAGCGGGACCGGGAGCGGGACCGGGAGCAGGCCCGGCGCGCCCCACCCCCCCACCCCGCAGGGCCGCCTGCGCCCCGGGCCCGCCGCAGCGCCTGGCCGCGGAAAGGCAGCGCTGCACGCGGCCCGGCCAGGCCCGCCCAGCCCGCCCCCGGCGCGGGGCTCCCCCGCCGGCAGAGCCCGCTGCCGCAGGGCCCGGCAGGCCGTACCCCCCGACCCCTTCCCGTCTCCCGCCGGTGCCCCGCCTCACCGATCCTTCTGCTGCAGCAGCTGCTGGAACTGCTCAGCAGAGCCCGCCGCCACCACCTCGCCCGCCGCCATGGCCCGTCCGCCGCCCCGGGAAGGCAGCAAGGCACCGGGTGACGTGCGGCGGGGCCGCGCAGGCGCCACAGCGGCCGCGCCTCCCGCGCAGGCGCCGCCCGACCGCGCAGGCGCCACGGCGGCCCGGGCCGGGGCGGGGGGCGGCCGCAGTGCTGCGCCAGGCCGGGGCGTGGGGCGGCCGCAGTGCTGCGCCAGGCCGGGGCAGGCCCCTGCGGGCAGGGCCCAGCGGGCAGGCCCCAGGCCGGCAGCCTCCGTCTAGCGCGGGCCGCCGCAGCAAACGAGGGCCACTGAGCCGTCGCCCGTCCGGTGGGCGGGCTGCCCTGGGGGAGGAGGGTGTTTTGCATGCTGTGGTTTGCTGTGCCGCTCCCCTGCCCCTCCGCGGCCTTCGGTACAACCGAGAAATAGGGTGCGGGCTGGTGAGCGTCAGTCTGGGGAGAAGGCGCTGGTGTGCAGTAACGAAGGGGGTTTGTTCGTGGGGGATGTCCCCCGCCCCACACCAGCCGCACTCGTGGCTCCGCAAGGCCCTGCGCTGCTCTGGTAACAGCTGAAAGCAAAACCTCGAACTGCCTCGGCATTTGTGAGCGAGGAGAACAGTCCCGTGTTTTGCGTGTCTTGGGTATGTTTTTAAGTAAAATCAAAAAGCCTAGTGCACCTATCTAAATGCGGAGATAACTCTGCTATTCACAAAAGGTCCCTGTTATGATACAATTACCAAGAACACTTAAATTTTGCACGATAATATCCATTAAAGCTTTTAATATCATATAGAAAATCCACATCTTCAATAATTCTGTTGGTTTTCCGATTCAACTGATTCAAACAAGACCTCAGGTTTGTCTTCACCATTCAAAAATTATTACTACTTAACATTTTGTTACCAAAATAATGCACCTTTTGTTTCTTAAGACTTAAAGATTACAATCCAATGTAATTTACATGAAGACACACAGAAGTTTACGGTATATAAGACTATGTATTAGCCCATAAAGCTGCGAAAAAAGACTAATGGGTGTGAGAGAGCTCACGGGCTTGCAACTGCCCTCTGCTCTGGAATGGGAAGGCAGGCAGCATGCTCAGGCAACATAATCTTTTGCATCAAAAGCGGCATCAAGGCAGTAATTTTTCCAATGAGCTTGACACAAGAGTGCTTGCACTGTAAAGTAATAGCAGGAGACTTAAACCCTTAAAAAAGAAACAAGAGGTACAACAGGACAGGTTGGTTGTAGTGATTACCATTCACATCAAATTGTTGTTCAGGACCAACATACTACCATTACAATTTCTTCGTATTTGCCAAGATAGTTTACTGAAAAGAATCAGATACAATGCCAACCTGAAATTAGATTTTCACTCCTTAAGCTCACTGCCCATAAATATGCAACTGTTACAACTCATGCTGCTGGAACCGGGATTACCACTGGTGATGGGGAATCGCATTGTGAGGAAATGGAACAGGATAAGAAGAGTGAATATTTTATTTTGTTTTGTCTAATAATACTTAACTCCTTTTGATGCGGAAAAAGAAAAAAAATTAATCCAAAATACTGTCCTATCTCTGTGCTGTTAAAAAGATTGTCATAAAGCATTCTGAAGAATGTTTACTGTTATAACAAATTTAATGTAAAACTCTGATTCATTAATCAACATTTTATATGAAATCTCAAAAGCAAAACAGAAATGAATCCAAAATAAAACATTAATATCTTCATTGAGTTACTGTCTTTTCTCAAAGAATATTTCTAAGAAAACAAAATCACGTAAATATATTTAAAGAAAACAAAAAGATGTAAAACTACAAATTCCAGTTGACATAAAGTACATTGCAGCCACATTGCACAAATAGCCAACCAAGGGAAAGACCTGAAGTCAGTGTGTGACACCACAGTAGAGTAATAGGCCAACTAAAAACAGATTCTACTGTAAGATTGCTCTCAGACCACCCTAAATCTTCATTGTTCAACAATACGGTCATTTTTGGATTACTTTTGGAAAGCAGCAAGTGGAGGATGCATCTGAAAATTTTTATTAAGTCATTTTCACTGTTATCTGTTCAACACTTATTTATTGACTACATTACCAAAGAGGAAAAAACATAGTTTAGAAACAAGCTTTTGGAATAAATTTGAAGTATTTTAAGAAAATTCTAAACAAAGCATATGCATGAAGCAAGATCACCACAATTTGTTCATCTTAACAGTTACAGGTTCATCTTAACTGCTGCCGTGATAAAAGCAGCAATTCAAAAAGATTTCACAGGCGTGATAAGAAGTATGAGGACCTCAGCTCTATTTACTGTTTGGTACATCTCTCAGATGATTTGGAATGAGTGGAGGGGGAAAAGTCTAATTCTGTGTATTTTCTCTGATATTTTAACCCAACAGAAAACCAGTGGCATAATCAGAAATTTGTAAGAATAGAAAATCTTTAGGGGAAGTGTATTTGGGAATCTGTACCGTATTTTGCTGAGTTCCAGAGCTTTTAAAAATTGCTGTTACTTTCAGTCAGAAAACAAGGGGAAACCAGTAATTTTTCCCCCATGAAGTATTTGTTTCAAAGAAAATAATTTTGCTTAAATCCCAAATTCTAGTTTAGATAAACAAGTCCCACAGATTGCCCAATTTTATTTTAGATTTCAGATCATTTAAAAAATACTATATTAAATAATATAGAACAATTGAGCAAATAGCATGTGTAACCTCTCCCTGCAGCTCTTTCATGAGTAATGAAAGCATTAGGCTGAATAGATTGACGTAGGGTACAGAGCTGTGCCATTAGTAAGACTAAAATAAGTAATTCCACAAACAAATCTATTTTCTAATGGTATATTCTTTTGCCTTTTAAGTTTCCTAGTACCACACAAGATGGGCATTCTGTTTGATCTGAGCATTTCTGCTGTATCAAAGACAGGCTTCCATTTGTGGAAAAGAGGGTATTTTTTGCAATACCCCACACACACACACGCTGTTACAGTCTGATTAACTCTTGGTTTATTACTATTTCTTGTCCATATTGTTGGTCCCATTGCCTGACCCATTTTCAACAAATGGAGCTACTTTTTCGCGGCTGAGCAATTCGGCACAAGGTACTGCAGCCTGAATGCCATTTGGGTCAAGGCAGTAGGGGAGGGGGGTTAAAGCACTCCCTACTCGGCGGGCCAAGCTCGATGACATGATTACACTTCAGGAATGACTCGCTCTACTTCAGCTGTAGGACAGATGTAACTTCTGGAAATAAATGTCTTCCTCTGTAGCCTATGTCAACTACAGCTATGTCGCATAATTTAAAACCTCATTCTTTAATAAGGTTCACAAGACCTTTTCAAGGTTCATTTGGAAGGTAAAAACAAGGATTGCTGTTAAAAATGTATAGGCCCATTGAGACGCAGGAGAACTAAATCTCCCTAACATTAGGCTATATTTCTGGGCATCCCATATGGAGTATTTGGCAGCACGGTCCCAGGGAAACCCGGGGTTTCAATGACTCCAGATTGAACAACAGGCCGTGGGCCAAATTAATCTGGCAAGCCTCCCGTAGTGCCCAGTTGATCTACTGCTCGCCTCAAGTTGCAAAGAACTCGATTGCAGGGGCGACATCCAAACTGGGATGAAAGAAGACCTGAAGACACAGCACGATGCGGTGGTGTGGGCAGCCGCTCCCCAGTGCCACTCAGGTTTGCCAGCCCTGCCTGAATAAGCCAGTTTACAAAATTGTCTTGGTTTTACGTTTGCTAATTACTATATTGTAGTGCCCTGCTGAAGTAGTGAAATGCATATTCCTTACAGGCCAAGGTTTTATTCTGTTATATTCCAGCTGGGAATTCCCTGTAAAATATTGATGTATTTTAACATAATTCTCATTCTAGCCAGTCCCTGAACCTTGACTTTATGTGTGGCAAAAAAGTTACTGGTGCTTCATACTACTTTCCTGAGCCATGCTTAGATAGACATAACAGTAAAGAGACTATGTCATTCCAGTTTGAAGAAATTAAAGTAGCTGGAAGTTGCTAAGAATTCAGGATATATATAAGCTATGTTTTGAGATACAGAAATAGTATTTATTACAGTGTAAAATAAAATCTAATACCTTTAGAATATGCCTAAGCAACATCTCTTCTTGTTTGTGGTTACATTATTTATTTACTGTGATAAATCATCAGCTATACTTTTGGGAATTTAGCCTGTCCTTCGCTACAGAAGACCTCTATCATGCACTGATTTGGTGTCTTATTTATATAAAGTGATTAAGAATAGCATGGATTCTTGCAAAAACAGCTTTGTGGGCCTCTGAACTGGTGAGATTTACTAGACTGTACAAACTAAGACTGATCTTAGAAAAAAACTCTCATTTAAAGGAAATGGTTGCATTAAAAGTAAAATTAAAATTTATATTAAAAGATTACTTCTAGTGATAAAATTATTTGGAGTATTTTTTTTCCCCAGGGGGCCTTGACTGTGACTGATGATGATGTGACCAACACATAAGGTTCTCTCCCTCCTTAAAAAATCATTGTAAAGCAAGGCAGAATTGTTTGCTGTGTAGAAGGAGACATCCAAGAGTGTCTTGGATATCCAAGATATCCAACCTGCTTTCACTGAAGCAAAGATGAGATCCAGTACATGGGTGCAACCACATATTCACACCATTCTTGTTGGTTCGTAGGTGTATTTTTTGTCCACTTTTATTCTAGGGGGTTTGGGAAGCCTTGAACATGAAGAGAAAAAAAAGCTTGGATGTGCTAAGAATGTGTGATATGATGATAAAAATGTGACAGATTAATTAAGATAAGCATAGAAGACTCATAATAATTAGAGGGTAGAGGCCAGGAAGAGGGTACTCACCATGGTAAGAATGCGTAATAATAGTTCTGAAAAAAAAATTTTTGTGATAAGAAAAAATGTGGTCCAGCATTGTATTTTGGCTTTTGGATCCAAGACACAAGGTAACACAAAAAACACTTTGATCTGGAAGAATGTATAGATTTGGGAGGTGAAGAGATTGTGTAGTACAAACACTGCAAAACAAAGAGCAAATATTCTGAAACAAGACAGGAATTCACTTTAAGACATATCAGGTCTTAGCATCATAGCAGTGGGGAAAGGCTATGACAGGTCACTAGTTTTCTTGATTAAATGTCAGTAAGAGTTGTACACACAGGATAAAACAAAATGAGGGGGAATTTAACAGGGAATCAAATACAGCAAACATGGAAATACTGACATTTTCGTCTAGGAAGATGGTAAAATTAAGGTCCCCATTGAAGACCTAAAGGTATCAGTTAGCTTTGGACCAGGGATGTAAAAAGGAATGAACATGTCTGTAAATGCAGTTCCCACAGTCACGACTCTTTCTCTCACAGCACTCAACAAGGTGTGGAAGAAACAGGTTGGAAGGTGTGACAGGCTTGTGACTGCTAAATCTATTTACTAAGGGTAAACACGAACACAAGGAAGCAGGGTTTTTACTGTGAGGGTGGCCAAACTCTGGAGCAGGCTGCCAGACAGGCTGTGGAGTCTCGATCCATGGCGATACTCAAAACCCCATGGTACAACCTGCTGTAGGCACCCTGCTTGAGCAGGAGCTTGGACAAGAGCATCTCAAGAGGTCCTTCCAACCCCAATGATTCTATGACATTATTCTACTTGTAAATTGTCTGGTACTCCACAGAATGACGGAGCTGACAGCAGGGAAAGCACACAGAAACATGTAGCAAATGAGCTTAATGGAGGAAAGGGGAAAAATGACCAAATGGAAAGAATAAGAAGACTTGTGAGTGCTCACTTTCTCAGGATACAAGAACATTAGATCCAAGAACAGCATTTTGGGGTGGTACAAAGTAATTTCTCTGCAAAAAAAAAGGGCAAACTACTCCAGATAAAATTCAGAAGAGTCCCAACAGGCAAAGGTCTATGAATTTAGCACGTGCAAATATAGCTGATTGTGGGTGGCAACAAGCTACCTCTGACAACCAAAGTAAGTATCAGTTCCTTTGCTGTAGGGTTTGTTGGTTTTCTTTTTTTTTTTTTTTTGTCAGGCGTCATCTGCAGAAGACAAGGTGCATCCCTAACTGAAAACATAAGACAGTGCATTTGGAGGTGTAATCACGTAAACGTCAGCATGTCTTTTATTTTTAGCTTCTTAGCTCCCACGATGTCTTGAAAAAGTTTGTAAATTATATATCCTCTATCCTTGTTACTGAGCTCTTAAAATCTGGTGATAGTAGCATTTGCATTTTTACTTCAGGCCATGCACTCTTCACAGCATAAGCAATTAATCACTTCACAAAATCACCCTTTTGGATTTACATAACTATTCTTTGCAAGTTCCTGAAGTGATCTTTCATACTCTTTTATCATACTCTTTACAAAGCTAATCTTTTTCTTCTTTGGGAAAATATCCACGGATGGGACAGAGCTGACATTCATTCTGTTCACATAGGTACCACGTAACTCCACAGTTTTTCTGTTGGATGAGGCTTTTCTGATGCAACTGCCACTTGTGTAGCTTGCACCTGCAGAAAAGGAATCCCTGCCGTATGCTGACACATTTAGATGGATGTGTCACAAAATGCATGGGTTTTGTAGTGCACCCTATTGTTCTAAACGCGAATATAAATGGGAAGCCAGTCCAAAATGCTAGCTATACTGGCAAGACACATAAATAGGCTCTGGGGGTGGAATTGGAAGGTGGCTTTGAAATAATTAAATAAATCTGATTTGATGTGAATGGATTTGGGTTTGGTTCAAACTCTGAAATGACTTATGCTTCAGATGTTCTGCAAACTGGATTACCCAGATTTAGGGTTATTTTTCTTTCAGGCATGTCAAATGCTAAATTAAAAAAAAAAATCTGTGGATTATTTTTTTTTTTTTGTGATACACCCTCAGGCTCAAAGAATGTGACAGAGCATATACTGTAAGTACAACTGGATGCCTGGTGGAGAATAAGCTCTAGAAGGAGTGAACACCAGGGATAGCTTGACAATACATGTTCTCTCCTGCAAAACAGCTTTATTTAGCAGAGCAGAAAAGACAAGCAGTACATTACACCCTTCAGGCTGACAATATCGTTCCGTGCTAGCCTCAAGAGCTAGCAAAAGTAAAACAAAGGACTCCAGTTTTCTCTCTGACACACAGCACTAGTGAGTGATGGGCACTGTCGACTTCTGTTCAGTCACACCTCCCTTGCATTTTGTTCTCCCCCTTTTGGTAGGAGATAGAGGGTGCAGAAGACACCTTTGCTTCATTATAGGGAGTCATTTTCTAGAAAAGAATCTTCTGTTGATCATTTTCAGAATGAATCTGAAACGAGTCAAAGCCTGCTCTGTATTGCCATGCGGTTTGCATGGCCAGCTCTCAGGTCCCAGCCAGCGCTGATGGCTTTGATCTGCTGCTGTCAAGAGTGGGAATTTGTGGATGATCCCTGGAAGCTTCTGAATGATTCTGTTTGGCAACTGGCTATTTCTAATACTGAAACTCTGATACTTTCCTGTGACTGAATCTGAAGTCATGATGGGCTGCTCATTGCCTGTCATCCCAGTGGAAAGGGGCAACTTGTCCTAGGCAGTAATAGAACAACCCACAGCAGCCAGGGCGGGAGGACGCCAGGGCAGCGCAAGTCCCTGTAACGGGCAATCTCTGACCTGAAGGGTGTGTGTAGGCTGCGGTACTTGATTTTAGGTCCCCAAATCTAAAAGTCATCATCATTATTCTCAGTGCTGCTCAAATTTGCCACTACTGCTGAATACAGAGTTCTTTGCCGCACCATCAGACGGAATGTAAATGTTTCTTTTAGAAAAGCACAACTTGGCAAAAAAAGTAGGAGCCAGACCAAGGCGCTCAGGCGGGTTCTGTGCCCAGGCCTTCCTCCCCCCGGCACAGCCGGGTGCATTTGGGAAGTGACCTCCTTATTCCCTGGCTTTCGGAACGCACACGACGCCGGGCACATGGCATTTTCCAGTTGTAACCTCCTCGTGGCTTCTGATCTTTCTTGGGACTCTAAAGGTGGTTTCGCTTCTTGGGAACGCTCTAATTACAAATTCAGCTCAAACGCAACAGCCAGGGTCACGCTGTTACGGGGACGAAGTGACTGCTGTGAACAGGAGGGTTAATGTCAGGCTGCACAGACAAAACCAGGTCAGACAGTGGTTTTTCTACCAGAGCCCGGGCCAGCCCCCCCAGCCTTCCCTCGGAAGCACCTTGGGGATTCCCCCCTCCCACCTACTCTGCCAACTTCGGGGTCCCCCCGCCCGCCCCCACCCCGCCCTGCCCCGCTCGCCCGGCGGGGCCGTGCGTTCCGCAGCCGGCGGGCAGGCAGCGGGCGGGCAGCCGCAAACGCACCGCTTGCGGTAACGTTCTCTCGTTGCCTTTCGTGCCGCCAGCACCCGAAGAAGTTTGGAGTGAGCGAGCAAACCCCCCTGCCCGCCGCGGGGTCCCAGGGAGCGCCTCGCCCCTTGCTGACGGGTCACCCCGTTCATGTCGCCGCTGTGCGCCCTCCCGCCGCCGTGCTGAGCCGACTCCAGCTGCCGGAGGCGCGCCGGGGGCGGCCCGCGCTGCCGCGCACCCGGCCCCGCCTGGGGCGGCCTCTGGGCCCGGCCGCGCCGGCCCCGGCCCCGGCCCCGGCCCCGCCCCGCCCCGCCGCGGGCGGCAGCGCCCGGAGCAGCCGCGGGGCCGGCAGGCGGAGGATCCCGCCCGGCCCGCGGGGGTGCGGAGCAGCGCGGGGGACCCGGCCGCTGCCATGGCCGCGCTGCCGCTGCCCGCCCGGGGGCGGCGGGGGGGGGGCGCTGCGCGCGTACGAGCCGGAGCCCGGGGAGCCGGAGCGCGTGAGTTCCGCCGCGCGCGGGGGTGGCGGGAACCGGCGGCTCGGCCTCCTCCTCGGGGCGGCGGGGAGCGCCGCGGGAACCGCCCGCAGCCGGCCGGAGGGCACGGCACGGCACGGCCTAGCGGGGCGGCTCCCGGCGCGCAGCCCCGCCGCGGCCTTACCGGGCTCGGCAGGTCCCGGGCCAGCCCTCCGCCTGGCGGGGAGCCCGCCGGCCCTGAGGCGGCCCCGGGGCGGGCAGGGGGCCCCGGGGCGGGGAGGGGGCCGTGAGGCGGCCGGTGCCCCCTGGCGACGGCGCGGCGGCAGTGCCGGCCCGCAGCGGGGCCGGGGCCGGGGCCGGGCCGGGGGGGGGCGGGGCCCGCGGGCCTCCCTGGCAGCGGGGCTGCGTGCGGGGCTGCGTGCGGGGCTGCGTGCGGGGCTGCGTGCGGGGCTGCGTGCGGGGCTGCGTGCGGGGCTGCGTGCGGGGCTGCGTGCGGGGCTGCGTGCGGGGCTGCGTGCGGGGCTGCGTGCGGGGCTGCGTGCGGGGCTGCGTGCGGGGCTGCCGGGGGCAGGGGCCTGCCCGCACACCCTCGTAATCTTGTGTGGGGTTTCCCTAAACAGCTTTTTTTTCCCCTTCTATTTTCTTTTTTTCCCTCTTCTTTTGTTTTCCTCTCCTTTCTTCCTCTTTCCTTTTTTTTCACTTTCCTTTTTTTCCCTCTTCCCCCCCCCCCCCCCTTTCTTTTTTTCTCCCCACTTCTTTTTTCTATTTTTTGGGCTGATACCCTCTTCCCCGGTGGCATCATTCATGCTATCTCTTTTCTGCTGTCCTGGCTCCAGGACGTGCCTCACAAGAGCAGTGTGTTTAGCATCCATAAGTTGGGCTTCTGGAATAGTTTTCCGTTTCAGCTAAGCTTGTGTGTGCTCTTCTCTGGCCAGATTTGTTCCAACAAGGTGTCTCTCATCCACCACCTTGTAAGCATCTTTCATCCTAGTAAGTGCCAAGCTGTTAACTTTGCAAAAGTTAATAAGGTGTCCAAGAAAAACTGATCCTGGTGTTCGCACTCTCCCCCACTGTTACTCGATTATCCTTGCTCGTGTGTGGCATGAGCAAAACCTTGCACAGTTAGGGGCGAACCTCATTTATCAGAGAAACACCGTTTGCAGAGAAGAGGAGGAACATCTCTTCAGTGAACTGTCTGACTGTGACCAACAAGGTTACATAGGAAAGGAATTTCTCCTGGTTTTGAGGTTGGACAGGCAAATAATAGCTATCTTCTGGTTTATGAGTTGCAGTTTGTCTGCTAACAAAGGTATTAATGAGCCAGTTGCCTGGAGACCAGATAAAATTCTTCTGAAACATCTATGATGGGGAGCAACTCAGAGTTGCTGTCACCACCTCTGTAGATAGCGGCGTACATGACTCCAGCTCTGTGCGGTAGTTTTGAAGAGAGACCTTCTCTTACTACAGTTCAGAACATTTTCTAGGCAGAGCAGCCCAGGTGACATCAGAGATAGGGTTGTTTTTTTTCTATAGCACCAGTTGTTACAGTCCAGATTACAACTGAGTCACCACAGCTTAATGCATTCGAGTGAACAATTGAGCTGCTGTAGTCATGCGCTCTGTCACAGACACGAGGTGAAACCCTACACGTAACCCTTCTGTCTGTTGAAGTGGTGCATACTTACCACATTGTGCTCTTCACCTCCTAGTACCTGCTCGCAGGTACAGGGACTTCTTAGCTAAATAATTGATGTCTGTTTTTGATTTTAGCTAACAGTGGGAGCCCAAACGGCAAGGCAGACAAGGTGCTTTACCTTGTAACTCATACAGCTGTCACACTGTACGGAGTTTTGCACATTTTAAGTCTGGTAGCAGAACATTTGTTGCTCTTCTCCTTGGGGTTCTGGCCTATTCGGGTTTAAGTCACTGCCAGTACTGGGGCTTGAAGTCAATACGAGCGCTGTAGGCAGCTTCTGCCGAGATGTTGCTGAATCATCTGCTCGGGGAAGGATGCTCAGAACTCGGCTCTACTTAATGAAGCAAGCAGGGCCAGTCTGATCCCTGGGTTTGGGGAGACAGCTATTTTGAACTCTTAATCACACTCTTTTTTGATGCTGCTATCACACAATGTCCTGTGCTAGTGGCCATTATAAGTGGGGAGGATTCCCTACAGTTTTTCCTGCTCTCCCTTAGCTCCTACTATATGTTTTATATATGCACATACAATTTCCTTTTGCCTTTTGCACCTTGATGTTGCCATTTGCATGTATTTCAGAAACTTGCTTTAGGGTGGAGCTCATTGATGTTGTGCTGGTTTTAAAGCATTTGCATTTAAAGGCCAGTAAAGAGTAACAGATTTTCAAGACTACTGCTATTCCCATGGTGTGTTGTGGTTCAGACTGGACTGCAAATAGTGTTTCCTAGAACAAGGACCTGCATGGACCTCGCGTTCCTCCTGCTTTCCCAAACTGAGCCACCTGCACTTCTTCCAGCAGGGAGCTGGCCCTAATAACGGGGAGCATCTACACGTGGTCATCATTGTCCTTTCCATAAAAGTATCCAGTGGAGCTCAGCTGAGTAAAGCTGGATGCATGGAGACCTGTTTTATACATGTGGAACAGCCATTTATGAAACACAAACAGAAGCTAGCCTGGCTTTTAAAAATGTGGGAAACAAAACAGAAATTGCTTGTGATTGACATATTAAATTTATATGAGGTCTTTCAAATCTTAAAGCTAAATTTAGGAAAAAAAAAAAAAGCAGGTGGTAGTCTTAAAATTTTTTCTTTTGCATTTAGGTTGGTTATTTTGATGTAATTAATTTTTGTACCAGTTTAGTTTCACTGTTTAGGAAGAGCAGCAACTGTGAAGCCTTTATCCTTTCAGCATCAGTGAAAATGCATGTGTTTCTCCAGGACTATCCAGCTGGAAAAGAAAGTTACAGAATATCTTCTCTTCCAGGAGACCTGTTTTCTCCCTGTTCTAGGACAGTATGTGATTTGCCGTTGCATGTCTTAAACTACATTTCCAAGCTGGCCGTAGCATGATCATTCCCTAACAAATGTAGTCATTTTGATGAAATCCTTGCTTGCCTTTTCAATAGCCAGCTCGTTGATCCTTATTAATCGCAGGCTTTTTGAATCCTGCACTGTCTGTTCTGTGTGCAGGCAGGACTGATGTATTGATTGTTTCTTTCCTACGAGAGAGAATTCCAGAGAGTGAAGTTTTCCCTGAAGCCAGCCTTTGCTAGAAACTTCCACAAATTGTCTTGGCGTTGGTATGAGAAGTTTGTCAGCTGTCTACTCTGTATGCTGAATTCCTGTCGCTGATGCCAAGTATCTTACCCCCCCCCCAAAAAAAAGCACAATATCTTGAATTTATTTTTAATAAGCCAAATTTCTTCTGATGTTTGGCAGTAAGTAATTTTTTCCCTTTTCTCCTTCATCTCATGCATCTAGCTAGTTACACTGCTGTACCATTATGCTGTACCTTTTAATAAAGGACGAGTTATTCAGCAACAAAGAGAAGAGAATGTTTTCCCAGTGGAAGGTGGTCTATCTTTAGAGGACCTTCTCAGACTTTTTGTTATTATATTATTCACTTTCTTAGTACATTACGTATTTCACTTTTTGATTTACTCCCCATCCAAATATCCCGTATTCCTTGATAGTGTTCTCGTTTCAACTGTTTTCCGCTGAGGTTCCTGTTGTATTGATCCATTTTATTTTTGCATAACATATTCAAATTTTAAATTTAGTTTCCATGCTTCAATAGTCTGTTAGTTCTGTGGCAACACATCTTCTGCCTCTGAAATCATATGCTTGTGAAAGAGATCGAATATTGTTATTCCTTAAACAAAGTTTGTTCAGAAAGGTATCAGAAAAAAAATTCAAAAGCCTGTGTATCTCTTTGGAATTCAGAGTCAGACCCTGAAATGTCTCTGTCAGTTTTGAAATTTCCCTTGCGGTTAAAATTTCCAGGAGCCCCAGGGATTTAGGTAGTCGTCCCATTGCATGGGATAGCAGTCACAGGCCAAGGATATTCTTCTTAAGGTTTCCAACTGGTGTCTTCTGCAGACTTGCATCTGAACCTTACCAGTTGCTGTCTTGGTTCTCACAGAACGGTAAAGCAGGATTTCTGGGGACCTCTGATCTTGTGTTGGGTCCCTGAGCACCGCGGGAAAGACGTCCCTGCCTTGGCCAGCCCTTTCTCCAGGGGTGGATGCCTTTGACTCATGGGACACTCAAACGTCTTTCAGTACTAGATACCAGCTCAAGTTACAGCTTCAAGAGCGTGAAATTAGCAATGGAAAGCTGTAAAAAGGTGACAGTATTCAGAGAAAGATAGAAAAATCATTACAAAATACGTCTTCATAGCTGTCTGACTTGGCTTCGGGGTTTTCCTTCCGTTTCCTTGATTTAATTAATGATTTCACACAACTTCCCCTGCTCCGCTCCTTTGATAAGTGCCATCCTCAATTATACACTAATGGAGGGTGAAGTATGCTCTTTTCCCAGTGGCATTTTATCCCCAGTTTATGAAACTGAGGCACAGTGATGTTTAGCGAGATCTGCAGATTTCCCTGCTCATCCAACATGAGGTGCAGTGTTAAATACAAAACCTGGGTGTTCCAGCCTAGTGTCTGGTTGTCTGTTACTAACATACGGTTCTTCCAAATGAATGTGGATCCTTACCAGTCATAAACAATCAAATCCTGAAAACTTGTATTCAATGGCCTATGCTTTGCAAAGACATGTAAATATTGCTTTTGATCTTTCAGAAGCGAGCATGCAAGCCATTAGAAACCATTCCAAATGAGGCTGATGCTCGCCTCATTGACTGTGCCATGGAGCTGGATTCTAAACAGAAAATCTCCACTGACTATGGTCCTTGGGCTACGAAGACAAAGCAAAATTCAGTGGTATGTTTACGCTGTCAACAAAATCTGTTTTTTAGAAAAACACATTTAAAATGCATTTTATAATAAATTTGCAAATAATTGCCTTTTTTTTTTTTTATGGCGATGTGTATGATTTTGTTCATTAGATTTTTGAAAACCATGGAAGCAGAGGTACTGCCCAGCCTTGCCCAAGATGTATTGCAGGAGAATCTGTAAGTATATTAACTTTCTTTCTGTGACATAAAAGATAGACTTGTTCTTAAGTATTAGAACCATAAAACATAAAGTTAATAAAAACCGCAATTACATTTCTCAGGAATAAAGCATGTAAATAAAAGAAGGCAGATTGATTTAGCATTTCTGGGGTATGCCAGCAGAGCACAAACTAATATGTTTCCAGCAGCAGTTGGAAAATACAGAGACCGCAAACACATTTTTCAAATTCACTCTAAAAAGCAGAGTTTAGGAAGTAACTGAAGCAAACACTAACATACAGCTTCCTCTGCCCCATTTTTATATTGTCCTTGATTTACTGGATCGTAATAATACATCCAGGAGTCCCATTCTATCTCCTGTTTTTTCCTTTAATTGGATACTTCCTTTCCAACAAGTAAGCTCAGCCTAAAAGTATTACACTGTAGACATACCAGAGCTAGTTTTAAATGAGCTAGCTAAAGAACCACTAGTAATCAGAGCTCGGGACAGACAATTTGACTTTCCAGAAAAACAGTGCAAGTATTTGGACAGCTGAACAGTGTTGACTTCTGAGCTGATTCAGATCGGCTTCTCTTGGTGTCCAAAGCTGTTTAAAACCTGTATTTTATTTTTTTTATTTATGTAGGCTGTAGTCACACTGTGTGGTACACCATAATAGTGCAGCAGTAGCTCTGGAATCTCACACTAACGTATGACCGTGATCTTAACCACTGTCTTTTTAGCCCTGGAGAGAAGGCCAAAACCCTAAAGAGATAATGGCTGGTAATAGCAAAAGAGGTTATGGTGTTCCTGCAGTTTCATTTTTCATGCAAATGGTCTAAATAAAGTTTGGGAAGTTTCTTAAATGTATGGGAGCTACTCTTGACTTTCATTTGCATCCTCTGTATCCTTTTGAACCATCACACAGGCTTCCTTAAAGAGACGAAACCGAGGAGAGATGTGGGGCAGTGCCATGCATTTCTTCAGAAAGGCTGAATGTTTGTAGCAACATCTTTGATTTGGTAGAATTAATGGCAAAGATTCCATCAAATGCTATAAGACTGAGGTTGCTGTGACAAGTCAGGAGCTGTGACTGAAAAGACATTTACCGTGTTAACTTATTTCTGCTCACCTTTACCAATAAAATAGAAACCAGATCCAGGGCTGACTTTAGGAATATATAGAAGAATGACCACCTATGTGGATTACCAAGTTTGAATTTCCGAGGTGTGCTGCCGTCTTTGAGGGTATGGAGAACATCTCGAGGATTAAAACCCAAAAAAGCACTGAACATAACATCTTGGGATTAAAACCCAAACTGGCACATTAGGAAGTATATTTTTGTTGTATTCCAGAATTACAGTGACAACATTAGAGTTTTACAAACTTCTTCTGTATCAAAATTCTTCTGTATCAGTGACCACGTAATTTTGGAAAATTGTGGCTGAGTACAAATATCGTCATTCCAAATAACACCAATTCTATTTTAAATCAGATTAGCATGACCTTTTTTTCCTGTGGTGTAGTAATGAACTTGAGGTAACAGCCAGATAACCTGAGGAGGTAGCATTTACCTCCTCAACAAACACTGGCTTAGTTATAAGAGATGACCTATTCTATTCACTTCTAAATGCTTTTCAGCCACAGCTGTAAGAAACCAGGAAAACAACTTGCTAACTTTACTCGGTGAGAATTGGAATCTCAAAACTAAGCAGTTTTTCGACTTGATTGTCCTGTGCTTTCAATATAGAAGCTCAAGGTAATGTTATAAAAATCCAGAGGCCTTGTACAGCTACTTGCTAGACTTTTTGCTAAGTTAGCCTTATATTGTCGAGTTGAAATGGAAAACACTTTGCTCAAAGCAGGGTGATTTTAAATATGACTGATTTTAAATATGATTCTGATTTCCATGATGTAACCTATAGTGGGGGAAAAAAGGTTCACCCACATGTGTTGCTAAAATGCCAAATACAGAGTTTAAGTAACATACAGTGTTTGGTAATGGAATAATGAAGTTAACGTATATATTCAGTTCTCTATTATTTGAGTCATGGGGCTGGAACAATCTGGGTAAAAGAAAAACACGATTGCTTTTGCGCTGATAGCTTGCTCTTGCAGAGAGGAGGGACTCTTGCTGTCAGTTCCTGTTAGGAGAGTTTCAAGTTTTGACGTAATGCCACGCAAAGGCGGGACTAGAGCAGCCAGAGTTGTGTTCCCGTATGGCTGAATGCATGTCATGTTGAGCTAACATAGCCACCCTGGTGGAAGCTGCCTTGTGTGAGTGCCCTTGGGTTCACAGCACGATTCATCTAGAACCTCCCTACCTGCGGGTGATGAACTTATGGTATAGATTTGTTCATTGTGTTCTCTTCAGATAATCAGTTATTTGTGGCAAGTAATGTAACAGATAATACAGTTATTCTTCAATAAATTTGACAGGGATTATATGAGTAAATTATCTTCGTTCTTAAAATAATAAAAAGCTTATACTAAAAGTATAATGTCTAGTAAGCTGGTAAGAGCTCAGATAACTTTCTTCACAGCTAAAATTTTGCTTCAGGAAAATCAGAGACTGTCACAGTGATTAACATGCATTGTGGAAGGAACAGCTGAAATGAACAGAATGGAGGAGCCTACATACAGAGCAAGAGAAAGAATGGTGTAATTTTTTCCGTAATCAATAATACTGTTAAAATCCTATCAGAAGCTTTATTCTACTGATGACAGGGAAATGCAAATAAATTAAAACCTCCAAACTGAAACAAGTCAAACACAAAGCATATTGGGCTGAGACAATTTTTCGTTGTTGTGGGTATACAATCTTATCAGGATTGTATTTTGCATCAAGAAATCCTAATACCTGCGGAGCTAATTAACCATGTCAGGAACTTGACTAATATCAGCTTTCCTAAACACATTTAATTCTGTGTCACTACCATAAGCGCCACAAACTTTAATGTGTATTTAAAGGCAGTATCACTATGAGGTTTTCTCTCAACTTTTAGACCTCTTTTTCTACGTTTAATGACTACCACATGTTGTAGAAGGAATAATAGATGTGTATTAAATCACTATTTGAGAAAAGAGTACTACTGTAATTGTATTTTTGGTAAGCTTTCTTTGGACTAATCTGTTATTGACTATTTAGGCAGGGACTTAGAAGCAAGAGAAGAAGTGGTGTTAACTAGAAGGAAACCAGGCAGAATTTTGGGGTGGGAAGAACATAATTCTTGAGATTTTTCTGCATTACATGATAACGAGAGGTAATTTTTCTTTTTGTTCTGAAAGTATTACTGTGAATGCATTTTTTAAACAAGTACAATGTGATAAAAACAAATGCAGACTTGAGTTTAGAAGTTGCCTGCCAGTTTCAGGTTTTGATGAGATAATTTTTAGTGACATGAAATTTTGTCATTTCAGGGACACTTCAATCATATCATGGGCTTCTAGGAACTGAGAGACACTGCTTTTCTGTTTAAATTCTAAAGGTGCACCTGCGAACCCTGTACAGCTGGATGTCTGTACATTCCCTTACGGCGTGGATTGGTGTATGGTATTCAGCTATAGCAGTTCACTCTATGTGTCATTCTTTCAGTGCACAATTATGAATGTCATTGTTTTCACACCTGAAAAAATGCTTCTGCTTTTAAGGTAGCTCAGTATATGTTTTTAAAAAATAATGTTGATTTAATGTTTTACACTAGTTAAGTTGATCTGGACTTTGGCCCAGCCTTCACCTGCGGCTGGGCCAAAGGTCATGTTGATACAAGAGATTTTTCCTGTCTCACTTGGGCACTTTCTCTGACACTCTTGGAAAATGGTCCTTGCATTTACGTGGGTACAGGGCTTGCAGTTTTATCTCAGCCCTATATATCATAGGAACACAGAATGGTTTGGATTGGAAGGGACCTTAAAGACCATCTCGTTCCAACCCCCTGCCATGGCCAGGGACACCTTCCACCAGACCAGGTTGCTCCAAGCCCCGTCCAGCCTGGCCTTGAACACTTTTTTGGGCAACCTTTGGGCATATGCAGGCAGAAATGGGAGAACAGAAATGTCTTCATTTTTAAGATGGCTATTCAGCTTTGCATTGGTGAAGACCAGTAAAAATGTTATTGAAACTTACGTTTAAATCCAAAATATGCATCCAAATCAGGTATCTTACATGCTATACATGCTATAAACATGTGTTTATAGCAAACAGAGTTTGTGAATGTGGCAAGTATCTAATAGAAAAAGGAGCATTATTTGAACAACCCCCTTATGAGGATAAATATTCTGAAGATGAATAGTAATTCAGCTCTGTGGAGTCCTCACAGAGTTCTGAAGATACCATCTGACACTCCCTGACTCTGTCTGTCCAGTTATTGCAATATTAGAACAAATCATATTGAACTTGTCATCCAACATAATTTTATTGGCTTGTCACAAATAATTTCATCTACATTTTGCCAGTATATAGGCTACATACTTTTTAGACTCTAAGGTGGCAGAGTTGTGTCGTTTGGGTGTGACACTGCGGTGGCTGCTCTGGTTTAGGCAGAAGGGTCCTGCAAGCTCCGAGCTGAACGATCGTGTGTTCACCCTCTGCGTGGGGGGAAGTTGCTGTGACCTGCCAGAGCTCACAACGAAAGCAGCCTCCACTATCTGGAGAGCTGCTGAGCTACAGCCGTGCCCTCCTGCTGCTCGGCTTTCGGATGGAGTTCAGCCCAAAACAGGTATGGCAGGCATCGCGGCATTTGGCCTCTCCTCTTCTGAGAGCAGCCAGTAGCCAGTTTAAATTAAAATGGTAGTTCCAAGGTTGCAAAATCTAGTGACAGTCTGTTATTAGTTTCCCCGTGGGGTTTATCAAACTGTAAAATACGTAGACAAAGGTGTTTCAGGGTCCAACAACGCTTCCCATATTGTGTGTGGAGTTGTAGATAGCACCGTGTTGACTGCTATTAAGGAAATACTCTTCCTAAATATATGAATATCTTAATAAATACTGAATTTAGTTAAGTAATAGATGAGGAAATGAGCCTGTAAAGCAGACCTGCACTAAATTGGCACACAGACTGTTTGGTTAGGAAATAATATGTTTCCTCCAAGCCAATATAAATTTTAGTTACATCAAAAATAAATATTTTCAAAGCAAATTTTTTCAATCACAAGATCAGTACAATCCGTTAAAAGGTCAAATCTCCAAGAAACACAGCGGTTTTAAAAATTGTATTGTCCCTGTTACCTTGAGGATGTGAAACTCATTTTGAATCCTCCCTCTCCCGGTACAGGTTGATGCAAGCAATAGTATCTATCCACACTAGAAAGGAACATATCCTCACTTGAAATGGCAGTACAATGAGCAAATTCCTTTATGCTGGCAACTAGTGCAAAATAATAATACAAAACTGAAATTACATAGCTACATCATATTTTATGTTCAGTTCATTTTTAAAACATTGTCCAGCCCTTCTTTCTTAAAAATTCTGGTATTAATGCAGTCAAAAAAAAAAAAAAAAAAGGGTAAGCATTAGTTCCTGTTCTGTGGAAGCTGAAATAGCTGCTTGAACGTAAAAGGCTAAAAGGTATCTGAAAATTTAATTACTGCAAAATAATTCGAAACCTATTATACTTCATCAAGTAAACTGTATGACAAGTAATGATTAGTTAAACAGTGTGTGGTCAAAATGTAGGGTATCCAAAGAGGAGAATATCAAAAGTAGACTTGGACTCTGTGATGGAAGAGGTTTCTACTAGAATATATTAGAGCAAAAAAGTACGCCGTCATGTTTGAAACACTGGGTTGTGTTTATGGATTATCAGACCCAACGGGTGGTTTTAATTTAAATAACTCAAATTTTATCATGTTAAGAATTCACAGATACCAGTGTATCTGTTTCTTCTGTTTGCTTTAAACTTAACTGTATTTTAATCGGGTATGGAATACGGTAAAAACCAGAACCAACTGGTTTTCCTTAGGGTCCTTGTAGGTTTTGTGCCATGTTCTTTTTAATTCTTCTCCCTTTAGAGTAATCATTACTTGGGTTTTGTAAAATCTTATCGTACATAAATCACAGGACTGGTCATAGTTTGCAGCTGCATTACAGAGGCTGATGAAGTCATACTGGTGTTCGATTTTAATGTAATTTTTTCGTATCAGTCTTCCCATTGTTACTGTACACTGTGCAGGTATTTTATTACACTGTCCACCCTGATTCTCAAGACTGTCCTTGGAGATTACTGCAACTATACAGCTGAACAAAACAGGAGAACTTTATCCTATTTTTTACTGTTACCTGCAGTGTCAACATGGGTCTGTTCTACATTCTTTACACTGTTAAAAATGTAATGCTGGAGTTTACATCAAGTCTAACTGATGAGTATGTTATTCATATGTGCATTCTGAACATCTAAATGCGATGCTATAGAAACTAGAGTAAAATGGTCACAAGTAGGGTTAATTTTGTTTGCTTTTAACTATAGCCTTTTGCATTTTCTGGGAACACAGTATGGCATAGATGTCAGATCAATTCTATAGTAATATTTAAATTTTAAAAACCCTTCCGTTCCCCTACCAATTTCACCTCTTTGAAGACTGGACTCCAAAAAAGGATGTAGAAATAGATTAGCTAGTGGAAAGTTAACTCCCCTCATTTTCAGCCTATCACAATTACCACTTTCATGTAGTTATACTGTTGTCAACAAAATATATTACAATACAAAAGGAATGAAAGAAATAGAAAAGATAGAAAGGGATGAAAACCACTTGGGAGCTACCATCTCTGCTGCATCGTAACACAACTTGTAATGAAAGCATATTAAAAAAAAAAAAAAAAGGTTTTGATACAGAAATGTGGTGCCTTTCCTCCTTAGTGAAGATTTCTATGAAAACCCATATGTATCTTTCTCTTCCTTCAGAGTTGTTTGTGTTGTTGGTAAGTGTTTTAATTTTTTCATCCCTAACATTTCAGTGTGCAGGATAATCTTTCCTGGTTATTTAACTGCAAAAGCACAAGGCCAGGTGGAATGGGAACCCCTCGTTCAGTATCCCACGCGTTCTGGAGACTGTAGCAGGCAGACACATGGGAAGAGTCCAAGAAACGGGACACGTATTGAATGGAAAGATTTTTTTACAATTGCAAAGACAGTATTTGATACCAGGTTTTGTTGTGGGCATCCATTCTTGCCTCATGGCTAAGCCTTGATTGTCGAGTACCACAGAAATTATGAAAATGTCAGTAGTTTCCAACAGTATTTTTTTCTTTGCTGTTGTTTTCTATTGTATTGTTTTGTATCAATAAATTGCTATTTATTGATACAAAAAGATGCATTTTCTATCAGGATAATTTTAAACTTGAAATTGCTCTTTGTATTAAACATTGATATCTTCAATATTTAAGAAGTAGTTCCTGTATGACTAGAATTCAAGTGTGTGTGTATATACTCCTATTTAATTTGCACAACATAAAGATATTCTTCCTAGTGTTTGTCAATAATAGCAGCTCCCGTCTTCCTGCTTTTCTTGAGTTGGCTTACAATATATAAAAATAAATAATGAAGAAACATTTGGGAACTGCTGTTTGAAGCAGAAGGGTAACTGTGATGTACCTTTTTATTAGTGTTCTACATTCTTCCTTGTTGTGGGAGGCCGTAAATCCTAACAAAAACTTGACCAGATTTTTACTTACGTTTCTGGGGATGCAACTGTTGATAAATACAGTGTTCTGGATAGATGTACATTTCAGTTCTATTCTGTGTAAAGTATCCCGAAGTGAAATACCTGGCGTTGCTTGCTTTGTGAGCTGGAGATCACATCCGAGCCTTCAAGGCTTCACGGGGCAAAGCATCACCAGCAGCGTCGCTGCACCTGCTTCCCTTGGTCCCTGCGAAATGCCTGCTGGTCTTACTCGTTCTGAAGTCTTACCTGACCTCTCCAGCTGGCTAGAAACATCGTTAGGTTTTAGGAATGTCATTGTTACCCCTGATGCGTTCACAAATGAGAATGCATATACTTCTGGATAAACTTTAAAGTCAGTCTTTCGGCTGGGATGTGATTCCTTACCCCGTGCTTTCTAAATGGGGCAAGGGATGCATTTATAAATAAGCCAGCATGAAAACAAATTGTAGTTTAATAGCCTAATACATAGAAGGCTTAGAATAGTGGTATTTTTTAAAGTAGATACACTGCCTCTGTCATTTGTTTCAGGATTTGTCAGAATCATAAAGCTGCTGCGATAGGTACGGATGAATGCTGTACAGGCTGGGACAGGTGAATATTTCTTTAAAGCAGATTTGTGTCAAATCTGCAGTAGAACTACAGAATTATTTTTGTAAGACTTTTCTTCACCTTGTATAGCTATGAAAATTTGTTTTATTGATAAAAATTATATACTCTTTATATTTCCTAATGCTATGGTTTGTACACAAAATAACCTGAGTGATACTTGATTTACATGTATATAGTAAAATAGGCATATGGTCTGTTTTTAATTCAGGTAAAAATCATATGATCTAATATTTTTAACTTTGTATTTTGTAAATTGTTACTTACAAAAGCAGAAGCATTAAACACCACTTTGGCTACAGTATGAAATTGCCTGGGTTTGTTATTCCATTAATAATTGAATTGCATTCTGCAGACATGGGGGTATAAAGGTGAATAAAAGCTTTGTAGTTTGTATTATACACAGTATCACTTGTGTGGTATAGCCCGCACGGTTTCCTCCTCATGGACCAGATGTGTGAATGATACGCAGAATCGGTGTTTGGAAACAAAGTGATTCCTCTACAGTTTTGGTGTAATAGAGGGTTAAACATTAATATTTTTCAACCGATGCTCTCCATCTTTGTGTCCAGCTTTTGCTTTTCCTCGACTAGTTGGAACACCTGGGGATCAGACCTAAGTTCCTGTGGATTTCAGTGGAAATGTGGGTGTCTAGATTGATGCCTTCACAAATCTCAGCTGTGATCTCCTTAGACTATTTGCTTTATTTAGCTGATCGTTTTGCTTCATCGCAGTGGCAAAGCCCCCTGCCGCTGCTGCTCGCTGGGCGCTACTGCCCACGGCAGCGCAGTGTCGGTGCCCTTGGCGTGGCCTCTTTTTAGCGGGGTCTGCCCTGGGACCTCGGCGCCAGTTCCACATCAGGTTCTCTCCACGCGAACCTGAACCACAGGCTGCTCCTTTGCATGGCAGACTTAAGTGTAGTCCAGCCTAAAACCTCCAGACCATGCATGGTGTGGGCGTAGGGGGGCCTTAGCAGGGGCTGCTGCGGGGGCTGCTCACACTGCACCCAATGCCCTGCTTGTGGCATTGCACCTGAACCTGCTTGTTCATCTCTTTCCATCCCAAAAGAGAGTCCCTCGCCTGACGCTAGGAAGGCCTGTTGTCAAAAGGTTTAATGAGGAGCCCAGGGACAGGGCAGTCATCCGTGTGGAGTCGTCCCGAGGAGCTGCCACTCGCCGCGCAGCTGTTAAACTGTGTGTGGGGCCTGCGCTGCCTCGTAAAGCCCTTACCTCACCTTTGCTGTTTCTGCAGAAGTCTTCAAAAAATAAAATGAAACTTCACAGAACTGGGTTGGAAGGACCCTTAAAGCCCACCCAGTCCCACCCCGTGCCCTGTGCAGGGCCCCCTCCCCCCATCCCAGGCTGCCCCCAGCCCCATCCAGCCTGGCCTTGAGCACTGCCAGGGATGGGGCACCCACAGCTGCTCTGGGCAGCCCGGGCCAGCGCCTCGCCGCCCTCACGGGGAACAATTTCTGCCTCACAGCTCATCTACATCTCCCCTCTCCCAGCTTAAGGCCATTCCCCCTTGGCCTGTCACCACGTGCCCACGTACAAAGCCCCTCTCCAGCTTCTTGCCGGCCCCTGTAGGTGCTGGGAGCTGCTCTAAGGTCTCCCCGGAGCCTTCTCCTCCCCAGGCTGAGCAGCCCCAGCTCTCCCAGCCCGGCGCCACAGCAGAGGGGCTCCAGCCCCCTGACCACCTCCGTGGCCTCCTCTGGGCTCGCCCCAACAGGTCCATGTCCTTCTCGTGCTGGGGGCCCCAGAGCTGGTCGCAGCGCTGCAGGGGGGTCTCACGGGAGCGGAGCAGAGGGGCAGAATCCCCTCCCCCACCCTGCTGGCCACGCTGCTGGGGATGCAGCCCAGGGCACGGGGGGCTCTCTGGGCTGCGAGTGCACATTGCCGGGTCACATGGAGCTTCTCGTCCACCAACACCCCCAAGTCCTTCCCCTCGGGGCTCTTCTCAACCCATTCCCCACCCAGCCTGTTACTGTGCATGGGATTGCCCCAAATCAAACTTCTTTGATAAATAAGTAAACATTTAACTTGCTTGCTTGCATTGATTCCTTTCTGGAGAAAACAAATTTTAACTATCTGCCTTGGAAAAATCTAGCCTTGGCCATGCAGGATGGGCTAATCGTCCTGGAAAAGGAGCAATTGTCCTCAGGAACAGCAATATGGAAACCAAGGGGAGGGAGGATGAAGGCGTCATTTTTTTGCTTACATTTTTTTTCTTCTTTTGTCACCTATTCTTGCATGTATTGAAAGTAAAGTGACTGTTTCTAGATGAACAGGATTTTAGCTGGTTAGCATTGTACATACATTTTGTATAAAGGTAAGCTGATGAAGCAAGAGATGAAAATTAATCCCGGTTTGATGTCTGAAGCAGCTGGAAGAGCAAGAGTGAATATGAAAGGGGTAGGATAAATGTAATATTGATGAAAATAATAAATATATTATCTATGTTACGTAAATTTTTTGGACTAGGTTTAGTTGCTTTAGACTATGGTACTAGCATTCAGTTAACTATTTGATGGTAATTACATGTCAGCTTGATTGCAAAAAAAAGATGGAAAAACAAAATTTTGGGTTTAGCTTGTGGGGTTTCAGGGCAGTCTATATATGACTAGCCACAAAAAGAAGAAATTTATACTTTAAAAGTATGTTGAAAATATTTAAAATTAGTGGTGTTTATGTCTAAATTCATTGGGAAAACTGTATACATATCAAAACCTCAGCAGCTCTCCTGAGAACCTGGAATGGCAGTTCCTGACCACATAATATGATACCCTGCATCAGCACATTAACAGTCACACATTAATAATGCTATTTTTGCCTTGGTTACTAGCAGTAATTACAAACTTTAGAGTTACACCTTGACATTTTTATCACACATGGAACTTCCATTCAGGATAAGTGCATATAAACACGACGTATGCAAAAATGTACATATTGCTCAGAGAGGCACCAAGAGCCTCCTTTGCTGGGGGCAGATCCTTTACTAAAGTGACTTTTACTGAAAACTAAAATCCACAGTATAGCATGAAACCATAAGAGGAGAATAAAGTTTAAAAGGTGTGTTTCTGGGCAGTCTTGTCGCCCAGGTCCTGTACATGCCCGTACCGAGCACACCACACTTCTAACCAGTGACGGCAGCAGTGGGTTCCTTCTCTTGAAGATTTCCTGGTGGTGAGGAGAAGCTTTGCCAGGGAGCCACTGGCTTCCTCACATCAAGGGGCATGGAAACTCATCCATCACTCCATCTTCTCGAGTTGTTCCCAACTCTTTCTCAAGTTAGCAAAAAAACATTGGCCATCTTGCTTTCACAGAATCGCAGCTTGGTGAGGGCTGGAAGGGACCTCTGGAGCCCACCCTGTTCTGTGGCCGATGCCCCTTGTCCTGTCGCTGGGCACCGCTGAGAAGAGCCTGGCCCCATCCTCTTGGCACTCACCCTTAAGATCTTTGTAGGCATTGATAAGATCCCCCTCCATCTTCTCTTCTCCAGGCTGAACATGCCCAGCTCGCTCCGCCTTTCCCCATAAGGCAGGTGCTCTGGTCCCCTCTTCACCTTGGTAGCCTGTTTTTCTTCTTAAACACCCACAAAAAGAAGAAAAACAAGTCGCAGGAAGATCAAACAGGCATTCATTGATGTGAACGCCGTCCTCTGTCAAATAATTTATCCTTACCAACTTCAAAACATGCATTTACCATTCCCTGCCAGGGTAGGTGTTAGGGTCTCCAAATGGTGCCATCCAAACTGGAAGATGCTGTGCTTCATTCCTTGCTGTCACGTACCAAAGGGTGCTGCTGAACCTGTGTTTTCAAACAATAGCTTTCAGAAACCTAAACAGCAACTTGCTCGGTGCCTGGCTGCCCCACGGGGTGAGTCCCTGCCAATATTAACGTGCACGTGCTCAATACATGGTGGCTCTTATTTAGCGCTAGATACACCTTGTATTAGCTTCTGAGGGCCATCCTATTTAATGCCATTTGCTTTGTAAGATCAGGTGTAGTGATATTTGTGTATGATTACAGTGTTTTTACTGAAACAATATAGAAATCACTGCATGATATTTGCTTGCAACACAGGGTGTCATTCATGAGTTATACATAAATGGCAGCTTTACATATTTAAAAGGAACATGGACTGCTTCATATCTGAAGTATGTTTCCCAGGAGATAATGCCACCATTTGATCTATTTTTGATTAAAATGTAAAAATTAAAAATTAAATCAAATGGTAGTATAATTCCTTTGGGAAAACATACTTCAGTTATGAAGTATTCCCCATAGTAACCTTGAGAATCTTACAGCTGTATTGTCTCATCTGTAGGTGGTCTTTTTATGTCTCACATAATTAAAATGAATTGCTGTTAGAGAACCCATACTACTGCATACAGATTTATGAACCTTGAGGCACCTCCATTCACAGACAAACAGTGATATCAAAAGCTAACTATGCAGATACACAGCATCAAGGCAGGTGCTGGTAATCGAGATGTTTACTGGGAAGCGTTACTTACCTCTGCCTTGAAAGGGTAAACAAGGAGCGTACTGTAAAACGATGCCGCACTTCCAATAAAGAACCGTGTCTAAAGAAAGACAGCACACGGCACAACTGCATTATGCTCCGTGCTGTTGTAGAACACAGTAGTTAAAATATTCAAAGAACACTTTATATACTAAGGAATGGCTAATATGTCACCAGAAAAAGATTGTGAAATTGGATTTACTAGGAAAATGTGCTCTACAAAATCTAATGCAACTTGTTTATAGCAAGCTGCTTTATCAGACTGACTCAGAATATGGGAATGTATATTTGATAAGATTAGAGAATAGTGGGGATCAGAAAAAATAAGACTATAGACTTTGCATTCACATTTTCCCATATCTGAAGGACAAAAATGTCATTTATTTTTTTGTTTGGTTTTGTTTCTCCTAGTCTCTTTAATGCTATCCATAACAATGACTTGTGACTACGCGTTCTGTTCAGGCTGTAATTAAAACTTCTATAACATACATTTCAGGAAAAAAAATGGATGGAAGCGAAATGCTCAGATTTAAAGTTTAAACAGAGTAAAGAAAAAAAATTCTAACAATGAAAATATAAAGTCTAAGAGTTCCATAGTGGCTTGTAGAAACATTTTGTAACAAGCAGCAGGAGTGTTCAAATTTCAATGTAATACTTAAAAGAAAATGTCTCTGATCTTTGAATTTCTTTATAGAGGGGAGTTTTTAATGTATAATCAGACTAAAACCCTCCTGTAATTGCACAGTGAGAGGCCTGTGAAGTTTCAGGAAGGCTGCAGATGGAACACAGACCTACAGAAGCAAGAAGATTTTTTGTAATCTACGGAGCCAGCAATGCAAAGTCAGCCTGAGGTTTCCCTACGCCCGTGTTGGGCACGGGGTATCTCTCCACCCGCTGTGTTGCCACCTAGTGATGGCCACTAATGGTTCCAAGTAGGCACGAGGTTAGATATTAAGAGCAATTACAGTGAGATCATCTGTCTCGGGACATTAGAACAGCCATTCACATTGTACTTTCCTCCCCATTCCAATCGTTCAAGGTCTGCAAGGCTGCCTGTGCTGGAGGGTCTGTCCAGCTCCCTGGGAAACTCGTCCCCTCCGGACTGAAGGCATGCTATTAACATTTACCTCTTAATTACATTAACATAAGCATCCACACATGGAGTGACTAAAGCTTTGCACTGTGCATAATCCCCCTCCTCTTGTGCACTTCACCAGAGAACCCCTTGCTCCCAGCTCTGGTGCCGCAGCAGTAAACGGCAGTGGTACCCTGTGGCGCGCTCCCCGGCTGCCTCGGCGGGGCAGAAAAGTAGCTGGCTGCTCGTATCCACAGCCATGCCAGCAAGGCGTGAGCCCCCACAGAAGCCTCAGAGCTTCCCCCTTGGCCAAGCACAAGTGAAGGAGGAAAAAAATGTCCATGTAATCATCCGTATTTCCAAATGAAAAAAAAAAAAAAAAAGCTGTGCTCAGAGCTGCTCTGCAGGACAGCAGCAGAGAAATCCTAAGAAAATAAGGAAACAGATGGGAAGTTTGAGAGTGAGCTCAAAGCAGAAAAAATAAAACTGCAGGACTAGCTGTCAGATTTCCACGTCTATGAAGGATGACGTGCTGCTGGGTGAGAAAGCAGAGCCCTCTCGACTGAAACTATTGAGAAAAGATCACCCAAAATGTTAATAGTTAAGACCTTGATTCTGCAAGTCACTTCCCACACATGAGATTTGGATCCACCGCGTTGCTTGGTTAAATGCACACGGCTATGAATTAGATCTTAATTAACAAAGACTCATCACCACCAGCTCTCCCTTTCTCATGAGTGTCCTAAGCCAGGCTTGTCCGTGCCCTGGGAAAAACAAGACGCAATTTAATGGAACATGGAAATTGTGTTACATTTTACCACACTGACAGCTTAAACCCTCCTGCATGCCTTCCACCTCGCACCAAAAGGCTCCCTCTGCTTGGGGACACCTTCCTGAGCATCGGCCTTCATCCCACCACCCTCATCTTCACACCCACTTGGTGAGGAGGCAGGGATCCATCCCCAGTCCCTCAGTGCATCCCTCCAGCACCCCCCTGGATGCTGCTTTGTTCAAGTCTTGAAGAAGGGTATTTTTTATCAACGTAACAAAAGCCTTTACATAAAACGATGTTCTCTGAACTCAATACGTCTGTTTGGAAAATGCCCAGTAAGCGAAAGGTGTTTTGAGTCCACGATTCAGTAGCTCACAAAGGAAAGAGTCTGTGAAGGTTTTAAACTGGTAACTTCTGAGCAAAAGCAGAGAAGGAAAAGAACTCAGAAAAAGCAATTTTTAAAAGGGTTTGTAAGAAAAAGGAAACAGCTCTTTTGAGTTATTTAGTAAAGAGATGCTGTTTCATTGCATATTAATTAAGTTAGAATAGTTAGTAAGTAACATTCAGAATTTTCTGTTTGCTTTTAATTGCCAGGTTTATGTCCATTTGACAATTTTGCTGATGATCACATTGAAGCCACTCTGATTCATTGAAGTCCACTCACAAAATCCTGCTCTTTATGAACTGACACTTCCTCAGTCTTTATGTGCAGCAAACCACTTCCCCAGATCAGAGGCTGCGACAGCTATTTTAGAAAAGGGCCTGAAAGTTTTTCTTTCCCATTCCTTGACAAAAACATTGCTATCTATGTAGAAAAGCAGCAGGGCGATTCGGTTTTAGTGCCAGCCATTACGACAAGGAATTTGGGATTCTCATGGTCATTGCTCTGGGCAGAGCTGCCGAGGGTGGGCTCCTGGAGGAGCCCATGGGGTTAAAGCCCTGATTTACGAGGGTGGACCCCCCGGAACCCTTGCTGCCCACCGAGGGCCATCCACACTCACGATCCTTGTGTGATGAAAACACTTCCTCAGCGTTGTGGGGCTGGGAAAACCGCTGCACCAGGGAACGGGCCGTTGGCTTCAAATAAAACTCTGATGCTTGAGAGATGCTTATTTTGAGACGAGCAAAACTATGAGTTCATATCATGGCAATTGTTTGGGGTATTGCCAGAAATACAGTACTAGAGTGGAAAGGAATCTGTATTTTCCATGGTTTGACGCTGAAAATAGGAAATGTCTGGTTTTGCCATCACTAAGTCTTCAGTAATTCAGGTGTAGCATGTGTCTAAACCTGAAGGGAAAGCCAGACAGCAGAAGTCCTGCAGAATTTCTGAGTAACTAGATCCAACCAAAATGATCTGTGTGGAGCTCACCTCTGGACATAATTCGGACTGACGCCAACGCAAAGCTTAGCCTAACTTTCTCGTAGAATGGCATCGGCAGGTAAAGCAAGCTCTGTGGCGTTGCAGGTTCTGAAGAGCAGATGACTCAACAGCGGTATGAATAAATAATGAAAGAAACTGAGATTATAAATTGTACTTCCTTATTTGAAAGGACTTGTCTCCTGATTCATGATTATAAATGCGTTACAAACTTCGGGTCATTTACAAAATAATAGAACACTTTAAGATTACCCTTAGCTTTATGTAAATGTGATTTTAATATTCTGTCTTCATTAATTATCTAATCTTGGGAGCAAATAAACTACTGACACAATTCTGTAGCTATTTTGCCAGCAGGATTTCCTTTGAAGTCAGTGGCAGTTGTAAGAGGAAGTGGATGACAGGACTGAGCCTCAGCATCACTTTTAGAAGAGAAACTTAAGCAGCAGCTGAAAATCCAGGGTTCATAGCAGCACAGGGCTGCTCCTGCACTGCAAAATATTCATTAGTGCAAGAAAATAGGTGGGTTTTATTCTCACTGCTCCTCTGCTCTGTTCTTGTTCCAGCAGTGTGGGGAGGGGGCTGCTCCCAGCTCCACACACTTCTGCGGTCGCCCCGCTGCTCGCAGTGCCCCGAATGCAGACCCCGCAGGGTTCAGGGGCCAGGTTTGGACCTGGTGTGTGCCTGTGTCACTGGACACACTTCAGGTCGTTTTGGCAGCTGGGTCGAGGTAAGGCTGCGCTGTGCGGAGCAGCTACCGCAGGCACACGTCACCACAGTACCGCAGGGACACGTCACCCACAGTACCGCAGGGACACGTCACCACAGTCCGGACCACAAATGTCACAGCGACAGCCCCGACCCGTGAGCGCTGGGGCAGCCCAGGCTCCTGCTCATAGCCCTGCTCGGCTTCCCATTCCTGTGCTAACACAGGCAAATTAGCCCTGGATGTTTTCTACCTTATTTTGAATTTTACCCAGCTATATGCATATAAATGCTTATATTAAAAGGAATTCATTAATAACTCATACTTAGTTTCTTTAGCGCAAAAAGAGCAAAATCAGTACATCAGATAGAGTAGAGTTCAAAATTACCATCTACAGCCCAATCAGCAGTAGGTCTGCTAATACTCCCCTTAGAGCTCATCAGCTGAGACAACAGATTTCAAAGTATGAATTCTGGCGTTGCACAACCCCAGGGCTATTCATTACATTATACAGTTTCCCGTCTGTTTTATGAAAGGTAGAGATGTGTATTACAGTAGTTTGCAGGCTATAATTTTCATTAATAATCTGATCCATGTCTTTAGATTATTTTAGTAATTACTTCACATAAAAAGACTACTGAGTATGATTACAAATATGTCTTTGTTTTGATTGTCTACTTTTGTGGTGAATACCAGATGTCTGAATTTCTTGACTTTGTTTAACAATATAAATAATGTTCACTGAGGTTTCCAAATGCCTTGCTCTGACCCCAGGAGTATACAACTTAATAATACAACACTCTAATAAACTAATCTGCAAACTGTTCAAAGTTCAGAAATTAAACCTTATTTGCATACAAAAAATACATCAAAAGAACATTAAGGGCCAAATTCTGTTCTTTTGAAGATCTGCATGCAAAACTTGCAAATTACTGCTGCTTTCCATGTGGCGAGAAGAGCAGGCAGGACCTGCGGCTCTGCCCGTGGCGGTGGGGCTGGGGGCTGGCCAGGCTGGCCAGGGTCACCACGGAGCTGCCTGCAGCCAGGACTCCTCGCTGCTGCCTGTACCGAGTGCCAGCCATGCCTGCAGCACCTGTGCTGCTTTGTCTTCTCTTTGCTCCATTTTTACATCCCCAATACAAAATATTTGACCATTCCTACTTGGGAAAACGCATGCAACTGCAGTAGAAAAATGGAATTATATAAGGAATACACCGAGAGTGATCATATGGCCGGCCAAGAGCTTCTCCACTACGCAACTGGTTGGTGCTACCATGCAACTCAACTCCTGGTAGCCAACGTAGCCTAACAGAGCAGACGGCTCCGGGCAGGTTGCAGTGACCCTCTGCCCACCTGTTGCAGAGCCCCCAGCTGTTGCAGGGCTGCTGTTATCCTTCCAGCGGTCCAGCTGGAGAAGATGGAGGGTAGATCACCAGGCGGATGTATGCTCAGGCTGATCCCCCAACGCAAGGCTGGTGGTACACAAGTAACTCATCGTTGCCACCACAGGAAGGAGCTCAAGCACTGCTCGTGGAGCATCGCTCTCTGCGCTCCCTGCTACCTGGGCTCTCCTGTGCACGTACAGCTCTATTTTCTCGACTATGTTTTGATTCTTCTCCCGAGCACCGCCTCTCTGCAGCTCAAACTGCCCATAGCTGAGGGTTCTGAGGAAGCCGGTGGGTTCCCACTAAGCTCCATCCTCTCTCACTCCTGCCAGGGGAAGCTACAGGGCTGTGTCTCAGGACGGCTGGGGAGGAACCTCGGTTTGTACAAGCCTTGTTTCTGCTGGAAACCGGCCCTGCCGGATGCTGGCAAAGCTGCCTACAAATATCTGACTGTATCTCACTTCCAGGAGTGGGCAATTTGCAATTCTGAGAAGAGTTCGAAGAAGACATTATGTTCTGTTTTATCTAGAGAGAAAGTGCAAAGTGTAACCTTTGCTGGGCGCTGTCAGCTGCAACAAAAGATAGGCTCAAATATTGATCAGCCCTTCATAAAACTAGCGAGCGCTCCTTACGCCAGCCTCCTTCACCATCTGGTGAAATGCTGTGCAGCTGGCTCCTCAGCACACAGCACCGCAGGCTGCCGGGTGGGACCCGCACCTCTGCCACGGGAGAGGAGCAGAGGGCCAGCTGGAGAAGGCCCAGCAGCGCCAGTTTGATGCGAATGAGCTCTAACCCCCGTGAGTTAGCTATAACCATTTGGCCATACCAATAACTCGGATGCCTGCTTGCTGGGGCGGATATTTGAAGGCAAATGTCCGTGTTCCCTCTCACCTGGCAGCCCCAAAGCTCCATGCAAAGAGGCCCCTCACCTGCCCAGGACCCCCAGCCCCGGTGGGGCAGAGCTAAAGCCAGGTGAGGTGATGCAGCCTTTTTATCATTGCCCCAAACCCTGTGACGCCCACCCAAACCCATCCCAGCATCAACTCAAACAGAACCTTCTCAGAAGTGCAGGTGCCTCAGTGGAAAACCATAGCAGCAAACCCCTTGGGTGGATAAACGAACCACCTCTGGGTACTACAGTGGGGTCCCCCTGTGATTCCCCTTCCCATTGCTCACGGTTTCCCATTTTGCCGTCTTTCAGGGGCCTTAAACCTTGCTCAGAGGAGCAGGATGGTTTGTTACAGGGGTTCCTGGCAAGGGTGGGCACCAGGCAAGGGGTTCTGCTCCTCCCAGGAAGGGGAGCAGACACCAGTGCCAAGGAAGCATCTCTGCTCACTGCAGACCCCCTAAACTCAGAGCTCTGAGCCTAAGGGCGTGCGCCACCAGGTAAAGCAGCCCAGAGGAGTGATGTGCTCCTGGACCTGGATCCTGGGGAGATCACACCGCTGCAGCCGTCCTAGTTACCCTTTCTTTTTTAGGAGCTAATGTTTCCGAACACCATAAACCAGCAAGCGAGTGAGGAGGCAGCAAATGCACATAAATTTGATGTCAGTGCATCATTAGCAGGATGAATAAATCCCAGGCCAGCAGCGCTGCACCCCTCCTGGATACGCAATTATGTGGGAGATGAGCACCTGAAGTAGAAAAACAGCCAGAAAGTGGTCCAAGTTGATAATTTATGAATGGAGAGTGCATTTTGTGGGGAAGCTCTCCTGCTTCCCCAGCAGCATAACCTCTGTCTTTCCTGGATTTTCTTTCCACCTGCGTTTCCTCAATTTGATACTGGCTTCCTCAGCCAGGCAGCAGTCCACTGATTAGGAACCGGCACAGCAGCACACATCTATCCTTGCTGGGAATTAAGTCTATAGAGTTTCAACATTTTTTCCAACAAGCTGTGTATAAATATTCAGCAGAACATGTGAGGGAATAAATCTGCAACATTCCTTTCCTGGTGGGTCTGGTGGCAAAGGTGGAGCTGAGCATCGCTGCTCTCCCAGTTGGTAATGAAAGGGTTTCCAGCCACTCGCACTAACTCACCATTGGTACAGAGCACTGTCTTCTCACAATTTACGTAATACATTTATATTCAAGTTGCATTCCTTCTCCAGAGCCGATAAATAAATTTAGAAAATGTGCGTTATATATATCTCAGGCTGGTCAGGATCACTTGAAAGTACAAATACCTTGGCTAAGGCTTGAAACCACCAGAATCTATTGAACCCGTTAATCTGTACAAAGCTATCAAACCAAGAAATAAAAGTGCTATGACGTTCCAAGGAAGCTCAGGTGCTCAGGACTAAAAGGTGACGCTGTGCAGACCCAGGGAGGACCATGCCTGGCTCTGGCAGCCGCGTCAGCATCGCTGTTTGTCACAACAGCCTCTCCAGCTCAGTGCCCTTCCCAGGCTCTCAGCAGAGTAAATACTAGTAGCTACATGTGTTCAAATCTACAGGCTTGTCTCCACCGTGCTGGAAAGCTTCAACACTAACTACTTGTGATTTTGGCCTGCCTGGGAGTGTGAAAAGATTTTCTTTAGCTTTGCTAGTTCCACTGAAATTGAGAAAATAATTGGAGTTTAAAAGTAACGCTTCTTTTGCTTTGCTCAGAAAAGTACATATGTGCAAGAGGATGATACCTACTAATCCTGCAAAGCAAAGGGCAAGGGGGCGGTGGTGGTGGGTGGCAGCTGGGGAGTGGGACAGAACCCCCCACCCCTGTGCAAATACCCGTCATTGGGTACATGTGTGCACTGCCAAAAGGCTTCCCCAGAACAAACTGTGGTTAGTTCAGCCTTATGTCCCATTGACAAGTTTATTTCAGCATCTTTTGTCAGGTATATGCCTAACAAAACCCACTATCTGCCAGCAAAGATGCCCTTCATACCACCCCACCCCCTTTGTACCCTCTCAAGACCCCCCCAAACCCCTTTGTATTGTGTTCCAGTCACCTCTCCAGCTGTAGCTTGATGCAGCAAAGTGTAAAACACATGCAATAAAAAAGGAATAAAAATAAAGAAGAGAAATGTTTTTATGTAAAAATAAGATTTGAATAAAAGTACGTTCACAAAACACATAAGCAGATACTATGTAGTCTTTAGCAAAAAAAAACAACAACACCCCCCCCCCAAAAAAAAAAAACCCACCACCGAAACCCACCTGATTTGTTTACAAAGAGAATTTTAGTTCCAGTACATTGCCAAAGGGGACAGACCTTTATTTAGGAAACTGAAAAAGTACAAATGCAAAGCAAATTAAAAAATCAATTACTTAAACCAAGGTTTCTCACTTTTTGATTTAAATCATGATTAAAAGCAGTTACTTGACTCACTGATTTAAATCAATCCACCCCATCTCTCTCAGATGATCTCAAGCAGTTAAATAAGAAAAGAGAATATCATCAATAACCCATCTGTGTCACAGATGAGAAAACATCCCCACGGGACTGCTTTTCCCCATTTTTCATGTGGTGGTCCCCAGATTTTCAAGGAGTGGCACAAGCCCAGAGGAAGACACAAAAATGCAAGAATTTGTACCTGTAAGTCCATTACAAGAGAAAGAAGAGGCAAGGGCTCACACAGCCAAGAAACATAAAAGACTATATATTTATGCTCCCTAAATAGAGTCTAAAGCATCTTAAAGTGACACAGGCATAAATTATGTGTTTCACAATTTTTTTAATTTTCTTTTTTTTGAGGATGCTGCCACAGCTTTGGAAAAATTTTCACATGAATAAGGGACAGGGATGGCAAAAACCAGCACACCAGAAACGCCCCATCAGAGCATCTCTCCCCACTCATACATTGCTCCATCAGCTGCGGTCCTCGGCCAAGCCATGCAAATCAGGACAGCACCAGGAGCTCCCTGACAGCCACCAGCACACAGTGGTGGAAAAAAGGTTTCTTTAAGGAGATGATAAACAGGACCAGGGGAAAAAAAATGGAAGGAAGAGCAGAAAAGCCAGGTGAGGGGTGCACGGGGCAGAGTGCTGGGGCTCCGTTGGTTCTGGAGCTGCCATCTCAGGGCTCTTTGCTGTGCGTGGGCATATTCCCTTTAGGCTGTGGTTCCTGAGTTGTCTAATTGTCCTTGATGTATCTTCTTTCCCCCAGGAATGCCATCTAGACCTAGCAGCTCCAGATGTCTGAATATCATGCAGGAAGCCAGTAAACAATTTCCTCCTATTTTTCCTACTAGCAATTAGAAACATGGGAAGAACACATTGCTTAACAGGCAAGGAATCCACCAAAGGTATTTCACGTGCATTTATAGCCAATTAACCTCTCTGAAACAGGTGATAAACACTGAATATTGTAAGTCATTTAGATTAGCCTTTATTGCTACAAAATCAGGCCTTGTGAAAAAAGTAAAAATAGGAAAAAAGGCAAGTGTTGAAATAAAGAGTTAAAGTTGGGACAAACTTGTGATTCTAACTGCTTCCAGAGTAACCATCAGATGATAAGGTAACAGAGCACCTCTGCCACCTCCCTTCAAACAGCTGTTTCACATAGTTTCAACTTTTTAACCCGACCTTAGCTTCTGGAGTACGTCCCAGCACCTTCCTTCCCCTTTAATTTCTTTCCATGCTTGAGCAATCCTGCCCTAGCAGGAGGGATGGCTGAGGTGGCTTCAGGAGTCTTTTCCAGCATTAATTGTTATGATTTGAGGGCCCCATGGGGTGAAGATTTTGAAACGGAGAATTTGTTCCAAAGGTTGGGAAGAAAATGAAAAAAATCCAGCACCACAACCATGCACGACACCTGCACAGAGGTGGTGCTGGGGAACCTGCACTCCTCCAGCTCTCCGTGCCAGGAAACAAATTACATTGCCCCAGCCCACAGACTGAAGGCATGGCACTTGTGTCCTGGAAAGCACAAGCTTGAAGTTTTCAAGGTGTAGAAGTTCAGCAGCGAGCGAATGAATAACCAAAATTTCAAGGTGGTCTGCAGAAGAACCTCCTCTGGATTGGTGTTTGCTGTGAAAAAGAGCTTTATTTGGCCCAGCTGCACCAGAGTTATCAGCATCATGGTGTTTTCTGGGAGAATTAAGTTTGTTTCAAACCAAGGACCCAGATGAGATTTTTTGATGCTCAAATACAACCTCACAAACCTGTAGCATTTTTGTAAATAAAGAGCTTTCTCAGAGCTGATTTACAATCTTTTTAGGCCGTTTTTTGGTTTTATGACAGACACGACTGATGGATGTAGTAGCGAAGGGCACTATGTGCCCTGAACTAGTGGAAAAACCTAGAATAAGACAGAGGCAGCTCCTCCTTTTCATCTTCAGGGCGCTGGGCGCATGGCACCTCAACAGCCATCTGGTACCAGCGCACCTCTCTGAGCATCCTCCCTCCATGGCCACCAGCTCTTAGGTCACTTGGCTCTTTCCCTGTTGCCCCTTGTCCCATCACAGTGCCTCACCTGCTTTGCCCAAGCCCCGCTGATGCTGGCTGCCCCTGGCTGCACCCGTGCAGGTACCACGCGCGCACCTGCTCGCATGAGTGTCCCAGCACCCTTCCTCTGCCCAGCCCTTGCTCCTCAGGAAAACCCGTGCCCCAGGCACTGCGTGACCCTTGCTGACCACCACTGCCAAGCTACGTGGAGGTGGTGGCCATCACCCTCATCACTCCAGCCCAGCTCAGTCTGGCAACGTTGACCCCAAAGCGACTCCAACCTTCAGGCTAAGCTACGTTGTGTCCTGGTTCTGTACACTGCTCCAAGACATGGTTGTGATAACTGTGAAGAAATTTTCCTTTTTGGCATCATCCTGCCTGAGCAACGAGCTGCAAGCACTCCTGCAGGCCACGCGAGAGCCAGGGCAAGCAGGAAGTGATGTGCCAATTAATAGCTCAGCTGCTCCCACAATGGTTTTACTGATCATTGCGACAGTTATTCAATCTTGTCCAAGCATCCCAGGCCTCAGGCAGCACCAGGGAAAGCCAAGGCTCCCAGCTGCAGTCCTCCGAACGCAGTGCAAAGGTGAGCACTGCATCCTGCAAAGAGTCTTCTCATCCAGTTCTTTTTTTCCCTCCTCCTAAACAAACATGCTGCTGAGCACCTAGATTGCCCAGAGCGTTACTGACTGGCCACATTTCCTTCAGCCAGGGCTGCAAGCGGGGCAGAAAGCATTTGGGGCCACCACTGCTTAGGGAAGGGGTGAAGGAAACCTGACACAAGATCCTCACATCTTTTTCAAGCCCTCTCAAATGAAGGTTTAAAATAGAAGCAGTGACATGATGATTGCATGGTTAGTGACCACAGCAGCCTAACTAGTTCTCTCAAACCAAGAACTAACCAAGAGGAGCATTAGCATGAAGTTACCGTGGAAAATGTCTCCATCACACCACACTTACAGGTGAGGCTCAACCATCCGCTTACCCACGCAGTGACCCGTAATGCCAGCTCCACACAGCGTGTTTAAAGATCCCTTTCAAATTCATTATTCTTAAGCAGAAATAAATGGCAAACATGCAAAATGAGTGTGTCCATTTGCTATTTTCATCGTCTCTTCCACTGTGCTTCATCTGGCTCAGGTGTGTGTTGAGTATATACCTGTTGGAGGACTAAGAACATTCCTGCTTCTTACTGCGATGAAGGAATTAAATACCAAATCTTCTGTAGGAAGCAATTGTGAAGTGTGGAAGTTTCTAGTCAGGCAAATAAATTGGATTTAAGTATATTACAGTCATAATCTTTTTCTGCCTCTCTCCAGACAGCCTTTGTACATGGAGAAATGAGAATGTATTCTCAGACAAATCTTGACCTGAGGGAGAAGGCTGCGGGAATCTGGATTTTCAATAACATAAGACAATAAAGCTCAGACTTCTAACCTGCCGCAATATGGTAAAAGTATAAAGAGCTTAGCAACTAATAAAAGAAAAGGGTCTTCCAACTCATATTTGAAGATCTAGACCCCCAAAAGGACACTTCATAAAGATCATAATGGGTTAGTCAGTATCTAACAGATACCATGTACCTTGTTGACCAATTGTCTGACAGTTGTCTTCTGCAGGCCTGGATATTAATAAGCCTTGTGTTGATTTCCTTGGGGTATTTTGTCTTCGTAATTGTACATCTACTTGTTGTGACACTGTAGCTTGCTATATATTTATTTAATGTGATTCCTATAGCAAAAAAAAAAAAAAAAAATTGTATGTATGCTATTGTTTTCCTTAGATGATATGCATACACTGCAAATTTCATCTCCCTCTAAGGTATAGTGAATCAAAGCTGTTACAGTGTAAGGGAGAGCACACGGTCTTGGGGCAAGGAGGAAATCCAGATGTGTTTTCCCCTTAGGTGTGAATATGTCTTACTCCTTGCATTACACAGGGAATATAAAGGGATTCAATTATCACTGCATTTTTATTTCTAATAACAACAAAAACTTGTTCTAGAAGGTATTCCAGTTAAATAATATTTTGACAGATAATTCTAGTGTAAAGTAGCTGTCACTCACACAGCAAGATCAAGGGGAAATAGATGCATAGGAAAGATCACAGAGTGGCTTATGTAGTGAAAATGAAGCCTGTTTAAAACTCCTCTTGCTAACAAAACAAAGACTGTCTGCGGCTTGATCCTGCTTTCACCGTTTTCTGTACAGCTACAGAATAAAATTCAAATATTTAGAGACTGCATGTTATATATAAATTGCAGTTTTCCATAGATTCTCAAAGACAGGCGTATTTAAAAGCACTCAACTATTTTGCAGCTCTGCCATACCAGACTTGGCCTAGCCAGCCACAGAGCATGGCAGGGCAGCTTGAGATCTCTCTGCCGGCCTCAGCAGCCCTTAGCCGGGCAATCCTGCTCCCGCTGCGCCAGGCACACTCCGGGTCACTGACAGGAGACCTTCACTGGCTTTGAGGGGCCGGTCATTCTGATACAAATCTGAAAACACCAGAATTGCCTGTATGCCATCACCTTTATTCATCCACTGAAACAAAACTCAGCCCCCATTTGTCCCTTGGGCTGTCTTTTGTACCACTTGAAGCAACCTGTGCCCTGATGTTCAGCCAAATGGGAACTGCCTTCGTTGCACCCACCTTGTACATCTCCAGCTACATTCACCTACAAGTTTATCCTGTGAATAGGTATTTTCTTTCTGCTACAAACTCTGCACAAGACTATACACGTAGGCTTTATCACGACCCTCTTTCTTCCATTAACTCCCAGTGCGTGAGCCTTGGCTGTCCTGATCCCAGCTCCCAGCCACCACAGAGCCCTGGTGCAGCCTCAGAGCAGCCCTGGGGTCATTCACAGCCATATGGCTCCTCTCCCGAGGCTTCCTGTGCTCTGCCTCCCGTGTGGGGTTTGGCACAGATACATGGGACAACACAGCAGAGAGAGCCTGTGCTGGGAGACATAGGAAAGTACTAAAGCGATACTAAAATTAAGACTGTAATGATTTGTAGCAGCTTCAAAAGTCGCAGTAAAGTGTGATGTGAACAGCCACATGATGCTGAGGGTCTGCAGGCAATGGTCCTGCTCAGAGGTTGCTCCGTACCCAGCCCTGGCACATCACCAGCATAAGACAAATTGCGGGAAATGAGAAGAAAAAGAGATGTGTTTAGAGGCGTTTGCTTAGGGGGTAGATTAAGTTCCAGCAAATTACAATGTTTAAGAATGAGTCTCCAAACTTTCTATACAAGGGCTATGGTTTGGTGGGAGACTTGACAGTGCTGGGTTTACGGTTGGACTTGATCTTACCAACAACACTGTGATCTATGACATTCAGAATTAGCGCCAGAAGCAGAGAAGGCAGAAGGATGCTCTGCCCCAGGAGCCACAGCATCTGCATGGCACTGGTCATCTGTGAGCTGATTATTCATTTATCTTTTTTTTTTAAACCCTCGTACAGATTTGCAAGACATGGCAAGTGTAACTGAAGTTAACAAGCATCTAATTTTATCCTTTGTTTTGCCATTCTTAAGTAAACATGAACTTGCACAGTCAGAACCGAGCACTGCTGCTGCACTTGGGAAGGAAATAACAGAATTATTTATTACAGAGTGTACTGTATTTTAGTAATTTTCCAGTGGCTTTATGGAACTGTCACTGAAAAGTTTGGTTTAATTCCCCCTCTTTACCTGAAGTTCTTTCCATAAACTTCCATAAACACATCTCTCTGAAAAAAACAACAAATGGGGTTTACTTTCCCCCCCAAACTCATTAAAATAGTCCAAAATCCATTTAGTACTAACACTGTGGCTACCTTTGGTTCCTGTGAGAGATCTCATAACTTCAAAACGGGAAGTAACAGACACGATGGTGACATTTACCACAGGAATAAAAAAGTCCATAACACAAATCACCCATCCAGAATTTCTTTAACTCCTCCTCCAGGCTTCCCTTTTCAGGCAGCAGCAGAAAGAAGAGATTTTTTTGCACTGAAATTTGTGTTATTTGCTTTCTTTTTTTGCTTACAGGTACATTTCATGTCCAAGAAGAAACTAGAAAAGCTGGAGAATGGATTTCTTCCATCTAACACTGAAGTTATCACAGCAGGGCCTGCCCGCTGCCGGGCTGAGCTCCCAGCCCACCTCCAGCCCTGGGCAGGTTGCTGATGCCATTTCAGAACCGTTTACGGTTCAAAAAACCACTTGGGTTGTAAGTGTGCTCCTTCCATCCCTGGAGTATGTGTACACAGAGTTGCTCGCCCTCCATCCTTGGCACACAGCAGTGCCTGTGCATCCCACCAGCATCCCTGCATGTGCAGAGTCCCAGGGTTGGACCTACTCCCACCACAGTCTTACACCCACCCTGCCTTGGAGATCTCTGCAAGAAAACACCCCCCACCCAGGATTTATGTCAGTGTCTGTGCTGTGATGGATATGTACCTTGGTGTTTTTATCAGCATTCCCTAACACAGGCTTGGCAGGTCTGTTCCCAAAAAGCAGATGTCATGCTCCTTCCTGCCAGGGAGCCGCTGGAGGAGACGTGGGACAGTCCAAGAGCAGCCATCACACCTCGGGAAGCAGGGCTATGCCTGCATGAGCTTTTGAGAAAAAACTATGATGAAGTATGAATTTTAATGCCACGAACGTGCAGAATTTTGTTCATTTCCAGCACAGGAATTTCACCCGTGGAGCCCAGAATGTGATCAAACCTCACGTGGCTCAACTAGAGGGAATTTGAGGAAAATGCTAAATCTTGATCAACCCAGAACCACCAGCAGTTTCATCCAAAATGTAACTGACTGAATTCTGCATGCCATAATATCAGGAGCGCTCCGGGCTGAATCACAGGCATCACCCAGCACGTGCCAAAGCCCCAGTGAATGCTGTATCTTGGCACTCCTGCTGAGCCTTGGTGCCTAGCTCCCGCATGCTGCTCATCATTTCTTATGTTGTTTCATTGATCTACAACTTTGACAGGTATATTTTCAGGCTGGTATTTAACTTGGATGATCAAACCCAGTATTTTCTGGTGCTCTCTGGTGATGTGAAACCAGACCAAGGTACCGCGATGGAGAGTGGGCAGTTTTATTTCCTTTTCTTTCTGTATTTTGTCACTAAAGGGGCAGCTAGTAGCCAAATGCAAAGATTTGTGGTCCAGCAGCTAATAACACATGGGCACTTGCTAGAGGAGACAGAGTAAAACAGCCTAATGTGCTCTTGCCATGTGGTAATTTTCCAGATAAATGGACAGTTGCTTCAGCAGTTCCACTGTTGAAGGTCAATGATCCATATAATATGGGCAATTACAGAAGTACTTCCATCGCAGACTCTGTGACAAATTTTTAGTGCAAGACAACAGATAAACGGTAGCAAAGGTAGCAAGATGAGGGTACCAGACTTGAACCCCTGCATGGCAACTCCTGTCTGATATTTGCTGGAGGAACCAGCTCTCCCTCCCTGCAGCTAGTCTGATCGAGTGCCCATGCCCATCACACTGTCCCTATTTTCTCTTATTTTGATGTTTCTTAAACCTCTTTCAATACTGAGCCTAAATTATGAACTCACCGCTTTCACGCAGTCTGCTTTTTTCCTGCCTTCCAGTTCAAAGTTAAGCACTTGGCTATTTTATAAATATTCTCTAGGGCTAAAGAAAAGAAAAAAAAAATCAAATAAGGGAAAACTCCTCGGCAATTTGAAAACTTGGGCTCCCGGTGGATACACAAACATAACCATTTCTAATTGCATTTCAAAGAAAAGGCAGAAAGCATTCTCAGGGAGTATGTACTGCTGATACGCTTAACAAAAGCTACACACAGAGCTAGCTTAAATCATGGCTTACATGCTAACGGTTTATTCATTGGAAAGAAGATTCTGAGCAATACATGGATTGAAATAAATAATTGTTTTGTGTAATGAAGTGTGCATGAGGAAATAACCACTTGTACCACGGCGCAGATTGTTTTAGCGTTACTTGCATCCTCAAAAAGCGCAGACACTTGCTGCGCAGCATTACAAACTGCCACAGGAAATCAATACCAAAACCTCTGAAAATATTTAAGAGCATCCCAGAGTCACTCCCCAGCAACACCAACATTTCCAGCTCTGAGCTTGTAAAAGCAAAGAGGTTCTTGCAGTTTCAGCACCTGCTTATAAAACGTCTACATGCAACAACAAAATGTAAAATATACAGGTGCCCTCAGTCATCCAAGTGCTGTAGAAGTTTAACGATAAACACATAAGACCCTGAAAGACTTTTGTGATTTCTGATGGGAATACATTAAACCTGTAGTAGTGCTTCCCTTGTGAATTGTACTTCTGTTTCAGTTTCAGTTTACTGCTGCTTTTACCCATCATGTAAGAGACAGACTGCCATTTCATTCCACCAAAATGAACGGGAAACATCAGTAAAGAGCAGCCTTAATGGTGGAGGAATTCACCAGGGACGGACTTTGGAGTTGTTCAAGAACCTATTTCAAAATTTAAGCAGATTTTGCTAAAAAGGAGAGAGAGAAGAAAGACAGAGACTTGAAATGCTGGAATTTAACCTTCATGTAGGAAATGAAAAAACGCATTCAGTGCTACCCCAGGCAGAAACCGTCCCTCCCTTCCCCACAAGCAGGAGCACAAGCCCCGTTTGCAGAAGCCAGGGCTTTGAGACAAGCACCATTGCTTGTGTGAGTAAGTGATTTTGTATGAGATTAATTAGTAGAGTGATGCTTTTGGATATCTTGTGAGGACAGCGGCTCATTTATGAAATACGTATCAATAATCCACAGCCATGCAAGAGCCAGATGTGTCAGACCTCAGCAGATACCACAGAATTGGCACCAGCTTGCATTTCTGAAGGAGATCAGCCGGGACGGGGACGGGACAGCCCAAGGGCTGAGCCCCTCTGTTGGTCCTGCCCTCCGGGCCCTCCTGCCCACCAGCACCAGATTTTAACGTGCACGAAAGTGGTCTCCGTACCACAACACCCCAATTAAGGAATTAATGAGTTACATAGCTGCCTTCTAAGAAGTATCACTATGTCAGGATCCTGAGGCACTTCTGTAATGCACAGTTAAATATGTGACTCCTAATCCAGCAAAATAAGGAGGCTGGTTATTTGGCAAGGCTGTCTTGAGGAGAGTGTTTTGAATAGAATGAGTGCCAATGTTTGCAGCATTTTAAAAAAGAAACCATTGATCCATTGTTGCTGTGCAGAGCAGCTCTGTCAAAGAGTCCCACATGTTTTCTCCAAGCTTTTCAGGAAGACACATCCCAGCCAGTGGCCTGGAAAGGATAAATTTGTTCTCTTTAACATGAGCTGAGGCTACTAACAGGAACTAAACACACTGCTTTTCCCTGTCCTGGGCAGCAGCTCATTGACACGATACTGATAGTCCTGCTACGTACACAAACCAAACTCCTCCCCTGAACCATCCCCCAACCCTGTTTTCCCTTGTAAAAATTATGTAATTGCGTGCTATTTCAGAAAATTGCATAAAAGTTGACTCTATTATGATTAATTGTCCCCACGGCTTCTTGTAAAATTTTCAAAGTTCCAGCTGGTCACACAGGGTTTAGTTTACAAAAGTGTTGCACATTATTAGATTTTCTGATAAAGTGTGCTCTTTTGTGATTCAGAAAACTGCTTCTCCTCCAGACAACTGGCATCCTCTTTGTTATTCACCCCAGAGATCCACCAGCCAAAATAGAGTGCACTCAGATGAAAAAAAAAAGGTATTCCCAATCAGACATGCAGATTAAGCATTACTTATGCAGTGTAAACAAAACATCACCAAAGTTTCAACACCAGCTCTCCCTGCAGCACGTGCGGGCTGAAGTACACAGCGATGGTTTGCTTGGGGTTTGCTGCCCTTGCTGTCACCCAGAGCATGAAAGCTCTAGCCCCGGCGTGATCCCGGAGAGGGTCCTGGCTCGGAATCCTCCTCTTATTTATCCATTCCGTCTTATTTAACTTCTGATAAATGCTGATTGAGGAAGCAGCACAGAGATGATGCAACACTACCCACGCCACTGCCTGCCTGCTCTCTTCCATACACGCCAGCGTTCATGCCACCACCTTCCGTCTCCCTTCCAGCACACCTCCACACCACCCAACACTGGGGAAGGCCGAGAAGAAACCCACAGGCACTCCCCGAGAAGCAACACAGCCAGAGGCCTTTTCTGCCTGTGTCACAGCATCGTAGCACCGTGAAAAAGCAAGTGCCACAGAGGCTAACACAACATCCAAGAGAAGCAACAGCAAGGAAGGCTGGGCCAACGGTAACACCAGAGGTCTGTATTCATCTCTGTTCTGCCAAAGAAGGGACTGAAAAAAGTCTTGAAATGCAGGTTGCAAATCAGCAGGAAACTTTACTGAGAACCACAAAGAAGCAAGCACTCAAAAAGCGTGGTTTGGGAACAGGAGCTGGTGCTGTTGGACTGCCAATGTTGCAGCTCTTCTGGTTTCTCCATCACCACCACGTGTGCATGTCCCTTAATACTAACCTGGGACACAGAAACAAAAATCTAAGTCCAGAAATGAAGCCATAACACAAGTACCTAAAGTTTTCTGAAGGAGCAGCTGCCCGTGCAAACAGGGATGATCCAACAGACAGAGTCCTCAGGTCAGACACAGGCTCAGGAAGGTCCCACACCAGCAGCTAGATGGGAGCTAAGCTCAGCCAGTGGGAAGGGCAATTCCTACACAAGTAGCTGGTCAGAAAAGCTACAGATGGAGGGGGTTGGCACATGCCAATGGGGTCCCAGGCAAAGCTGCCTATGCCAACCTACCAAGCTGTGAAGCTAAAATCACTTGTTACTTCACAATGTCAGTGACTGGCTGATAAAAATGGTAGTAAATGTTAAGTCATGCACAAAGGGTGGGGGGAGACAGTCCTAACTTTGTATCAAAACCATGTTTTCTGATCTACTTCCACTCAGAAAAAAAAAAAAAAAAACCAAAACAAAACACCAAAAAAAAACCAAAAAGAACCACATTGGAATTCTATGAAGAATTCAGCTCAGTAACAAACGGAGCATTAAGCAACTCCAGTTCCTTCAGGTCTCAATGCAAATATATATATACTAAAAAAAAAAACCACAGAAAAAAAAGTAAAATAAATTGTAAACCCAAGAGTTCTTATAGTTAGAGGAATTCAGTAAATGCAGGGGATGTTTCTTCAGGGTGGAGAGTATCACAAGCAAGAACAAGTTCAGGAAAGTAATCCATGTGGGGCTAGCACCCTCAGAAGCTTCTCAACTTACCGCTCACTGCAAACACCTTGTGTCTTATAGAAGTACCAGGTTACTTATCCACAGCAACAGGAGATTAAGGGTAAAAACTATGTGAGCCACTATTTCCATTTGCCAAGAGATCACTGTCAGAGGCACAAGCATCTACTGGTGTCTAAACTTACAGAACCATAGTTGTTCCCGGGGATGCTAATAAATATACCAAGTCTCCTCATCTCCTGCTGCCCGTTTTCCCCTCACTTTGTATTATGCAAAACAGAAAAATATTATCATCCTTATAGCATCCTTCTTGAAAGGCATGCATTTCAAATATCATAAAGAAGTATTGTCATAATGAGGTTAATGACAATAGGGTTTCCAATATCAAAGAGCCAACACGCAGCTGCTTTATATTATGGAGTGATATAGCACAGAGCTTCATAATGAGTAGAGAGTTTTTGGGTTACGCATTTTAATGAGTTTGTAATAAGCAAACTACTACGGAAGCGGTAATTTGCATTTCACAGCATTATTTAGATAGAATACTTTGTTAACACTCACTACATTGAAGCAGGAAAATTAGCCCAACTTCATAAGGATTTAGAATCTGAACATGCACAGGCTATTGTGCAGAAGATTATATGGTTTTAGAGCCAAAAGAAAAGTATTTGGTAATACACATGGGGAGAGAGAAATGAGGAGAGGAATGCAATACCTGTGCCTTTTTTGACCTATGGAATAAGTAGAAATAACCGCTGCGTTTTCATGTTGCGTATGCCTCATTTGATGTCTCAGTTTGCACCTTGCAGTAGCGAAGCACATCGATACTGCTTCTGAAAGATCTCCAATATTGAGCGCAGGCTAATTCTGCAGCAGCTGCGTATCAGCGTGCATAAGGGCTGGTTTTGTGCCCCAAACCCGGCAGCCACCACCGACGCTGCTCAGCCCTGCTGCCTCAGACGCTCCGCTCTGCCCCATCTCTTGCAGTGTGGATCCAGCCCAGAAATTAAAGGATAAAAACATCTGAGTTACGTGTGTGTGCACATAGCACCACACATCCCATGCTCCGCGGAGCGCCGTGCTGTGCTCGTTACAGCTCATTCGATGAAGACATGTACCTTAAGAACAACGCATTCATCTATTAATGTTCCTTATGGGAGACATAATCAGCTTCATTAGAAGTCATTATTATGGTAAAACCCTGGAAAAAACATCATGTACAAGGAGGCAGCATGATCAATTAAAAACCTAGAATATGTGACTAATATTGACAGATGTTTACAGGAATCGCCGTGGGAGGTCAGGCACTCCAGTGGGGTGGCAGCTCCCATGGGCACAGCCCACCCTGTGCCCACAGCCTCCCTGAGGGCTGGCCAGGCTCACCGCAGAGCCACACACAGCGAGGACAGAACTAGCATTCCCTAGAAGCAAGTAACAAAATATGGGTGCAATCACCAGTTCACAAGCCAGTGAACACATCCACAGATGCCCCACCGCAGCAGGAGACACCATACCATACCCCAGGGCAGTCCCCCATCCATAAACCCTAGCTCCCACCCCTCCAGTCTGCACAGAGTGTTCACAGCAAAAATCTGTCTGAAGTCAAAAATATTTAAGTTTTGAAGTTGAAAGCTGCTAAACATTCTGAACTGATAATCATTATTTCATGGGGGTTTTCTGGCTGACCCTGAAAGCCCCTGTCACTAACCAGCTGACAGTGCCCTCCACTGTCCTGCCAGCCCCAGTTTGTTATGAAAGCACCGAAGAGGCAGAGGGGGGTCTGGGCATCTTTCCCAAGTCACAAAACTTCTGCCAACAAAGACTGCATCAGCTCTGCTATCTGCCAGCAGACACCCAAGAGAGAAAGGGCGTCAGCAGGGAAGCCCCCTGCACAGCCCTGTCCCCAGCACCAGGGCAGGGTACAGCTCAAGCTGATGCCAGTAGCCCTGTGCAGGGTGCAGGATGCCTTTGGGTTGATGCCTTTAGGATTTAGAGCAGTTTGCAGGCACTGCTCCATGTCAAACACGAGGCCAGGCTCTGGTGGCACCATCGCCTTTCCCAAGGCCGAGCATCCTCGCCCATAAGGCCTAGGAAATTACAGCTTGCACTTGGTGAGATGGTATTTTTAAGCCTTAACAAACAAGGGCTTGATCTTCTTAAACAGTTTGGATCTGCTCTGCCATACACATTCGCAGCTCAACAGCTGACTGTTTTGGGTACGTATTTGGCACAGTAAAACAAGAGCTGGACTCAGGCAGGAATTCAGCCTGTGGTAGCCTCTAAAAGCTTTTTCCATCGCATGTATCGGTGTAAAAGTTGAGAGCCATTATTCAGCAGGCGTAATACCTCAGTTGCTGTGAGGTCAGTAGCATTGATTTCGGTGGGCCCAGGGTTTCATCCTGTTGCAAACAGTTGTTCCAGTAAGAGCCAGGTGACAGGGAGTGCTCCAGGAGCTGGTGGATCCCAGGGAAGGCTTTCCCACGAGGAGCCCAGTGGTGCCAAGACTACGGGGACCAGGGACAAGGTACTGAAGTGTTGCTCATTTTTAAGCATGTTCGATCTTTGACCTCCCAGGAATTTTCCCCACAAGCTAATACCTAGGGAAAAAAAAGGCAAGGGAACCATAGAGATCTCTTCAGTGTCCAGAAGTTTCTCACACACCTACAGCTGGACAAAATGGCTATTAAGACGCAGTCACTTGTGGTAGCTATCACTTGATAATTTATGACTTAAGCAGAAAGAAGGAAAACTAGGATAGGCAGCGCTACGTAGCCTTCAGGAGAGAGTGAAAAGGCAGCAGAGTCCAGCAAGAGGCTCCACGGCCAAGGGGCCGCTGTAGGTTCAGACCCTTCCCTGCCGCTGCATGGAGACACAGCTCCGCTCCCTACCTGCAAATCTTAATTTGAGCACAAGCACCCCGCGCCCACAGGACCTCATGAGCGCGCCGTGCCAGCCTACCAGGCTGCGCGGGTCCTGCACAGCCCCGAGGCCGCGGCAGCTGCAATGGCCCCGAGCAGCTCACGGCCTCCCACTCAGCAGCTGCGGTGCAGCAGAAGGCTCCAGTTGTCATTAAGCCTTCACAGAGCCGTTAGCGACATGATCAAATAAAGAGATACGGTAATTTACAGCAGTAAGCTATAATCTCTTTTAAATAAAGAATTATTGCTTCCTCCTTCAGCAAGGACTTCGGTGCACTGGGCTGCCTCCTCCTTGAAGCACTGTGTTATCTCGCTTGGGACTAGGCAGAAACATGTGAAAAGCAGAGGGGACATTCAAGAAAAGGCTCAAGGAGGGGACAGCACACCTGGGCACGTCGTGCAGATGCTCACCGCAGAGTGCAGCACAGCTTTCTCTGCCTTAAAACCCTTTCAACAAGTCACATCACAAGCTGGTGGGATCTTTGTTCTTGCAAATCATCCACTGAGATCAGCAAGTCCTAGTGCAGCTGCATCTGTAAAAGAGTACGGGGAAGACCAACACCCCCCATCACTGGAAAAACAGCAATAAACGTTAGAAAAGGAGGAATAGCAGCCACACTACACGCTGAGGAGCTCCTGATGGCAAGCTGGAAGCATAACCTTTACAGCTTTGTCTCCAGCCTACTATGTGTGGGTATTATCTGTCACTGCTGCACGCTGTCCGGGGCCAGCCGTGCCCGGCAGATCTGAGGCAGCACTCACTAAGCCCACTGTCAGCACAGGTTTAAAAATAGTCCAGAGGAACAACTGTTCCCTGCACCGCCGGGGCGGGGGAAAGCCGTGAGAGCCAGCAAAGCTGCTCCCCTGCCCGGCTGGGACGGCCACGGCACCCCGGTCCCTCCAACGCCTCAGCCAGGCGGGTTCGGAAAGGGCAGGAACGGGGCGAGTGGTGGCTGGTGCCCCCCTGGTGCGGAGCGAGCCCTGCCGGGGGCACGGCCGCAGCCTCTGTCCCCCCCAGCACCCCTCGCCCTGCCGCCAGCCGCTCGGTGAAAGAAGTTTAAAACATTTCTCTGAAGAGGTTGAGGCGAAGCCCCCGAGCCACCTTACAAACACGTCACCAGTAGATGGCAGGCCTGCAAAGCCTGATAAGATCACGCAAGTTCATTTCACTTCAGTAAGAAGAGACAGAATGATATTTTAAAGACAAATGTTTTTATACTTTAACTACCCTAACAGGATCTATTAGTACATCTGTAGAGATATTTTAAAGAGTTATGGCTACAGGATTACAATTAGCACACCAAACAACCCAGATCAGGAAGATCCATTCAAGTCGAAGCTGTTTTTCAAAACCAAATAAAGTAGAGCATCTAATAAAGTGCAGATAATTTCTCTACAGCAATATCCAGCTCATTTTAGGCAGCAGCCAAGTCAATTTAGGACTATTACTATCTAACAAACATGTTGATGGCAAAAACATATCAGAAGCACAAGCACATACCAGTGTCAGCTTCCAGCCCCCCCCCCAAAAAAAAACAAATATCCCTTTCCTTCCTTTCTTTTTTATTATTTTTTTCAATCAGATAAATCCTGCATCTTGCCTCAGTCAGTCACATACCATCTTCACAGTTACACACCGTGCAGTGTGGATCCCACCAGAATGCTTGCAATACAAAACACCACTTTTAAACACATCGGGAACTTTAAAGTATCAGCTTACATGAGGAATAATCCGGGCTCTCGGTGGAGCAAACCCAGCGCTGAGCAGTGCCAGGCGATGCTCCTGTGTGTAAGGGAGCAGGCAGAGAGGGACCCATCCCATGCCAGCCATGGCCTGAGCACACACATCAACACCTCTCCAGGATTTCTCTTGCTTGTTTCAGGACAAGACTTCCTTCTGCGGGCAGATTTGCTCAGTGTACTTTTACATTTGCCCAATTTTAAGAGCTTTATGGAAACCTTATGTTGAATTTAATGGCATTTATAATGCATTTTATTTCCCCATCAACTCATTTAATCTTAGTGTGACAATTTTACCATTGCTAACTTCTGAGTCAAAGCAACTCCCTTCCCCTATTTCCCAGCACACCCAAAGGATCTGCAGGAGGGTTTTGCTGGTGAGAGCTTGGCCAGGGCTGGCGGTGGAGGCTGTGACACCGGCGGTGTCCCAGGCTGCTGTCGATCAAAGTGGCTTGGGGTTTCTGTGCTCCTGAGCACTGCCAGAAAAGACCCGTAATGGGTAGGTTGGTTTTCTTACAATGCCCAGAAAAGATATTCCTTGACTTTGGCCTCACCACCATGAAATTATAGCCCTAAGATTACATCCCTGAGGCATTCCAGCTGTAACGAGCAGATACCAATCTGCATTTGTGGACACAGACTAGAACAAAACTATTAAGAGCACTGTCATTAGATGGTCAGCTCCAAAGTGTAGGAAATGCTCTCCCCACAGCACGGCTCCAGGCAAGGATCCTACAAGCCAGCTTTGTTAAGAAACTTTTTTTCCCCCTTTTGGCACTGAAGAATAAAAAATAGCATCAATATGCTTTCTGATTTCTCCCTGCTCCACTTTCCTTGTCCGTGTGCATTAGCCCACATGTAACCTCTGGATTTGGGCAATCTTTACATTTCTGCAAGGGGTGAGAGCAATAGCAAGGGCAGGGTTTTATCCCCCTTCCCACAGCGGGGCTGGCTGGGGACAACAGGTCTTCTCCGCATCATGCCGTACCAGCCAGAAGAAGCTGCCCAGAAATCCTCGCTAGAGTTCCTAGTGAGCCCCTCCCAGCTTCCTATCATCTCAAAGCAGTAACTTAGAGCAAGTTAACTAAAACATGGTACATTATTGTATACACACGGTATATTTTCCTCAGAGTAGGCAACACAAGCTTACACATGGTCTCACTGTCCAATATTAACACTGGACAAGAGACTTTTCACGCTCTGATACTCCCTCTCAGGCACTTACATCAAGCTGCCCACCTTAACTGCTGCACAAAACCCAGAAAGGGGGTGTCCCCCACCCCTGAGCACCCAAAGGTTCAGGCTGCTCCCTGGGAACGGTCGAGCTCCCTCCAGCTTCAGGGAGGGAGTTTCATCACAAGGCTGGCATGTTAAAGCCATCCTGCCAGATCACCACCCATCCCAAATAAAGCCACAAATTAGAGTCCCTGCACACATGCAGCACCCCAAAGCTTAGAGATTATTGTGATTTTAAAACATCCAAGGTTGATGCTCCAATGCTGCCTTGGTTTACTTACCACAAGCAATGCAGCAGATGCCCACCCGTCCCCCCAGAACAAGAAAACCTTTCTTGCCACCAGTGTCGGATCACTCGCAGGCGGCAGCCCCTCTATCTGCACGTGTCCCTTGTGTACAATGAAGAAACCACCACCAAGAACAACCCCCAGCTGAGGCAACTCCAAGGGGGCCTGAGCCTGCAGGAACCTCCAAATAAACCCTCACCAGGATTATTGCACCCATCTGAACAAACCCTCCTCTTCCTGATGAAGCAGTTAGCAGCACCTGGCACAGCACACACGGCCCTGGCTGCCTCACCAGGAAGTAAAAGAACAAAACCCCGATTATTTCTTACCCAGCCTACCCCTCCACACCCGAGAGTATGAATTTTGGGGTCGCCTGGTGAGTGCTGCACAGCTGGGGACATACCACCCCTTCCTGCGCATGACACACGGGGCTCATGTTGCACACATGGAAAGCCTGCACAGCCCCTCAGAAACATGCCCCGCACACCAAACTCACCCCCCGTTACAGGCGCATTCATTTTTATCTGGAATTTTATCAATTTTATCTGGAAACATGGAAGTGCAATGCTGGATGGAACTGTGGGAGTCACGACGTCGTGTCACCCACAATCTCAGGCAACCACATAACTGATGTCTCATTTAAAAGATTCCCAGGACATCTCTGCAATGTGCTGCTATGGACCATAGACGTGTCCCCATGCCCTCTACAGCAAACTCTAGCCAGCTGGGGAAGAGGTGGCCTGAGAGCCGTGCTCTGCCACGGGCGTTACAGGCTGAGCCTCAGCACCACAGCCCCCTGCGCCAGCGATGCGTTTGGTCAGGTCCGGCTGGGCTGGTGGCTCCTGGGACAGGGACACGGGAGGTCTGGGGTGCTGGGTCCCAGGCTCATGCTTGGGGCACTGAAAGGCACATGCCGAACTGTCTTAGACTAATCAATTATTACTGCTTACAGTAATTTAAACTTTCAGGTTGAATCATTGTTTCTTACAAGCTGGGACCCCATCTGTCCAAGCGCAGGCTGGCGCTGTCGGAGTTCACAGCAAGTGGCGAGCAGGGCAATCGATGCGCAGGGCAGGGCTGTGGGCAGAGCGGGGGTCAAAGCCCTGATTTTGGCCCCACTCATCAGGTGCTGCAACCGTGGGTCACAACCGCTTGATTGCATCGCAGCCTCAGCCGTGCTCAGCCATCGCCTGGGCTGCTGGCGCGTTCGGCAGCTCGTCTGCTTTGTGCTCGGATCCAAACGCCGCAGCGAATTCACCGAGCAGCAAATCCCACTGCCCGGGGCAGTCAGGAGCACGAGGTCCAGGGCCCAACAGTGAAGATTCGGTACATTGGTATAGAAAATAAGAAGACAATTGCATCAGTAGGAGTAGTTCATCACTGGAAAAAGCTTACCAAGAGTTGTTGTGCATTCTGTTACTCACCTTAGGTTTTATTAATCGATATGTTGTGTCCATTTTCAAAGGGGACCTTGGTGAAGGCCTGTGGGCTGTTTTATTCCAGGGATCGGGTCTGATGGGCCCAACGATTTGTAGAGGATCGCTGAAGCAGTCATGAGACGTCTGGAAATCGCAGCTCCCAGGATTTAAGCATTAAAAGGAAGTGTGCTGTTATGTGTAACAAGTGATTATATGGCACTTAAACAGGAAATCAGATGCTTCTTATACTGCAGTATGTTAGGAAAAGAAACACGGTAATGGGTGAGGTGAGAGGTGGTTAATACTGTAATGTTTCCCTGTACACTACTGGTGGAACCATTCTGGAATATTGCATACAATTCGTAGCATATACATACACGAAAATGTCTCTGAAATATATAACGCTTGCTGAAATGTTGCATGAGGGAGTAAAAGATCACTGTCTGCTACTGTCTGAAAGATGATAAATACCAAGCAAGAAGGCGGCTTTTTTCAGATGATCAAACTTGACATAATTGTGAATAGCGGGATCAGTACTTTAGTCAGATTTACAGATGCTGCAGCCATCTGATTGCAGGAGCCTCTCGGCTTTCAATTGAAATAAATATATAATGACTAGGCCTTCCTGAATATTTAGGTTAGGTTGAAAATACAAGCTTTAAAAGAGAAATATCACAGGACAGATAAATAACATCTTGCAAGTCATATTTTTTTGTCCCTTTATTTTGAGTATCTGAGCTTGTCAAAGAAAGTTTTTAAGAAAAAATCAAGTAACCTGAGAAACGTGTGCGACAGAGCCGTGTCTTAGGGGAAAGCCATCGAAGCCCCATTGCCTGGATCACCCCAGTCTGGGCTGGGCACATCACTGGGCTGCGGTCTGACGAGGTAACCTGGCACCAGCAGAGGCTCTCAAAGTAATAAAATATTTTTTTCCCCTTCCCTTTTTTATTATTTTTTTGCTAATCTGAATTTATCAAGTTAAAGAAAATTTTAAAACACGGCATAACCATACGTGAGCTGTCGGTACCTTTCTTAGGAAGGGATGCTGCTGATGCTGATGCTGCCTCACGCCCCTGTCCCTGTACTGGATCCCCCACCACGGCTGGGGGTGAGCTGGGGCACTGGGAGCAGTGGGGCCCCAGGCTGGAGTGAAATACATGGTCTCCCCTCAAAAGATATGTTTAATTGAAGCGGTGTGAGGGCGGCTGTAAAACCTGACAGGTTTACATCCACATTATAAAGACAGAACAGAAGAGTTCGTCATCCACTCTAATCAATTTTTCCCTTTTTTGTGCATTAAGAGTTCTAGATAAATTGCATCGCTGTGTTTTAAATTGCTGAACAGCTTCAGGTGAACTTTACAGGTGTCAGCTGGCATCTATAAACTGTCCAAGAGTCCTATAAAAGACTGTGAAACAAGAGCAAAATTAGGAGATAAATCTACCACTTAAAAAAAAAGAAGCTAGTGAAGCATATTTTCAGTGTTACTTTTTAACAGAGCACTGGAATGGAGAGCTGCCGGTAGCAAAGGCCTTCTGACACTGATAATATTCAAGATGCACTAAAGAATTAATTTAATTATCACCCAAATTCTTGCTTTCTCAGATCTGTGATGTCATGACGGCCAGCTTCAGTTCCGTGCTGACACACTAGAACAAGGCATGGGGGGGGTATTTTCAAAATCACATATCCTATCTCATGTCTGAATTTCACAGCTACTACACTAAAATAAAAGCAATAAATAATAAATAAGGTCTTACTTATATCTTACTTATCTATTTATATCTTACTTATATACTTACTATATCTTACTATAACTTCTGTTAGTAAAAAAGCAGTTAAACATTTTAAATATATATAAAAATCAAGCATCTGATTGTGAAGTAAATTCAATCAGCAAAGCATAACTTTTGCTTGCTAGTAATGCAACAGAGATAAGCAGATTGTGGATATAATTCCACATCAAAACAAAGCAGACAAATAAAAACACAATGAAATCCTTTATTTAGTGGGTTCAGAACATATCTAGGCAGGTCTACGAAGGTGTTAACACCCGGGACCAGTCATTTTACCTTAAAAGAAATGAAGGTCTGCATTATTTTTTAACTCGTTTCCTATTTTATTTGCTGTTTGTGTTCAGCCAAAGTTCATTTTTCATAAAGCTGCTCAAACAGGAATATCATCCATTTTCATAATTTATGCTCTAAAAATACATAATCTGAACAGAAACAAATAGCCATTTCAATAGTAAGATACACTTGGGTGCGTTTTCTGCTTTGGCTTTCTGGCTGCAAAACACAATCCCTGATCTGCCATGAATTTGAGCCTCGCGTGTTCTTCTCATGGGGAAGCGGTGGGATGTCTGAGCCTTGGGATGTCCAAACCTCGACAAGACCCATCACTGGGATGCAGGACACAGAGGGTCAATAGGAGCAAGGGAACAAAATAAATAAAAAATTTCCAGTTCCATCATTTCTAAATTAGCACAGGTAGGATCTAAGCTTGCTGGCTCAGGGGTCACAGAAGCCTTCTCCAGTTTCCCTTCATTGTACTGAGAGATCGTGAAGAATTCTCCCTCATGGGCACATCCCGGCATCCCTTTGGACATCAACACGCGGCTGGCTGCTGGGCAGCATCTTGCATACACAATTACTCAAAAACATTAACGATATTTTTATCTTGTAACTTCTCCTTCGCATACTTCATGTATGACTCAGAATGACCTGAATTGCTCGACTAAGACACAGGTTTGGAGAAAAATGTTTTATATTTATTATTCGTGTCCTTTGTTAGGACAAGAACACAGTAAGTGCACCTAATTGAAGCAGATAACTCCAACCTACTCTCCCTGCGAGCATATTGCCACGCACATACATCTTGATTAGATCATTTTCCTTTTTAAAAGGAAACATTTCTGTATCATGGTGTCTAAGATAATTTCCAGCAGAGTCTGCTGGTGGAGTTCTCTGCTAGCAATATTTAATTTCAATATTCTCCTTGCTGTTGTTTATATTTTTATAATGCTCACATTTTCCTCCCTCATTCCACCTGTCTCCATCAGCAGGTTGCAACACTTTTGCACTAGCAAACAGGCCTGGAGGCAAACATTCCCTGTCGCTGCTGGTTTTTGTTTGAATTCCTGATACGGAGGGAGAAGCGGCTGCATTTTCTGCACGCCTGACAGGCCTTGCTGGCTGTTGGTGAAGTTGCTGTGATTTTGGTTGGCATGGTCCCTGGTGAGTGCTGCTGCCACATTTTCTCTTGAACTCATGGCCATGCGATCAGTGACCTCCCACCCCACGACCCCGCTTCCAGGAGGTCTCCGAGCCAGGGGATTCCAGGCGGTGCACAAAGACAGTTGCTTAAGGAAGGGGCCACTGCTTCAGTCAATGTCCTCTTACATCCCTGACACTTCCCACTAAAGTATTTAACCTCCAGCACTTAGAGGAGACGGCATTACTTTTTTTATGGTTTGGAGAGTATGACCTTTTCTATCACTGTACTTTACTTACTTCCCTTTCTGCATGAAAAAAATAATGGAGAGATTTCAGCACATAAGGAAAATGATTTTGTGATTATGAAAACCAGAAAGTCTTTACATAAGGTTGTTAAAAATAACTCCTGAGCTGAAAGTAGTCCCCCTTTAAAGGAATGGCTGCACTAACGCACCAGGTCTCACGTAAAGGGCTGTTGGGTCATATCCGAAATGCATTTTCCTAAAGCCATTCAAAGGTGCGCCTGGCATGAGCATCCTTGCGTTGGTGGCACATCGAGTCCTTGTGCGGAGGAAAAGTGGAGCAGGACTTACTCTGAAGTGTAGGTGCACACGTACCAGGGCCGTGCACTTGCAACCGCAGTGACTCCGCTGGAAACCGTACTGCTGACGTAGCACAGGGGAACTTTGGTGCCCGAGTTCAGCCTCCCACAAACAAGATGGGTTTAGTGAGCTGCAAGTGTTTAGCAGTGTATTTTATATGTGTTGAGACATGGTTGCAGCATGTCCACTTGAAAAAGAGCTGCAACTGTGCGCTGCCGTGAGGAATACACTGATTTGGGAGCAGACAAGATGCCCCAGGCTGATGGAAGAGTGAAACTGCAAAGGTAACATGCTTATACCGTGGGGAAACGTCACCGCGTGCTTCTGTAGCATCCCTGCAGAGCTGGAGTCGGGAGTTTCACTGCCTCAGCGCTGAAAGGAGCCATTCGAACACACTGAAGGCTGGAGGTAAGATTAAAGAAGGAGGAATGAAAACTGCTGATAGAGAGTGTGGTGTGCTAAAAAGTGAGCTAAGAATAAAGAGATAAGGAGCACCAAGATGTTGTCACAGTTCTACCCTAATAACTTAAGTAGCTGCCGTTAGACAGTGGTCCCAGAGCACTGTAATTTAATCTAGGAGTGAAAGTTGCCAAGAATACGCGTGGTGTCAAAATAAAAGGGACCGCTGCTAGCCTGCATGCAGCCCTCTGACTCCGGAGGGGCTGCCTCATGTCCAGGGGGTCCAAAGCATTGACTAAGACTATGATTTCATTTTTTTAAATACCTGAAAGTGTTCAGTCACCTACTAGTTTGTATGCATGCTGTTGATTTAAAAGGCTGGAGCATAACCAAGCTTCCTTTTCTGAAGAGCACAATGAGCATGTGAAAAATATATGATCTTTTTAAATTTTAAAAAGTGGATTGGTAATGCTCTTCACAATGGAAGAAGAGTGGCACAATTAATTTTCAAGCCATATGCACCACACAGCTCTTCTGTGGGCCATAACAAAAGGCAGTGCTTTGTACGGGGGTTTGAAGGTGAAGGTTTGAGGGAGAGCACACACCGGCCCTGCATCATCTGCACGGACAGACTGCCTGCCTTGGGAACGGCATGGGGCTGTCGAGGAATCTGCTTTATAAATATTTTGTGAACACCTATCTGTCTTAATAAGACTAGCTCAGCCTCCATGCAAAAAGTGGTTACTGTATAATGAAAGGAAATTCACCGCTATTTTTCAGCAGAATGTTTCTTGGCTTACGGCAAGGTGTTAGGTCGGGCACAATCCGCAGGGCTCAGGCCTGGAATGACCAGCTCTCCCTGCGTTCCTGCCTCTTGATTTCACCCATGCTGACTTCACAAAGCCCACAGAGACCTTTTTTTTCTTTCCAGTCAGGAATGCTTTTTAAAATTTGTGTCTTTTTCACAGTTTTCCAGGCATCACATGTATAAGGTTCCCTTGAATGAACCCCCTTGAACTGAATTTTACCAACCCATGCCATCAGTATGTTGTAAAACTATTAATGTCCAGATCCTCCAGTTGCCTTTGTGGCGCTTTCTAAGGCCACTGGCGGGTCATTCCTACTGGGTCACCAGAACTCAGGTCCACCCTCCCAGACCCAGGCCAGGCATGAAAAACCTCCCATGAAATGCTAAGCTGAAGCGCCTCCACTGACCGTACCGGTAGTGGGGACACCCCAGGGCACCGGAGAGCAGGACCAGAGTTGTGTTGTCTTTTCTAGATCTAAACCCACAACCTTCAACACCTCCAGCACACCTGGAAAGCTGTTTCCCAAGCGCTTAGGCTGGCATGAGCAGCAGCCGAGCTTGTCAGTGGGTGAACACAGCAGAAAGAGACCCATGAGGTCCCCCTCGCCCAGGACAAGTTGAAAGCTCTGTGATGGGACCCCGGGGTGAAGGGTAGCCTTGGCCATGGCCACCATCCCCGCACCCACCCCAGACATGGGTCTGGCATCCTCTGAACCAAGACGGGTGGGCTCCTGCCCCGATGCCTGCAGCCGCCCTCCTGCCCCCGCCGCTAAAAGCCATGACTCTACGAATTCAAACGAACCCAGAAAGTAGCTGCTGTCAGAACAAACGTGAAGGTGAATGTTGAATCTGTAACCAAGGTCAACAGCGATAGGCTTATTCTTTATAAATGTAGCTCCATTCCTAAAGCATGGCTTCACTGCACCACAGGAATCTGCCTGACTTGGAAACTGCTACTTTTTTTCTGAATACCTTCACATCGCGTAACTGCACATCACTTACAAAGACGCTGGATCACTAGAAAGTATCCGTGCTAGCAGGGAGCTTGCTAAACAGCACAGCAGTTCTACCCTCCTCGAAGGTGAACATAATACTGCAAGAGTTCCTGTGCTAAGCTGGGAGAGGGAGGGGAGGAAGAGCAGAAAGAAAGAAAATAAAATTTATTCCAGCCAGTAGCATTCTCGGTGCGCTGCATCGCCAGTGCAACCCCCCGCGTCTCAAAACCAAAGGGTAACGCAGCTAAGAAGTTCCTGAGACCCAGCACCTGCCCGCACCGCACCCAGCGTGGCTGGCAGGGGGTGCGCCTTGCAGGCGTCACGTCGAGCCGGAGTGGGGAAACTGAAAGAGTTAAAGAGTTGTAAAAGATGTGACCAGCGTCTCTCCGGCCATTTCCCTCCCGAAGCTGGAGCCGTAAGTTCACAGGCGGAGGCAGGCTGCAGCCCCGCAGCACAAACTGTTGCGTTCCTAAAGCGTTTTGCTCCTGAGAATCCATCGCCCCCCCCCCCCCCCCCCCCCCCCCGCCCCTGCAGAGCCCGCCCCGCGCCAGCGCAACAACCGCCACCCGGGAGGGCCCGGGGCTCCGCGGGACGAGGCGCGGGGCAGCCCCCCGGGGCGGGCGGGTAGGGGGGTCCACGGTACCGGCGGCGGCCCGGGACGGGACGGGGCCAGGTCCGGGCGCTAGCTCCCCCCCGGGGCCGCGCCGCCGATTCCGCCCCCGCGGGCGCCCCGCGCCTCCCGCCCGCCTCCCGCCCGCGCAGCGCGGGGGGGGCGCTTGCGCACTGCTGCGCTCCGCGCACCGCCGTGCCCCACAGAGCCTCGGCGAGGCTGCGGTGGGTAAGTAGTGTATTAAAGCGCGCAGAGCACACGCACACTCCGCCGTTCCCCTCCTCAATAAACGCTGCCCTCCGCGCGGGTTGGGGCTTTCCCTCGGAAAACCTCTCCCTGGCCTAATTAGCCGCGAAAGGTAAGCGCCCGCGTCCGCGGGTCCCGCTTCTGCAGCGTCCCTGTCTGCGCGCCTCTGCGCGGGGGCGGGGGGGGGGGGGGGGGGGGAGGGCGCGGGCTGGCGGCGGGAGCGGGGGGCGCGGGTGGCGGAGCGCCCGCTTACCTGGGACGGGCCGTGCGCGGGTGCCGCCGCCCCGCGCGTCTGTGCGCACCTCTGCGCGCCCCTGTGCGCCCACATGTGTCCTGCCTCGCAGTTACTTGCCGCCGGCGGCGAGCGCGGCTCCCGTCTGCGCCGGCCGCCGCTTGCGCGCAGGTAGCGCGGCGAGGGGAGCGTGGGGGGTGCTGCGCGGCGGGGGCCCGGCGGAGCGCGGCCGGCGCGGCGCTGCGCTGCCCTGCGCTGCTCTGCGCGTGTTCTTGGCGGCGCGGCCGAGTCTACGGGGCTTTTTTCCACCTCGCCAGCACAAAAGGGGAGAGCGGGGCGCTGCCGGAGCCGACGTGCCGAGGTGCCCGGGCTAAAAGGCAGGAAGCAATTAAAACTCCTCCTTTCGGATTAACAGCCAAAAATTGATCGATCTGTCAGGAATACTGTTGATTTATGAAAGGTGCTTATTTCCTTGGTATGGAGAATTTTATGTTCTCTAGGTGAAACTGAGTTCACCCAGCTCCAGAGTAGATTGATGTTTTAATAAAAATAAATAAAGGGAAAAAGCTAGCCTGGTCTTTGGGGACATCAACTCTCAAATCGCGGAGTTAGACTAACAAATCAAATTGCATTATCTTTACATTTCATATCTTTTAATCCAACGCCCAAAGACTGCGCAGGCAGCGCCCTGGCCTTTGTCACCCGTAAAGTTTTAATACGGTGTTAGAAAAGTTCAAATAACAAATAATCGAAGCTCCACCACCGACATGGCAGGGGGGAGCGGGTACGTCGCGGCTGCTGGCGGCGGGGGCCGGCGGGCGCTGCGCGGCCGGCCGCGCAGTGTCCTGTAGATGGCACACCGTCCCCACGCTAGAGCCGCGGAGCTTCTGTGCGCCGAGAGGGGGAATCTGGCGAGAGAAATGTCGATCTCAGCACTTGTTGTTTACCCAAACCGGGGCGCGTTTCTTTGCCGAGCGCTCGGAAATTCATTTGAAATTCAAGCCCCAGGTGCAGCGGGCAGCGCCCGGGCCAGCCGGCCGCGGGATTTCCGCGCCTGGCCGGGCCTCGCTCAGTTTGCAGGGGGGTGGGGGGTGGGGGGTGGGGGGTGGGCTGCTGGGGGGGTGGCAGGCAAGCGCGGAGCGGTGCGGGAGCCGGGAGGAGGCGGCCCGCGGGGGCCCTGGCCGGGCTAGGCGGCAGCCGGGCGCCCCGACACGTTTGTCTTTGCGATGTAAATTGCAGCGGGACAAATTGCTTATTAATAGTCTAGAAGAGAAGGCAGTTTCTTTCTTTCTTCTTTTCTTTATCTGTTTTTATTTCTGCATGGCCCCCAGCTATGCTCTGGGCAGCCTCACCGCCCAGCAGTTTTCTCTTCATTTCAATATCCTAAAGAAAATGCAAATCACCACGCTGTGGCCTTTTTAAAAAGTTAAATTAGCAACAGCTTTAAGTGACTCCATTAGTATGGAAAACATACAAATGTTTAATGTGGGAATAGCTCTGCTTTTTGCGCGCTCTGTACCCCGCTCGGTGCGCGGAGCTGCGGGCTGGCAAGGCGCGGGGGCTGCGCCGGTAACGCGCCCCGGGGCGCTGGCCGTGCCGGCTGCGCAGAGCGGTGCGGGGCGGTGCGGAGCGGGGTCGGCTGCCGCCCCGCGCATCACCGACCTGCTCTGCGGGCTTCAGTTATTTAAAGGACCGCTGTGGCTTGCAAGGAAATTGCGGGGCAAGGCGACGTGGACCGTCCCCCTGGGTGGAGGGGGACGTTCGTCCCCTCCCGCCCCTTCCCCACGCAGGGCATCCGTGTCCTGCCCGGATGGGCGAGCGCCCGCTGCCCCGAGCCCGCTGCGCGGCGGCCGGTACCGGCGCCGCGCCCGGGGTTCTGCTGCAGCGCAGCACCGCTGCCTCCGCCGTGACGGAGCGGGAGCTGGGCACCCCGGTGCCGGGCTGGGGCACCTCCCGCTGCCCGGCTCGGCGAGAACAGTACTTGTTAAAGCGGAAAGTTTTGCTCCGCCAGTGCGGCGGCGGCGAGGTGCCCGTTCCGCGGGGCTCCCGGCGCCCGGCGAGCGCCCGTTCCGCGCAGCCCCGGCCCCGCACCGCGAATATTTGGCTGCGCGTGGCTCAGGATGTTCCCAGATCCCTCCAGGGCAGAGCGCCGGGGAGAGCGAGCCTTGACCATGAAAGAGTTAAGGTTTATATTATTCAGTAGAGGTCTTGTTAGGATGTAATCTGCATTTTCTAACTACTGCGTAATAAAAAGTGAGAAGTTTTGAGACACCTTTCTTGATTATACCTTTGGCGATACTTTAGGTTTTACATTTAATTTGCATTTTGTTCTTAGTGAATATTGAAGTCTTGAGTGGAGGATTGAATTTTATTAGGACATCTGGACTGACAATATCAAATCAGACACCAACGTCCCAAAGCATGCTAAAATTTCAGAGTTAATTAGAACGAAGTGTGTTTAATTAAAGCCAATTATAATATCTGAAATTATCTGATCGATCCTTGTTTGTTCAGTTGGAGTCAGTTTATATTGTTCTCGCCGCACGACAGGACCTGTCCGGCCGCCAACTCCCCGCGGCCCCGGCTGCGCGCCCGCGCCCGTCCCGCACCCCACCGCCGGGGCGGTTTCCCCTCCGGCTGCGCGGCTCCGTGCTGGCGGGCAGCCGCGTCCCCCCCCCAGCCTTCCCCCCCGGCCCTGGGGGTCAGGGAAACGGCCCCGCAGCGTCCCCCCGGGCCGCCGCTCCGCAGCCCCTCCGGGCAGGGCAGCGCCCGGGCCGCGCCGTCGGACCGCCGGGCTGCAGCCGCGGGCGGTTTTCCCTTCCGAGGCCAGGCTCTCGTTGGACGCACGGCTGCCAGGGCTGGCATGCGGGTACGGGGAAAGTTTAAACCTTTTTTTCCTCTTTTTTTTTCTCTCCCCCCCTTTTTTTTTTTTCCTTTAAGAACTAATTCTTGATTTAACAATATCGGGGCACAGGACGGCGAAAGCGCTCCTGGAGGAGCGCGGAGCCAGGCGCCGGTTTGAGTAAAACACCCCCGCACCGGGAGGGAGTTCCTTTACCCCGAGCCGGCTGCACCACCACGCCGCGCAACCTGGCCGCAGGGCGCGCAGGGGCGCGCAAAGGCGCGGGAGGTGCGTGTGCTGCCCGCCCAGGGGCGCCCCGGCCCCGACGGCGCTGCCCGAAGGGTCCCGGGCAGGCGCAGGGACGGTGCCCCCCGCGCCTCGCACCGCCCCCGCGGAGCCGGCTGCCTGAGCTCCGCGGTGGCCTGCGCGGAGCGCGGAGCGGGTCAGCCCTCCTCCTCGCCGGCTGCCGCTCCCCACGCATCCCCGCGGCCGGCTGCACCTCCTGCTCGGTTCGCACCCGGCTTTTCCCCGGGCCCGGGATGCGCAGGAATTTGAATTCAAATATTGAAATCAGCCCAAAGCCAGGGAGATAAATACCGAAAGGCGGGCGGCGGGGGAGGCCGGCGGGCGAAGCCGGAGCAGCCCGGGGATGCGAACCCGCTGCGCGGGGCGGCCCTCCCGCAAACTTTGCCCGTGGCGGGGCGCGGGGGGCCTTTGCTAGCGGCGGAGGGGGTAGGTGTGCCCCAAAAGAGCACCCCAGCCCCCGCCGGGGGCTCGGCTCCGCTGCCGAGCCCGGTCCCCGGCTCGGCCTCTGCACGGCCGCCGGTCCGCCGTGGGCGCAGGCTGCGCGACGCCCCGCGCGAGGGCCGGGGCCCGCTGCGCCCCCGCGCTAATTACCTCCTCCGCCGCGCCTCTCCCGTGAATTTACGCCCCGAAGTCCCCGCCGGCGGCCAGCCCCCGCCCCGACAGCGGAGTCGCGGTACCTGGGCGTCCGCCGCTCGGCTGAAAATACCCGAAAATACAAATTTATCACCCCTCTGCAGCACAGGAAACGGGAGTTAGCAGAGATTTGTTTCGGTTAAACCGGGCATAAATTACACCTACTGTAACCGAGCACGTTAGTAATGACGGCGCCTTCAAACAATAAAATTGAAATATGCACCTCGGCGAGCTCGCGCGGGGCCCGGCCGAGCCCCCCAGGGCGGCGGGGAGCTGGCGCGGGGCAGGGCCGGGGCCGGGGCCGCCGCTCCCGGCGCAACTTTTCGCTGGGAAAGTTTCTGCGGTGGAAGCGGCGGCGGGGGGCGCGGAGCGGGGCGGCCCGGCCGGCGGCCCACGCAGGTCCGCGACGAAATTCACAGTAAAGTCAATACGGGCTGAAACTTGTGATTTCAAACGTGAAAGGGGAGGGGAGAGGAAAAAAAAAAAAAGTGAAATGATTAAGATAATGGTCCCGAGGGGATTGTCCCGAGTTAAAAAAAAAAAAAAAAAAAAAAAAAAGTTTAGGAGAATCCTATAACGGCAGTGGAAATGAGGCTATCAATTTTAATCTGCGCGATCCACGTACGGCGTGTGATTATGTGTTATTATGCGGTGCGGGGCGAGAGGCGAGGGGGAAGACGGCCGCGCTCCCGGGCGTGATTTATCGCGGCCGCGGAGGTCTCCCCGCCCGGGCCGCGGCAGGCGGTGCCGGCGCGGCGGCGGGGCGCCCCGGGCGCGGGGGCCGCAGAGCGGGGCTGGGCCGGGGGGACAGCTGGGCTGCGGCCATCTGACCGGCTCCGCCGTGACATCTGGGAGCCCACTGGTGTGTGGCACGCGAATCGCTTGATGTCGCTATTTAAATGCAAATTTGCGGGGGGATCACTGAAGCCTCACCCCGTAAATTCACACAAAAGGGAGACTTGGCGCGCCGCGCCAGAGGAGGAGGAGGAGGAGGAGGAGGAGAAGGAGGAGGAGGAGGAGGAGGAGGAGGAGGGCCGCGGAGCCGGGAGGGCTCGGGCCGCCCCCGGCAGCCGCGCACACCCCCTGCCCGCCCGGCGCCGGGCCGCGGCCGGGGCCCCGCTCCCCCGCCGGCTCGCCGGTGCAAGGTGCCGCGGCGGCGGGCCGCCCTCCCGGCCCTGCCGGCCTCCCCGACACCGGTCCCGGGCCGGGGGAAGCCCTGCCGCCGGGCCGGCCGCCCCTCCCGGGCCGCGGCGGAGTCGTCGGGGGGCGGCGGCCCCGCGGGATGCCGGCCTGGGGTTGGCGCGGAGCGGCGCGGAGCGGTGCGGGTAGAGAGCATCCCGGGCGGGCTCCCGGCTGCCGGCAGCTCGCAGCCAGCCGCGGAGTGACAAAAAAAAGATAAAGTTGGTGAATGATAAAGACCGTATTTTCCACGCTTTGGGTGCAGGACCAGATGATCTAGAAAATGAGCTGAAATAGATTCAGCCTCAGAGCCTGTTGTGAAGAGCAGCTGATTCCCCCATTTCTGGCCAGATGGCTTCTGAACACAGATTTGCATTCATTTTCGCTTAATATCGTCCAAAATAGTGGGGCAGCTGCATTTGTTGTCAAAAAGGTTTAAAACTCCCTTTCTTTCTGGGGCAGGATCGTTACCTTATGTGATGGGCTTATGGAACTTCCCCCCCCCCTCCTCCCTTAGTCAACAGTATCAGATTTAAAAGGATTTGTTTTAAAACCTTCTAATTTGGTAATCAGATTTAAATCGCCTTGGCGCGTGTAATCTGAATTAAAGATACTGTAAATGATTTTAAGCATTATGCTTTCGTTAGCAGAGGGAAGAACCAACTTCGGCATTGTTATGTGCATTTTAGGAAATATGTTACAATTATAGCGTTGTTGGGCGGTTTTACCTTATTTTTAGGAGGGCGGATTTGGCGGGTTGGGGGGAACCGGCACCCCCGGCGCCCGCCCGGGGTCCCTCAATGTGTCGGTGCCACCAAATGCCACCTCCAGCCCGAGCGCCGCATTGTTTGGGAACTTTGGTCCGCTCGTCCCTCCGCGATAAAAGTGTTTGGGTTTGTAATCTGCTCTACTGTACCTCAAAAGCTCCGGGCTGATTATGAATACAGGAATTTTCTTTTAATTTATCATGAATAGTTTCCATACACTTTGATTTAAGGTTATTAACATTCTATAGACAGTGGCATCTTTAATATGTGGCGATCGCTTCTAAAGACTAATCTCATTACCCTCAAATAGTCATAAAATATGATTTTATTATACTTACGTATTTAATTAGACGGCCAGCAATGTAATGGATTTTGAGATCGGGTAGAGCAACAGCTTTGATAATTCACTTATCTTTGGCAATAGTCATTAACCCCCAACACCAGCAAAATAGATTGCTTTCTAACACATATTTCCCCCCCGCCCTCACCCCTTAGAGAAAGGATCAGGGGGTCTCCTGATAACGCAAATCGGACTTCGATTTTCACCGATTAATTAAAATATTAACGCACGGACCTTAGCAATTCACAAAAAGAAATAATAATAATAATTAAAAAAAAATTAAAAAGGAAGTCCTAATCCGCACTGGGCGGAAAAGGCTTATCACTCGAGGCGGATATATAGATATATATGGACAAGGCGGACATATAGCTGTGGATATGTGTGTCTGTGTGTATGAACACTTCAAATAGATGTATTTACGTGCGCGGCTGTGTGTGTATTCTGTCCTGTGCTGGCGGAGGGGTGCTGCTCGGCTCCAGCCGCCCTTTGTCCGTCCCCACGCTCCCCTCCCCCCCGCCTCGACACCCCCACGACCCTCCACGAGGGTCACGTCTCCCTGACCACCCTTCCTCTCTCTGTCCTGCGGCCCACGAGGGCGAGGGGGGGCGGGGGGGCGGGTCACCCGTGGCCCGGCGCTTGAGACGGTTCCTCGAAGCCACTTTGAAGAAGATACTTGGGACCTCGACGGCGCGTTCCTGCCCGGCCCCGGGCGGGGGGGACCTTCGGCTGGGGGCGGGGGGGGGCCCGGCCCCGGGCAGGAGCGCGGCGGCGAGCGCCTGAACCCCACGCTCCATATATGGCGCTGAGCCCGCCCACCGGCGACGTCATCAGTGACGACACCTCTCCCGCGGTGGCGGGGGCCCGGCTCCCGGGGAAGGGCGCGCTCCTCGGGGAGGGAGGGCCGGGCTCTGCGCGCCTCCGTCCATTCCGTGAGACGCCACGGGCCCGCGCCCCGTTCTCCCGTGTGCCCGGGAACACCTCCGCGGTAATCAGTATTTTTTTTTTTTTTTCCCGTTTATTTGTCTTTTGGAGCAGGAGAGCCTTGCCAGAAAGTGGTCGATTCAGCAGTGTCCTGAAGCTTTTTTTTTTTTTTCCGAGGCGATTTTACTAGGATGACACCACGTTGAGCGCGTCTGCAAACAACAACAAAAATATTTATTCTTTTACCCCCCCTCCCCCCCCCCAAAAAAGCAACCTCGCAGTGTCGCCGGCTGCAGTTACACTTTTTCTTTCTTTTTTTTTTCTTTCTTTTTTTTTTTTTTTTTTTTTTTTTTTTTTTTAAACCACCAAACTGGAACGCCATCCAACTCGCTGCACAGAAGTACTCAGTAAATTGTTTATGTCGTGCCAATACAGGACAGATTGAAGAAGGAAGCAAGACTTGAACTGGGCTTTTCTCCTACTGATCACAGGGAGTAAAGTCATCTCTTATATTCCAGTCGCCAAGGAGAGAGAGAGAGAGAGAAAATCAAGCAACAACCAACCCACCCCGTATCTGACATTTCCCTCAATTTTAACCCCTTTTGGTTAGGAGCTGGTTTTGCCCAAATTTGTTTTAATGTTTGGGATTCAGGAAAATATACCAAGAGGTGGGACGACCATGAAAGAAGAACCGCTGGGCAGTGGGATGAATCCCGTCCGCTCATGGATGCATACTGCTGGGGTAGTGGATGCTAACACGGCCGCCCAAAGGTACGTCTGCCAAATCCTCTCCCGGCGGTTTTCTCCTCCTGTATTTCTCATCCCGGCCGTAAATCCCCCCCCCCCCCCGCCCCCCCCCCGCCCGCCCCGTATCAGTTACAGCCTCCCCGCTCCGCGCCGCTCCGCGCTCCCCGCATCCCCCCGCGGCCGCGGTGCCTGCGCGCCCCTTCCCGCCGCGCCGGCCGCTCTCACCCGCGCCTTGTCTTGTTTTCTCCCGCAGCGGCGTGGGGCTGGCTCGGGCACATTTCGAGAAACAGCCGCCTTCCAATCTCAGAAAATCCAATTTTTTCCACTTCGTCTTAGCTCTGTACGACAGGCAGGGACAGCCAGTGGAGATTGAGAGAACAGCTTTTGTGGACTTTGTGGAGAAAGAGAAAGTAAGTCTGCCTGTTATCTTTTTTTTTTTTTTTTTTAATTATTATTATTTTGGAAAAAAAACCCAGACAAACAAAAACGTTTAAGCGTGATTTAATTGATCAAAGATAATTTTCAACCACGGCAGCCCTAACGGTACTCCAGAGGCGCCCAGACCACGTGCGGGTCCCCCCGTTATTACGGCCGCTCCGAATAGACCCCGGGTTTAGAAACTTACTGCCGCGTCCCCGACTTATTTTAACGCCGGGAAAACGGCTAAACATGACATATTTGCACCGAGATAATGACATCATCAGCGCTCCACAAAAGTGACCGTGGGCTGAATTTCTGCAAACTGTTAATTCCGAGCCGCTTCAGGGACGAGAAAAATGTACGTCAGGAGGAGGGAGATATTTTTCATGCTAAATGTAATTATTTATCGTTACTTGCAGGAGCCAAACAATGAAAAAACTAACAATGGAATTCATTATAAACTTCAGTTATTGTATAGCAATGGTAAGTTGTCGTTATCTCATTTTTGAACGTCTGTGTGCCGCAGAAAAGTCTCACTTTCTTTTTCAAGGCCTTTTGGAAAAGGATATAAAGATTTGGAGATTAAAATTACACGCATGTAAACACGGCTCTTTCCTTGGCATATAAGGAAAACAAAACATAAACGATCAATAAGTCAATGGTACTTCACATGATTAACCGGTTGGTCTTGAAGTGGAAAGTAAAAAAGGGGATCGATAGCTGCTCCAGCAGAACATCACTTTTAAGTGACTTTTTTCCAGTTTTGCGAATTAATGGTAATTATTGGGCTGGGGTGAGCGCGGGGAGCGGGCGGAGCGGAGCCCCGGCCCGGGCGGAGCGGGGTCCCCACGCGCCAGGGAAGCACGCGGCGCCGCCGGCCCCCCGCGCGCCGCTGGCCTCGCGTGCCGCCCTCCCCCCGCGGCCGTGGGGCCGCAGCCAGCCTGGCCGGGGGGCTGATGGGGACGGCCCCGCCGCGCCAGGTCTAGCCGGGGGCGAGAAGCCCGGCACTAGGTGATTTCTGGCCTTTTTTTTCTTCTCTCTCTCTCCTTTTTTTTTTTTTTTTTTTTTTTTTTTTTTGTAATTTTTATTTTAAGCCTGGCGCGAGCGGCCGTCCCTGCCCATGGCAGTGAGCTGCCTGACCTCATGCTTTCGTTATGTCATTTGGGTGGCTCGGCACTGAAATCCTGACAGGACTTTTTCTCTGCTTTCCCTCCCCAGGAGTTAGGACGGAGCAGGACCTGTACGTTCGTCTAATAGACTCAATGACCAAACAGGTGAGAAAGTTTACGCTTTTCTTTACACGCGAGTTACTAAGTTTGTATGTTGCCCTCGCTTGGGGGGGGGGGGGGGAGGGGGGGCAGGGGGAGGGGGAGGGAGGATGTTAAACCGGTGGGACCGCACCTATTTCTCATTTACCTGAGCGAGTCACTCCAATACCCGTTACCGGAGGAGATGTTAAAGGGCGAACAAGGTGTGTTGTTGCTGTCGGAGGAAGTCTTGGCATCACTAGTGTGTGTGGCGTTAGGTACAGCGTCATGTGAACAGATGTTTGATATAATTAATTTAGCAAGGGAGAAAGGAAAGGGGAAAAAAATCAACTTGCCCTGTTTATTTTAAAATGCAGTTGTCGTTCCCCCTCCCCTTGTAACTTTTTTTGGCGATATTTCCCCCGGTGAGGAAGGGGCAGCCCCTCCGCCCAGGCGCTCCGCAACCGGCCACGGATTAGTCCTTTTCTTTTATAATGCGATGATCCAGTAACACGAGACGTTTATTTGGATTTAAAAGTTAAATGTGCTGAGGTGAAAAGTCATCTTGTTCTCCTCTAGTCCATATTCACCTCTCAGCCCCCCATCTCCATAATTCAAACTCCGTGCTCCAGGGGTCACCCAAACCCGTCCATTTCCCTGAGATCAGCTTCTGTTTCTTCCTCAAACCTCTGTCATACCTTGTAAATAACATAATTACAAGCAGTTCCTTATTAAATTATTTAACCTGTCTTGGTCAACTTTTCCGATGATAACTACGTGTTATCAGCATTGCAGCACAGCAATTAAAGACAGAAAGCTACTCGCTGGCCTTGGATTTAATCAACTTTTTTGATTTTTATTTTTCGTCGTGTTTTTTATCAATTATTTTTTATTTTATTTTCCGGAAAGACATTTCACCATTTAAATTTTTTTGTGTGTGGTGTGGGGGGGGCGGCGGCGGAGGGGTGAGGTGAGGAGGAAGGTGAGAACGAGTAATAATTTACAGTGTTCTGGAGATCAGATCCCAGAGATGGCAGTTCCAGCCGTGCCGCCTAGCTGCCGGGGTACCCCCGGCGTGCCCCCGCCCGGCCCAGCCTGCCCCTGCCCCCCGGCTCATTCCTGCCGGCCCGCGGCCCCCGAGCCCGGCAGCCGGGCGGCCCTGGCCCCGCTCCCACCCCGCGGAAACTTTCTGCTGCTCTTGACTAACGTCGGGTTGGACCTAAATGCCTCCAGTAGTAAAATAGTGTGATTTCCTCCCGGAGAAAAGCAGAGCTGACAGGCGAAGTACAATTACTCTGACAAAGACGAAGGCGTTGTACCCTTCAATAATTATTTCAATAGCTTACAGAGGAGCCCTTTTAAACTCTGGAGCGCTCTCGAGTTGACAATGTGGGTTTATTTCCTTTGTATATAGCAGCTAAATGTTTTCGGAAATCGCTGTAGTAGTCTAATTAAGAGGCTTACATAGGCAGCTATAAGTTTCGTTACCGATGAATGAAGGGGCAAAGAGGATACATTTTAAGTGCACTTTTATTGTTCGTTTAGGCTCCGTACCTTTGCAGCAGCAAGAGTGCTGAAAATAAAGGCTTTTAATCTCTCCTCACTGACGGGAGGGAGAGGGGGAAAAAAAAAATAGCCCAGTAACTGATCAAAGAGTCAATGGCGCTGAACCGACAGTTTATGGATTTCTGTTTGTGCTACAAAATAAAAAATAAATCACTTATAAATACGTGGTTTCATCAGAGGAAAAGTAACAATCACCAGAAGTTATATGGCACGCTGCAACAACAAACACTCGCAGCCACAGGCTGCTTGTTATGTCTGCGCTGTCATATATTACCCCTCTGTTTGCAAAACAATACCTGGCGGAGGGGCCGCCGCCGCCGCGCCCCCCCGCGCCGCTCCGCGGGGCTCCGCGGCCGCCTCCCGGGGCTGACCCAGCGGCAGCGGCCGCGCCGCCCCGCGGGGAGCCGTGCTGGGGTGAGGCTCGTCACCCCCGCTCACGGAGGCCGGAGGGGTTCGCGGGGGCCGCCCCCGGCTCCGGCAGGGCGGCGGGCGGTCGGTCCCAACCCGGCCAGGCGCGGCGGGCCCCCAGCCCGGCGGGCGCCGGCAGCGAGGGGCGAGCCCGCACCTCTAGCTCCGCACCATCTGTTAGAGCCCATGCTCAAAACCCACTCAGCCGTGCGCCCAGACACTGCCTTTTTACCAGAGAAAAATCATTGTTAGCAGTTTCAAAATAAACACCAGATTGCCCATTAGCACTTTCTTCCCAAATATCATCCAGTAATAACCATATTGCTGTGCACGCTCCTGGGATTCCTCAGGGCGTTCAGGCACTTCTGGGTTTATCAGGAAATGCTGCTGGAGCTGCTCCGCAAGGCGCCGGGACGGGCTCGGCGGCCGCTGCCGGGGGGCACGGGCGAGCGGGGACGGAGCGCTGGCCCCGGGCCCCGGCGCCGCCGCTCGCCCCGGCCCTCGGAGGGGGGGGGCCTGGCGGTGCGGAACGCGCTGCCACGCCGCTGCCGCTTCCACTGCCCATGCCGTTTAGGCATTACAATATTATTGATTTTTCTTTTTTGTTTTCTTTTTTTTCTGGGTGGGGGTGGTGGGGGCAACAACCCAACAAGCGCAGGGCCGAGCGCAGCAGCGGCGGGCGGCGCTGGCCGCGGAGCCCCGGCAGGGAGCTGCGGCCCCGGG